>NC_090818.1:122874490-123226990 GCF_000390325.3 Nicotiana tomentosiformis
GCAGAGGGTAGAGGTTTTTCTCTGCAACTCAGCTGTACCTTTCAGCTTTGTTAGTTCTGGAGAATTAGTTAAAATTCATATCTATTTGTTCATATTTTTGTTGTACTCTTCCTCTTCCACCTTAAGATATATAGTAATTGACCAAATTGTCATACTTGCTACAGACTCCATGGAAGATCATTCCTTAGCTTGCTGTACTTGTGGATTTATCACATATCATCAACTATGCCTCAATTTTAACTTAGATGGGGTCAAATATGTGAATCCTCTTTATTCAGGTTTATTTCATTACAACAAATACCAACTACAACTGACTCTCAAACCAGTTGATGTTGGTTCTATGAATCCTCTACATCCATTCCCATCCTTTATGGCCATTTTATTCCTTTACTAGATAATTCGTCCTTTAGGAGAAATTAGGGATTCTCTAAAAGTAGGATCCTGTAAATCTCGCACATATCTTGACACTGTCATGCAAGACCCCCTTCAAATACAGATAATGTGAATCTGCCAATAATGACTAAGCATAATTCCAACTAGAGTATTACCTATAAGGATACTTTGCTTTCATTGTATTTCGTTCTTGGATAAGTTCACATGGATTTCATTAAGTATTGCAGGTCTTTTGAGATGACATCCTTCTATTTGATTTTTAGGTCTGACTCCTTTTTTTTTTTTTGTAACACCTTGAATATGTTGTTTACAACTACGACCTGGTGCATTGAGGTCTACATATAACATGATCAAACTATCTCAAGCGACCTTTCTCACTCTTTCCTCTATATGTGCTACTTGTACCTTATGTTCTATGTCATAATTTCTAATCTTGTATATTATTGTTTGGTTATACATCCATCTTAATATTCTTAAGTGCTACTTGCACCTTCTGTTCTCTGTAATCATTTCTAATCTTGTTTAATATTGTACGATTGTACATCCATCTTAAATTGTTGCCTTCGCTTCAGTTTTCTAATTGCACTACCTAGTGTTAGTTTTGTGTTTTCGCTTGGCTTTCTAATTAGTTTGCTTGTCATTGCCCCTTTCCTTTATCTTTCGTGAGCCGGGGGTCTACCGGAAAAAGCCTCTCTGCCTTTTTAAAGGTAAGGGTAAGGTCTGCGTGCACACTACCCTCCCCGACCCCACTTGTGGGAATACACTGGGTTTGTTGTTGTTGTAGTTGTTGTACATCCATCTTAATATTCTGTTAGATCTCACAGTTATCCTGTACACACATACTTATCTCTAACTTGAGAAGAAAAACTCCTGACAAAATAATGACCTCATATAAGTGTAACAACAAAAGCAAATAAGCTTTAATCACAATTTCTTGGTATCACCTATATGGGTCTCTCTTCCTATTGTGTTCCCATATGTGGAAGGGAACTTTATAAGGCCTTTGGGGGATATAAATATATTTCTTTGGACCATGATGGAATTTTTATAACGATCATCATGTGCCTTAGGTAGTTTCTTGATGCCGGGGTGAAGAAGCTAATAACACTAAGACCACCAAATTTGATTTGTGACATTAGTTTCTTCCACTGCTGACTGCTACAGCCTTTTGCACATTGGAGTATAAAATTCCTATCATTAATCAAGGTAGTTCTCGTCAGTCTTTCTGGTTGGATTTTTGTGGTCTAACCCTTCGTCTAAGATATAAATATATTAATCTCCTTTTTGTGTTGCCAATAAGGAACTTTATGGACTGAAAACTTCAAATGCTCCATCTTTTCAACATCTCAATGGCATAAATATATATGTAACATGGTTGTGTGGAAATTTTGAGTATTTCTACAGTAACATGGAATTGTACTTATTTTTGGTCCTCTGTGTATGACGATGTTGCATATTGGCTCAAACCACTGAGGTTAGTCTCATAGGTCCAATGTAATTGTGAAAAGATTGATTTTTCTTTGATTTGTAGATAAAGAGATGTTAATTGTCCCACATTGGTGGAAGAAACTGGTTGTCTCCTTATATGGTTTTGAACAATCCTCACCTCATAAGCTACCTTTTGGGGTTGAGTTAGACCCAAGGTCTAGTTCTTATCATGGTATAGAGCCAGACCAATTCCTATCGTTGGGTTACTTAGTCTTGGGCCCCCATATTATGTTGTCCATGCTCCATATGTCCAGCCCTGGACGTGCGGGAAGTGTTAAGTGTCCTGCATTGGTGGAGAAAATGGGTTGTTGTCTCTTTATTTGGTTTTGGGAAATCCTCATCTCATGAGCTAGCTTGAGTTAATTTCTTATCAGCTATATCGACTTAATGAATTCAAATGTGTAGTTCTTGCATCAAAGGTAGCTTCTTGGAATTGCACAAGCAACTGTTCTTCTGGTCTAGGAGTGATCAAAATCATTTCTTGGTTCTTGACAGGGTTGAGATGTTCAGAGAATTCATCAACATGGATAAAGTATCAAGAAAAATGGCTGGTGAAGTTGTTGGACCTGGAGCACGTTCTGCAGAGATTGTAATTCGTCGTGGTCATATTGTTGAAGATGGATTTCAGCAGCTAAATAACTTAGGATCAAGGCTAAAGTCCAGCATCCACGTCTCTTTCGTGAATGAGTCTGGTCTTCCAGAGGCCGGCCTGGATTATGGTGGGTTGTCCAAGGAATTTTTGACAGAAATAGCCAAAGCAGCTTTCTCACCTGAGTGAGTGGCCTGTGCTTATGTAGTTATCCAGTTAGCCATCTCATTCTTTTCTCTCTGAAATGACTGGAGGTCTTTGTAATTGGCTCTATTTTGTAAGGTACGGGCTGTTCACACAGACCTCAACCTCAGATAGACATCTAATTCCTAATACAGCTGCAAGATTTTTGGACAATGGAATTCAGATGATTGAGTTTCTTGGGAGAATCGTTGGCAAAGCACTTTATGAAGGAATATTGCTAGATTATTCCTTTTCTCATGTTTTTGTGCAAAAGCTGTTGGGCCGCTATAGCTTTCTTGATGAATTATCTACACTTGATCCTGAGCTATACAGGAATCTGATGTATGTTAAGGTAAATTCTTCTATTCACTTCTAGGAAGTTCTGGTAAGAGTTACAGATGATATCTAGTAAAAGACAAGCAAAAGATAGTAACTAATTACTCCTTGTGATACTCACTTTGATGTGTTCTAGAAGAGCTGTGGAAGGGGCAGAAACTCCATCACCAAAACCAGCACTGATAGAGAAACAGATGTTTTTATTTGCATTTAACAGAATGTTCAAAAAACTCTTTAATCCCTTTAATCTCTACTATATTTAAGCGGATATAGTCCAAAAAGGTGTTTATACTAATCTTTGTTTCTATTGAGACCACTTCTTTCCTAAACACCCTCTTACTTTATTTTTTCTGAAATATTGCTTGTGAAACGAAAAAAAAAAAATGTAAAACATCTATGGAATTCATAGGTATTCAGTTCCTGTATATGCTGAAAAGTGAAAGTGATTGGTCATTGAGGAGATTTAGCTTAGGGCTGAGAAGTAAGTAGACACCAACATTCATTTCCAATTTCTTTTGCGTTTAAGTGCCTTTCAGCATTTTAAAGGCTCATTCTTCCTTCCTGTTAAATACTCAAATGTATCAAAGCACGTAGAGATTTTGGATTCGAATTTCACCATCACTCGTAGAAAATATTTACATGTGTTTGGCAAAAGAAAAAGAACTAAGCCCGCATGTGATGAATGTGTTGCAGACCTAAAATAAATTAAATAGAAGTACCCATTTGTAACTGTTTAAACCTTCTTTACTTTGACATTGTATTGATGAAGAAATAGCATTGAAAAAAAGTTGTTATAAAAAAAATGAATTGTTACTAGAAATGTGATAGGAAGCTCCTGAGTTAATGACCTAAGGTTGAAGAGCGGAGGACTCGAAAACACAAGAAACAGGATTACTGATTTAAGTTGCATGTAATACTTGTGGAGACGACTGTTAGTGTTTGAAACTGAAGGAACTTAGTGTAAACTGCCATGTAGGCTCTATAGTTTGAATTGGTGGATTCCATGTCTTTAAGGATTACATAAAGATGACGCTAGAAATGTTGCAAATATAATCTGGTTATCAGAAATTGTAACAGTTGCCTAAAATAGTATCGGAAATAATTGGAAAGAGGCGACTGCAGGAATTGTAACCGGAAAGAGGCGTGTTGCTTCCAGAACACTCCTCGAATGAGGCATTGGAATTTAACAAAAAGATGGAAGATCACTGAAAAAATGCATGGTGTTGCTGGAATTTTTGTGGGAAATAAGAGGGCTGCAGTCATAGCAGAAGTTATGTAGGTCTCTTATGAGATTGTAAAGGTTCTGATAATATGTGAAAACAAGAAAATAAATGTATTCGTGATTTGATTAATATGGAATATAGACACACCTACTTATAGGTATACTAATGATAGTCTTGTAATGAGGGACAGTATCTAACATAACCAACTAATCAGCAACACCCAACATCCATATTCATATCCATATCCAATTTTGATGGAACTATGCATAAGACTTATACTTTGTTTCTCTCTATGCAGCACTATGACGGTGATATCAAGGACCTCGCATTGGATTTTACAGTTACTGAAGAATCATTAGGGAAACACCTTGTCATTGAGCTTAAACCTGGTGGCAAGGATATTTCTGTAACAAAAGAGAACATGTTGCAATATGTTCATGCAATGGCAGATTTTAAACTTAATCGGCAGGTCTGGATATTTGTGCTCCAGCATTGAGATTCCCAATTTTCTGGTATTAGTGACTTATTGTTTCCAGCACGCAATTGCAGATACTTCCTTTCTCAAATGCATTTTATAGAGGATTGACGGACCTTATATCGCCTTCCTGGTTAAAGTTGTTTAATGCAAGTGAATTTAATCAGGTAATCACCTCTGTGCATATCTTAGCAGAACTTCATTTTCAGTTTTAGTAGCTTTTTGTACAATTTTCATGCCCTTTTGTTCACCCCTTCCACATATACTATAGCACCGAGTTTTGAACCTTGCGCCACTTTTCTCGATTATCAAAAAAAATATTCAAAGAATTTCATTATATTCCTCATGCTGTATGAGATTCTACTATCAACTGACCTCTCCTTCTTTCAATACTAGTTTTTGGCTCATCCATTTAACGAGGATTGGTTTGTCATGCTTGTAAATGCCAAATGCATCGGCCACGCCTCTGCTATTTTTGTTTTTTCTTTTTCTTTATCTTATCTGGTTCTCTACATTTCTCTAATAATTGAGGAAGTTATGTGACATGACATACAGACAATAGGATGAAAGGCATAAACAAACTACGTTGAATGCATATGCTTTGTTGAAAGCCGCATGTGCCACAAAGGCTTTCCCTTACTGGACTGCATGCTTCTGTATCAGCTAATCCAAAGTGTATATCCAGTTGCTTTCAGGAGGAAACCATGATATTGACATTGATGATTTAAGGAAAAACACACGCTATACTGGAGGTTACTCAGAAGGGAGTCGGACTGTTAAACTCTTTTGGGAGGTAGACATGAATTTTCCCTCTCCTCTTTTTTCTTGTTATTTTATGAAACTACAAACGTGATTTCGATCAGTTGAATTTTCCCTCTCCTCTTCTTTCTTGTTATCTTATGAAACTACAAATGTGATTTCCATCAGTCTACTTGAGCCATCTCAAATGAACATCTCTCAACATTAAGGAACTTGGTCTAAGCAGAGATCTTTTATTATTTTGTATTATCTAACCATATGTATGTGTTTGGTAGTGTTAAAGTGGGAGAATAAATTCTTAAAGACAATTAGGCATTTGATAACTAATTGTTCTTGTGGTTTAGGTATTTTCAAATTTTGAACCAAGAGAACGGTGTTTGCTGCTTAAGTTTGTGACAAGTTGTTCGCGAGCTCCTTTGCTTGGATTCAAACATCTGCAGCCAACCTTCACTATTCACAAGGTATGAGCCTTCACCCCTCTCTCTCGCTCCCCCCCCCCCCCCCCAAAAAAAAAGAAAAAAGAATTAAAAAAAACAAATCACCCAGCACCCATGAAGATGATAAACAGATAATGAGTTTAAAACTGAGAATTGTATTATAGACAATTCTAATTCAAAATGGTCAACTGATGATGGTGAAAGTATAACAAGGGGGCAAAGGTGTTGAGCTTAAACTAGCGACAGAACTCGGAAATAGGAGGGCAAGGAAAGTATGTATTGGCAGGTGAACTGGTGTGAAATTATTGGTTAACTGGCTCCTGTGCTTCATTTGGATGGAAAATGCAGGAAAGATGATTTTTATTTGTTTTATGTATCTTCTTGTAACAAATTCCTGCAAAATCCTGGTAAAGAAACAGGAATCTGGGGCCAACTAGCAGATATTTTCTTCTTCATACAGAGAGACTGGAAATTTGTGTGGAAGTGAGCAGGACCTAAGTCTCCTAATAGAGTTTAAACTAATGTGTTAGTGCTGGGATAACTTCCTCCTGTAAGCCACTGGCCGATAAGGATCACAGCTTCAGAGTGCATCGTCAGATGTGTGGTGGATTTGAGATACATTCAGTATCTTGTGCTTTATGGAATCTGAAAGGAGGCAGTCTTGATTTTGGTTGAATTGTAGACAGTAGACCGTGAGAATGGAGAAATGCCAGTAAATGACTGTACTTTTTCTGATGGATACTATCTATCGTTGTTATGCTTCTCAGTTTGCTTCAATGATATGAAGAATGTGACGCAGAGAAAACTCTTGTACATTGTCCCCTCTAATAAAAACAAACTAAAACTAATCAGAGAAGCCCCTTCCTAAAAAGAAACCTAATTTTATGAAGTAAGCAAATAAAAAACGGAAACAATGCTTCACTTGATCTGGGCACATTGTGTGTCATGCAGACATGCACTTCTGTTTAAATCAACATTCGGCAAAACCTTTCTTTTCTCTTTAATTTTCTATGCAAAACAACTTAATCAATTAACATATTTTACAACAACAACAAACCCAGACCTTACCCCTACCTTAATCAATTAACATATTTTATTAACTATAATGAGAGGAACATTTTCATTAACTTTCTGGCATTTATCTTTATCATGTACTTGTTCTCGTGTGTGAGTTTGCAATTGTGGCTCCTCATACATACTCTTCGTTGATAAATAACATGCTGTTCATGCTTCACCTCTTCCCAGTAATCACTCAACACCAGCATCGTTAAAAATCTAACACTTCTGGCTAGCTAATGTTTGTTGCACTTCCTTCTTCCCTCTCCTGCTTAAACTTTCACCTTCCCTTCTCTATGTTCTAAAGGCCTGTTTTGACCTTGATCTTTTTCATTCTAGGAAGAGGGGGGAGATGAACATTGAAACAAAAGAAATACAAAAATGTATCAAAAGAAAGGGAAGGGGAAATTAGAGAAAACGCACATACCGATAGTTTTAATGGAATACCTCGATTAGCAGCGCTTAATATTAATGAAATTTCGTAAATATAGGTTTCATGTGATTTGCCACTATTGGCGACATTCGGCGGACAGGATGTTGATCGGCTTCCTTCAGCTTCTACTTGCTACAACACTCTCAAGGTACAATATCTTTAATTATTCTACGTTAACTTTGAGGTATCAAATGCACCAAATCCAACTCATATAGTCAAATGGAAAATCAAATTAGCTTTCAACAATAGGACATCTTTCTGTCAAACATACTGCAATCTGTCCTTTTTCTTCTGCCTTTGACAGCTTCCGACATACAAACGCCAGAATACATTGAGAGCAAAGCTTCTATATGCTATCAATTCCAATGCTGGATTCGAACTTTCATAGTTGTTGATCAGGTAAAGTGGTTCTCTTTGTTTGTAAACAAGCTAGTAGAAGATTACCCCCATCAAAAAAAAAAAAAAAAAGAAGCTGCATACCAGAAGTTTAAATTTTTTTGCCTTTTTTTTTGTCTCCTTTTTTTTGTGACTAAAATGGAATACTTAGTGAACTTACTTTATATGAGTCTTCCTTTTTTTTTTAAATTCTGGGTAGGCAATCAAGTAGAATATATAGAGTTGAATAGAGCTCGCCTCAGCCCTCATGGGATAACTCAAAAGACTTAAATAGAACTGTTGTTTCTGCTGACTTTTATGTGGCAATGATGGTGCATCAAATACTGAAAACATATTCCCAAGTTGGGAAGGTTGTCAGATGTGTGGTACTTAGCTGTAACTGCTTTCTTACGAGATATACTATAGCTTGAATGAACTAAGACCAACATAAATCCTCTTTCAAGTTGGAAAGCAACTATAAAACAATATCATGGAAGGGGTGAACTATAAAGTAGACAGTTTCTGCAGCTTTGAGGCTTTAAGAGATGAGCTCAAAGCCCTGTTCCAACAGACTTTGAGCCAATTTCTCATTTGCTGTTTCTGAGGGATGAAATCCATCCCAGAAGACATAATTTGTAGCATTGGAGCATGTTCCAATTGACCTGGCATTACAAAGGAACGATGTTTCTATCATACCAGTCCCGCAACAAGCCTTCCTTGATTCAAAAAATCCTGGAAAAGAGGAAGATTATTAGAGGAAATGTGATCAAGTGTCCTCTTTGATTCCAAAAGACAGTTAATCACCCCCCTCCCTTGCGGCTCCCTTCTTGTGCGGAAAAGGTGGACTTTCATAATTTTCCTCTGTGATTTTACAATGCTGAAAGAAATTGTCAAATTTCAAGCTCCTTTATTATGTAAACGAGACACGACTTCTTGTTCCTTTTTTGTTTTTGAACAATAAAATTCTGTGTTACATGTTTGTGCTTTCCAAAACTTTTGAAGGTTGGATGAGTTTGAGAAAAGAAAGGAAAAGGAGAAGGGAGAAAAAGTTTCAGCACATACCATTCTCTACAGGTTTTGTGATCAGATCAAAGAGAGGCTGATAGATGTCGAAGACTACGAGCTTGATGCCAGGAAGCTTGCTCTTTAGATTTTGAGATGTCCTGTTGAGCTTATTGTTGAAGGAGATTGCGTCTTTGTTCAGTCTTGCAACGCAGTGGTTGGTTCCTGCACCGAACAAAGTAATGGCAGCTGGCAAACAACCAGTTGGTGGCAGAGTTGTGACCCCAATCTTCCTTGCTCCTAAACCATAGAGGTTCTGTCCATAGATCGCTGCTGATATTATAATGAGGACTGGCTTGTATATAATATAACAATTTACGTATAATATTTTTTAGTTCGTAATTTAAGTACAGCTTGATCTGATTTCTTGATGTGGCTTAGTATTTTGACAGTACAGATTGTGATAGTGTCCAGCTTATTTTTTCAGGGTAAGTCTACCTGGAGCTGAAGTGTATGTCATCCATGTTCATCCCGTAACAATCCCAAGTTTCGGTATTTGCTAAGTGCTTGTTATTATTCAAGCACGGGCAAGCTTGCTCCCATTTGTCAATGGGAGTTGGAACTTAAATTTATTCTACAGGGCTCTTACCACCGTACCAAAATACTAGGAAATTCTATTTTAATGGTGTGGCCAAATGAGCTTGAGTTAAGACATTATAATAGGTTGGTTCGAAATGCATTTTCATTTGACAATGCTCTTATGGGCAAGGGTTATGCCTAGAAATTCCACGCAGGTTGCCCGGATATTTGAATCAATAGTTTACGGATACAGTGAAAACGCTAACAATTAGTACACAGAAGAGGAAGTCAGACCTGAACAAATGTAGAGTATGACTGCATGAGGATATCGGAGAACTGATCAGGTGAGTAGACTCTGTTGAGTAGTGGATTTATATAATAGTTTTGAATAAAGTCACTGCTCCCTGCACTTATAAGATGTATACTTCCTGAGAATATGTTGTTAGCCTTGGTCCTCCCGACCAGATTCACTACTTTCCTTTGCCACACCCTGTAATATTTTAGTTGGTGTGGCAACGTTAGAGCACGCTGCAAAAATCATGACATTTCCAAGTTAGTCATACTCAACAGTCCACAGTTTTCTATTCTCATGCATACAGTTTAATACTTACATATAAATTAGCAGTCCTCTCATAATAACCGGAAGAAGCAGAGGCAAAGTTGATGCCAGTCAGAATTCTTTTCCCTCTAGCTTCTCGGCTCAGGTAAGCTGGTGGGTAAGAAGTGAACCCAAGATACTCAGCTGTAGATTAAGGCATGCATGTGTGAGAAACAATGGAGAACTTTTACTTTTTTTGTTGAGGAGACTTAGACATTACCTGTGAAGTCTGTGGCCAGCTTTCCGTTGCAGAACCTTCCGGTGGGTCTGTGGGTTACAAAATCTCTTCCATAAGGTGGGAAGTTTGCCTTGATGAGAGTGCTTAAGTTGTTATTATTTCCAACATCAACTACAGAATCACCAAAGATGCACAATGCTGGAACCAAAGGGTCTCCATCAGATACAAAAAATACCATAGCAAGAAGAAGACCACCTAATAGACCCCTCAAGAAACTCATTGTTCTCTTCTCCTATAGTGAATCTCTTCTTTTTTCTTATCGTTAGGAGGGCGGGGAAGAAAATTAGAGAGGTTTGATTGATGAGTGAGAGGAAGCTGGGGGAGCAGGTGATGAGAATGTAAGGACATTTAAATTCAAGTAAAGGGATAAAATGAAATAATTGTTGGATAGAAAGTTGCTCATTTCCAGGTGAGGAGGCATGTTTGGCACCTCCTAAAGCTAGTAATCAAGTGATATTATTGGGAAAAAGTATGAGTTCAAGTAAAGCTTGTTTAATTTTGTCCATTTCTGTGAGTTTATTTAGGAGTATGTGTGTTTTAATAAAAGCGAAACATACTTTGCAGAAAATTGAAGCAAAACTGGCGTGAACCACAAAGCATTCCTTTATGTATGACCTGATTCTTCATGCTACTTCATATATATTTTGATTGGCAAAGAAAGATGTCATTTCCTTTATGTTTTTTTCCTTTTTAGATTGGGGGAGGTGGCGGAGAGGGGGAGGCCAGAGAACCTAAACCGCAACATTGGCAACAAATGCTAGTCAGAGGTGGATCCAAGATTTAAATTATCTAGGTTCAATATTTAAGGTTTTTAGCATTAAACTCATCATATTTTCAAAGTTATGGGTACATAATTATTATTTTTTATAATTTTAGTAAATTTTTACACATAAATTTATGTCATGCCTCGAAAGTTTTGGGTTCAATTGAACCTGTAGTTGTAGTGCTAGATACGCCACTGGTGCTACTAGGGGTGGCATGTGGGCCGGGCCGGGCCCTAAACGGGTCAAGTGAGCCGGTCCAAACGGTCCAGGCCCCGGCCAGGTCCTTAACTAAACGGGCCAAACGGTCCCGGGCTAAACTGTCTTTTTCTAGGAACCGGCTCGGGACCGGGCCCACGAACTCATGGTCCCAGGGCTAAACGGATCGGGCCCGCGGACTAAGTGGGTCTAACGGCTAAAATATTTTTAAAAAAAAAAAAATTAGAATTGAAATTAGAGACAAAAAGATGTAAAAAAAAATATGTAAGGCAATACCTTGTAAATTGTATTATAAAATTGTGACCTAAACTTTTTAATTCAAAATTTAAAGACAAAAATATTGTAAAGAGATATTCAAAGCAATACCTTGTAATTTTATTATAGCATTAAAAAAATATGGCAATATCTTTCTTAGTCTTCTTCCCCTATGGAATGAGCACAACAAGGTGCTAATACCACCATTGAGAAGAAAAAGAAACTAATCAAGATGTGCCAAAATACAAGTTACATAATACATACTAATTTTTGTTCATACAAGTTACATGGTATCTCTTACAAACTTCATAAATCCTTCAAGATTCGGAGGAATTTTTGTTGGTGGTGGCGGAAAAGTAGCTTGGTCATCGCCGCTTCCATTATCGGGCGAAGCAGTTTAGCTAGCAGTTCTTCGTAAGTTTCGTCTTCCTCTGGTTGTGATTCAGCAAGTCCAAAATTTCTTCTTTTTCGAAATGGATCCAATCTCTGAAAAGTACTGATTTTTCCAAGCTCTCCCTCACAGACGCTCTATAATCACCACGTTGAAATCTTGCTTGACTGAAAACGCTCTCCGATGCCACTGTTGAAGCTTGAATAGTTAAAATGCCTCGGGCCATCCTTGAAAGAACCGGAAAGTGTTTTTCTTTGTCCTTCCACCATTGCAAAAGATTAAAGTAGCTGTCGGGATTCACTTCCTCAATTTGCTGTGACAAATAAACTTCAAGTTCATTTAGTTGTGAAAAATCATTACTACTAGAACCTTAAAAACCCCTAAATCCCGCCCAAGCACTAAGTGTTCTTACTCCCGCAGTTCTTTTAGATGATTGAGAATCAGATGAGTTGAAACATTTGGTCTAGCCTGATTTAATGCAACTTGATAAGCATTATAAATTGTTTGAGCATTTATTCTAATTGAGGCTATTGCTTCCGGAAGTCCAGCCAACTCAGCATCTTCAAGTGCTAAACCATTATAAACAGTTTCATACCAAAATTGAGGACCTCCTAATTTCATACAAGGATTTAACAAAGCAGCAACACCATAAATAAGGGGAATAAGGAAAAAATATTTTTAAAACTTTTTTCTCATAGAATCAATAGCAAGTTTATAAATTTTTCCACCCTCTGAAAAATGAGTAAACAAATTTGCAAGTTCTGCAATATAAACTAAACAATTAGAAATAGTAGGATAATATTGCCCAGAAAATTCATTTGTAGCAATATAAAACTTTTCTATAAAATCAATAAGCATGTTAACATTAGCCCAATCCAATTTCGTAAGGTGCTCATCATCACTTACATGTGCATTAAACATTGAGTTTATAGGGTTTCTATATTTATATGCAACAACCAAACTTTCATACATGTAATTCCATCTAGTTGGACAAGGTTTAGGAACCTTTCTTTCTCTTAGGCCAAATTCATCGCATCTTTTAAAATATTCTCTAAGTCTACTTCTACGGTTTGAATAAAAAGCCAGTTAAGAGCCATTTTAACCTTTTCAATTTCAATATTTAAAATTCTCATACCATCACCCACAATTAAATGATAAATATGACAAATACATCTAACATGAAAAATATTACTAAATGCAGGATTTAGCGTAGTAGTAAGCAAATTTATAGCATTTGTGTTATTAGTAGCATTATCTATTGAAACCGACATTATTTTATCACTAATGTAAAATTATCTGCAAATATTTGTAACTGTGCTAGTAATATTTATTAAAGCGAAAGATAAGCAAAACAAAATGGAAGGGGACTAGACCTTCACAAAGAAAATACAATTTGAGGAAGGATAATGTAACTTTGACACTTACTTGATACATATGAAAGATGCTCAAATAATATCTAAGTAATATCTAAACGTAACTTTCTGGGGTGTTGCAATGGCGAAGTGCTGCAACGTTCAGTTTTTCTTTTAAAATCAGCTCCAATCTTTTCCCTCCCTTACACTCAATTTGTCTATTCTATCAAACAACAAGGTCATTGAATAATTTAAATTTTCATTCTTTTTCGTTTTATTTGTATTTCTCTTAGACTCCCACTTCAAATAAAAATATACTCGTATATAAAATTTTATTATATATAGTTAGGGGTCTGGTTTGACTTTAGTCCACCAATTTGCCTCGAATCCTCGGAACACCAAATCTCAGCAGGACACCCCTTATGCTCTTCCTCAACTATTTTGCCATACCGGACTCCTATAATTGCTGAAACTAGGGGTGTGCATTATTCAGATTAATACGAAAAACTAAATTAAATTGAATCTCTTTTGTTCTTTGATTCAGACTTTGATTTTGTTTCGAATTTTAAAAATAAAAACTAAAAAGTTGATAAAACTAAATTATTTAATATATATGTACATACGCATATATAAACATATTTGCTTCTTTGTATATGGTTAGTAAAGGAGTCAATTAGCATGAAATAATGCGCACATTTTGTTTTGATTTTAACATTAGGACGTGCAAACTTATTCTTGTTGGCTTGTTACACTATTAATCGTTTGGTTTGAATACGGCTTGTGTTGGGATTGGTTATGATGGAATTAGTTATTCTGGTATTGTTTTTTATCAACTGTTTGGTATGTTGTATTAAAAATGACAATTGCATAATTTGTAAGAAGAAGGTATAAGTTATCCCGGTACTAATTACCCCACCCTCTACAAGGTATAAGTTATCTCGGTACTAATTTTAATTTCAAGATAACTTATACTAGGTTTGTTAACCAAACAAAGCATTAAGGTGGTATTAAATTTTTATACCAATACTATACCTTCTTATACCTCATACCAAACTATCTAATCAAATAGTATGTATTACTATCTTGATTCTTGTCAATGATGTCCATTATTTCACTCATGTGAAATGAATTTGAAGAGAGAAGAGTAGGCCGACCTAGGGCATAGTGGTCATTTCAAATATATTATTGCATTGTTTGCTTGTATACTAAGCTCAAAAGTTTGGTTGTGGGTTCTTAATAACGAAAAAAATTAAAACTAACGTGGCCATAAGCTATTAAATTTCAGGTGGACCCCACTTTCCATTCAACATTCACTATCTTCATTAAATGCATTACTTGATTGTTATTATTATTTTTTTAATAAGTACTTTTAACTAGAAAAATTATCTTTTTGGTAAATTTATAATTCAAATGTTCACCTGATTAAAAATACTATGGTAACATATATTTATATATGACAATTCTATTATCTCCTTAAGAAATATTATTTAATTTATTTTATTTATTAACTATTTCAGGTAAAGAAGATTTTATTAAAAAAAATTAGTGATAATTTATGTAGATTTACATTCATGTGTTCTTATATTATTATCAATTGATATAATTTTATACAAAGTTCTCATTAAATTGCAATTTCAATTGGAATACTTTATAAAATTAGGAAAAGAATATTTAAGAATAAAATATAGTTTCAAGTCCCCCTTTTTATTATAGAATATTGAAATTTATTCAAATTGTGTATTAAGTATCCCCTCTCTAAAATATGATTTGAGAATATCTGAAGTAAAAATTAAGACAATTAATTTGTGGAATTTTTTTTGTTTTAAAAATCATTATATATTAGGAAGTATGAGAAGTATCGTCATACAGGATTATACTTCTCCCTATATGATCGAAGTTAGTTGGGTACTTCCTCTATTCAATAAGAATTCAACATTATATAAATTTCAAAGTACATAAATATACAATTAATTATTTTAAAAAAATCTCAACAAATAACTATTGTGATGAAAATTGTATTATCTATATTATTATAAAAGTATGAATACAATGTCGGTTTACAAAAATAACCTTATAATATTAAGCATAATAACTCATAATAAAAAAACATAACCGGAATTCTAGATATTAGTCTTATAATCCTATTAGTTTTAGGACATAATTAGATAAAATTGTCAGATTTCAGATAATAATGCCCCTTAAGTTCGAACTTCTTAGCTATTTGCGATATTCTTTTCTACTTGTATTGAAATTCTTAAGTGAGTCCAATCTCACAAGGACAAGAACTTTTACTTATGTTGAAATTCTAGAACCATTCCAATCTTACTAGGAGAAGAACAATTCGAAGCTTATGTTGTCTGTATATAATAAAAGGTTTTCTTTATTATGAACAAGCAAAAGTGTTATGGAAGAATCTTTAAATCAGTTCCTACCATGTTTAAAATTTCAAAGTTACACCAACTATGAACAAGCAGTACCTATGAATGTTGGAATGTTAGTCTTTCTATAGACTATAGGCAATTTATTTCCCTCAACACGTGAATTTTCTTTCAAAGATTAGTCTTGTGCAGTATTTTCTTTTATGTTGTAACAACTATAGTGAATTTTGATTTATTCTCTATCCTCTATTATGAAGTTATTCAATATTTTTGTTCCTAATTTGAATAAAGACACACTGTAATTACATATACTTTTAGGAGTTAATTGAGCCACTCCGCCGATATTTTTTAGGTATCTGAAATCCATTCTTCAAAGCATATGTTAGGTAAGTTTCTACGTCTTTATGTTCTTTTTACCTTGTATTTAGTATTTACATTAATAACTCTTATGTGCGTAGTATTGCAAATGATTTTATATTTGCATTGTATATTTAGTGGGATTATACTGGGTTGTTGTTGTTGTTGTTGTATGTTTCTACATTTAGAATCCAAACATACCCAGAACATATAGTTTTGTTGCATTGATTCAAAGTCATCCTGCTTGGTGCCTTTTATTTTTATTTTATTTTTTAATTCTTCATCTCTTATTAAGTTTTAATTTGGTATTCGTCTGACCCTTGTGTGTGCCTTCCTCTTCTCACCCAATTTTAGGTTGATCGGTTGTAAGTTTTAGAAACTAAACTTTTGGTTTTCTGGACCAGCCCTTCAAAACATATTTTAGCTAAGTTCTTATATTTTAATAGTGGCTATTTGCATTGGTTATTTATTTACAAACTTAAATTTACCTAAATTAGTTTGTTAATATACCTAAAAATTTACTTAGTGAATGAATAACAACTCATAATTTGCCCTGCATGGATATAAGGAGGTGGGATTTAGGAAACGACAGTTATTTTTTAACGTTGTTGATGCGTAGTGATATAAGTGTGTGTCAAAATAACAAGAACAATAATGACCCAGTGTGTACGCTGGCCTTACTCTTACCCCGTGTCAAAATAAAATAAACAAAAACAAGATCAAATGCAAAAGAATAATGCAAAAGAATTGATAAACCAAAGAAACAAACTAGAAAGCCTCGAGCAAAATCGGATGTGACTTGTGAGATTGACAAGATCAAATCATACTTCTCTTTAATAAATAAACAAGCAAATATTTTTGTGAATAGTAATATATATAATCTTGACTTCATATATAAAAGTAATGATTTTCATAATTCAATTTAACAATATTTTATTGTAATCAATCTATTACCCAAGAGAGCAATGGAATAAAAAGATTAAAAAATAATAATCACGAAATGGAATGAAAAATTAAAGTAGTACATTGATCTTTATAAAACATATTAATAGAAAAAAAAAAAAGAGTCTTAGGCTTACTTGATACAGAAAACAAGTTAGAGAACAATCTCTTTTTTATAGAGCCACTAAAAAAGGTATACGATTCCGTATGAGAATCAATATGAGTTGTTAGAAGCGTATAAAACTTCACATAGACACAAAAACTTAGTTGTTTTCAAAATACTAGATAAGTAAATATTTGTGTAAAATCTTAAATATTGGAGTACAATTTTATCCAACATATAATTATCTTATTTAAGAAATTAGTTAACTTTTGAAGGTTATAAAAAGCGACAAAAGTTTTAGAATTATTTTTGTGTAAATCATCAAGGAAAAAGACATAATTTATAAGTGCACCTAACATTAACAAAAATCTAATCAAATACAAATAAAATATAGTTTCTTGAAAACTATAACAGTAATGAAATTTTGGAGGTTATTCCGGTTGTTCTTTCACAAAACATACTAAAGATTTACGTGCGAGGCACGTACATAGAGGCTAGTACCCTAAATAATATCTCAATCATATCAAATAAAACTAGAAAAAACTTTTCACGACCCAATTTTCCCTCCGTTGGGTATCGTGATGGCACCTAGTTTTATGGACTAGGTAAGCCGAACATTTACTGAATAACAACAATAATTAAATAACATCTAATAATTTTTGAAATGGAAATCCCTATAAAATTTACAATTCCCAAAACCGGTAGTACAAGTCATAAGCCCTTCAAAGTTTGCTACAAATTTCTAAATACAACTGTTTGGAAATAGGTAAAATAGCGTGAATACAAAATAGGAAGGTGACTCCGAAGCATGCGAACACAACATCAGGTTTACCTTGAGTCTCCACAGCAACAATCCGCACAGTTAGCTAATGATCAACTGACTTTGAAATATCTGAATCTGCACAAAAATATGCAGAAGTGTAGTATGAGTACACCACGGCGGTACCCAGCAAGTATCAAGACTAATCTCAGTGGAGTAGTGACGAGGAACAGTCAAGACACCTACTGGACTAAATAACCTGAACAAGTATAAGTATAGAAACAACATAGTATGATATCTACATAAAGACTACGCGAAGTGGTAATTAATACGGTAAATTTCAGTAAGAAAGGGATACAACAACTATCAACGTAAGACCATAATAATGACATAGAAGAACAAAGGGAAACACAGTCTAAATCCGATGAACACAATTAAAAGAAGGGCAGGTAGCAACTAGATGAAAACAACCACTTTCACACCAGGTTTTAGTCAATAAACTCCACGAGGTAACCTCATACTATTCACAACTCACGGGTCCCAATACCTGAACCCTAACACTGGGCATCCTGTGCCCACATTACACTTCATAACCGCACTGACAACTCACGTGCCAAATAGAGCCATTCTCATATAGAAGGCTAGTAAACAAGGTTGTGCATTTATACTCATCAATATCAAGAAAACCTCTTAACCGATAAGAGTGCTCAACTACGTGTATGCTTGTGCAAGTGTCCTAACATGGTTCATGCCAGCTAGTAAGTATAGGAAAAGAAATAGACAACACGTAGAATATTTTCTCACAATTTTCCACAAGATAAAACTCACATAGGTAAGTGTACCACTACACAAACATCAACAACAAGAATGCCCCCAGGCCATCACAAGTCATCACAAATCAATCCTTGACATAGCCCACCTTGTCTCACCACGTGTGCAATAGTAAAATGAATGCCCGCCTTGTCTCGCCACATGTGCATAATAATATTCCCACCTTATCTCACCACATGCGCAACCCACATATCCCGCCTTGTCACGCCGCATGTGCAAATATCAATAGTAACAATAGCACGACAGAAACCTCGTGCAACCCGATAATATCGCACGACAGAAACCTCATGCATGACAATAACAACCGCATGACAGAAACCTCGTACGACAAAATAATAACCGCACGGAAGAAACCTCGTGCATCACAACAACAAGTACAACAACAACAATGACAATAATACATGAGTATGGCAATTAAGTCAACTCAGAAATTCTAGAACTCAAAGAAACGGAAGAACTAGTTCACAAGGAATAGCCACAATAGAGAATGCTAGTAATAATAAGAACAACTCAACAAGGGAGAAAATAATATGTAACAACGGTCCCACAAAGTACAGTTTAACAACAAGGGAGTTGTAATGACCCGACCGGTCGTTTTGAGCATTTGCACTTTGCTCGATAGTTTACGGGCGTGAGTAGCTTCGTATGATCTATTATGACTTATGTGAATCATCGGTTTTGATTTTCAAGTTATTCGTAATTGATTTGAAAGAATGATTCTCAACTAGAAGCTTTAAATTTGAAAAGGTTGACCAAGTTTGCCTTTTGGTGAATTTGAATCCGGATCAGAGTTTTGATGGTTCTGGTAGGTTCGTTGGGTGATTTTGAAATTAGGAGCACGTCTAGATTATGATTTGGAGGTCCGTAGCAGAATTTGGCTTGAAATGGCAAAAGTTAAAATTTTGGAAAGTTTGACCGGGAGTGAACCTTTTGATATCGGGGTCGGATTTCGATTTAGGAAGTGGGATTAGGTCTGTAATGTCAAATATGACTTGTGTGAAAAATTAGAGGTCAATCAAACGTGATTTGATAGGTTTCAACATCAGCTGTGGAAGTTTGAAGTTTCAAAGTTCATTGATTTCGAGTTGAGGTGTGATTCGTCGTTTTGATATTGTTATATGTGATATGAGGCCTCGAGTAGGTATGTGTTATGTTATTGGACTTGTTGATATATTCGTACGGGGTCCCGAATGGATCGGGTGAGTTTCGGACGAGGTTCGGATCATTTTATTGCATTTTGGATTTTTGCTAAGCTGGTGTTTCTGGTGTTCCGCACCTGCGACTGGTATTGCGTAGGTGCGATGGTCGCAGAAGCATTAATGGAGTCACAGAAGCGAAAATAGGTTGGGTGAGGAAGACCGCAGACGCAGATTTTTGTAGCGCACCTGCGTGCGCGCAGATGCGAGATAGGAAGCGCAGGTGCGAAAATCTTCGCAGAAGCGGAATTTGATATCCGCAAGTGTGGGGTTTGCTGGGCAAGGTCATTTTTCGTAGATGCGATGTTTTTCCGCAAAAGAGGTGGTCGCAGGTGCGACGAATTGTCCGCAAATGCGGAAATCGCTGGGGCAGAACCTATAATTCGAGGTCTTTGGTTTCTTTCTTCATTTTTGTATTTTGGAGCTCGGATTGGGCGACTTTGGAGAGGAAATTGTCCACACAACTTGGGGTAAGTATTCTCTACTCATTTTTAGTCTTATATCACGAATCTACCTTCATTTTTGGTAATTGGATTGTGAATTTTAAAGAGAAAATTGGGGGTTTTGGCCTAAAGTTTTATAATATGAATTTTTGAGTTTTGAACATCGAATTGGAGTCGAATTTGAGTGAAACTGGTATGGTTGGACTCGTAATTGAATGGGTTATCGGATTTTATAAATTTATTCGGGTTCCGAGGTGCGGACCCAGGTTGGGCTTTTGGCTGATTCTAGGCTTTTGATTCAAGATTTGATCTTTTTCTATCGGGATTGGTCCCTTTAGCATTGTTTGATGTACTTGAGTTGTTTTTGGTTAGTTTCGAGCCCTTCGGAGGTCGGAACACGCGGGATGGCATCTTGGGAGCACCGCTTGGCTTGCTCGGCATTGGTATTGGCTTGTTCAAGATAAGTAACTCTTCTAATCTTAGTGTTGAGGGTATGAAATCCCGAAATACGTGTTATGAGATTGGTATTGAGGTGACGCACATGTTAGGTGACGGGCGTGTGGGCGTTCACCATGTGAATTGGGACTCTGTTATTTCCATGGCACTGTATGGTGGTCCTACTTTATTGATATCCATGTTTTTACCATGTGATAAAGTAGTTAAGCTGTCAATCATGCTAGATATCATGTATATGCATTATATCGATATTGTTTGGAACCATAGTGGTCGTTTCTTACTATCATCTCACTGATTTTATTGATATTTAGTACTCAGTCATATTCATGCATTCATATCATATCTCAGTCTCAGTTATTTATTGATACATCATATCATTGTTGTTGGGCTAGTTTTATGACATTGTGAGCCCGTGAGTGAGACTGGAGAGATTGATGACTGAGTGAGGCCAGTGGCCTATTTGTGAGGATGTTGTCACTATAGCACGTGAGTTGTCCGTGCGATTCCAGATGTTGATATTATAGCACGTGATTTGTCCGTGCGACACGTGAGTTGTCCGTGCGATTCTAGATATTGATATTATGGCACGTGAGTTGTCCGTGTGGATTTTAGTGCTTGGGCTGAAAGGAGCCCTTCCGGAGTCTGCACACCCCCAGTGAGCGCAGTCGACTATATATATGTGGATCTGGTTGCACGTCGCAACGGGCCTTATGGTCATATATGGATCGGGCTGCACGCCGCAGCAGGTATTGTACAACGCTGAGTGATTGAGTGTGCTGAGCATTGAGCATAGTGAGAGAGAATGCGAGACAGTGAGATTGAGTACTCTGAGAGTGTGAGTACATGAGCTCATCATTGAGATGCATTGTATTTGACATGCGTACTTGAGATACATGCATAGAGATGCATTTCCTTCTGCTACCCGGTGTTGGTGACATTTATGATTTTACCTGTATCTTGACATGTAGGCATAGAGACGTACTTTCCTCATGCTATCTGAAATTGAAACATCTTACTTATTATTGAAAGGGGTTTTGGGAAAAATCATAGTTTTCAAACTTACTCGTATTTTGGCATTTTCGGTAAAAGATTTGGGTTTCCACTGAGATACTTGAAAAGAAATGCCTACATTTCTGGAACTGTGAACGAACTGAGCATTTTATTTTTGAGATACCTCTTTTATTACTTGTACTATGTTGTTATGAACTATTGTGGAATATTGGTATTGGACCCGACCTTCATGTTAGCTCGTCACTACTTTCAACCTAAGGTTAGGTTTGTTACTTACTGAGTACATGGGGTCGGTTATACTCATACTACACTTCTGCACCTTGCGTGCAGATATTGGCTGCTGATGTTGGTATGATTGATGGGAGCTGGATTGAAGATATACCTGCATCCCGGTTGTAGCTGCCTCTTGTTCGTGGTAGCTTTAGATTTTTAAAACTCTGTTTATGTACTTTTGAAACAGGCAATGTATTTATTTTATTTCAGTTTTGTAAACTCTTTTCTTAGAAGCTCATGATTTGTACTACCAGTTCTTGGGAAATGTATCAGATTCAGATAATTTGTTTACTTAATTGTTGTATTGATTATTATTGGAATTTGTTAGTGGTTAACTGGCTTACCTAGCGGTTTGGGTTAGGTGCCATCACGACTAGTTGGATTTTGGGTCGTGATAAGGTGATATCAGAGCTCTAGGTTCATAGGTTCTACAAGTCATGAGCAAGTGTCTAGTAGAGTCTTGCGGATCGGTATGATGACGCCCATACCTATCTTTGAGAGGCTACATGACATTTAGGATATACTTCCCATCTTTCTTTCCTTATCGTGCAACATTGATTCAGCTCGAAGCGTAACTCTTTGAATTCCTTCCACGCATTCGTATGCGCATGTGAGTGCTCGGTATTGGTGGTGCACCGACGGCTTGTGATTCCATAGTTGAGGTGCGAGATATGATTTTGACGTGCTGATGATGGGCCAGTCTGGAGGACTTGAGGCCGGGTTTTGGCGGTAACTTAAGCACGGAGATTTCGATTTTGTGAGCACGTGCTTTTGGGACTTATATGTCTGGTAATGTCCCTGTGAGTGGAATTTGTGGCTTGATGAGCAGTAGAATGGCTTTGTGATGAGAATGATGTGACTGTGGGATGTGTTTGTGTTAAGGCGATTTGAATGTGGCGAGAAGTGTTTCCTTGAGATGTAGCAAGGACTATGGGGTGCCTGATTTATATCTTGATTTGGCGTATGGTCTCGAGTTATGGGTGTATTGAGGGATCTCTCATGTTGTTTAGTTATGGGGTTAAGTAGATTCTCATGTCTTATTGATGAGTTCAGAATCGAGAATATTAAGTGATTGCATAATAGTCGACTGTGGAAGGGTGTAGAGAGATGTCAGTTTGAGGCAAAGCAGGTGGGTTATCCCCTGTGAGGTTTCCTGAGGTTGTGTGATCCCTAAGATGTTTTGTAGAAAGTTCTCTTTTACCAGTGAATGATATATGTTTTAATTTGTGTTTGGATCGCCTGTGGAAGTTGGCTTAACCATCACGAGGATGAATGTGAGATTTGCAGATGATTTGAGGTACTTGATGGTTTGTGTTGCATGAGCGGATGAAGGATTTAATGAAATCTTATTATGGTATTATAGTAGTAATGGGGTATGGTTATTGTAAGTAGTCAGATGTTTTATTCCATGGCTTTGAGCCAAGTGGGGGAGTCTGCTATCGACGAGTTAATTGCATGGTTATATGTTGTATTGGTTTCGGTTCGGGGTATACTGGTGAATCAGTTATGACTTGTAGAGGTCGAGATCGAGGATGAATCGGGTAAAGGAATTTCTGGATACAGATTGTATTACACTCTATGGGTATATGGGAATCGCAAAATAATTGAGCGGTTATTCACGAAGGATGTAGTGTACATGGAATAGGAATTTGCTCGGTTGCTTAGGAGTGTGGGTTACTCTTTACTCCCTTGGGTATTGGTGTGCTAATGGGGAATATGTCGTTCGGTCCGTTTGGTCGGTTTAATTTAGATTTGAGTAGAGTGGATGACTCTCGAGGATGGTTCTAATGGATTCAAGATTTATATGTGGCGATTTGGAATTTTCAAGATTTGTTTATGGCTAGAAACTGGGAGTTGCGTTGGATGGTGTCGAGATATGTGGCACTTTTATATCATTATGGATTGTGCATTTTAGTATCAAGAAGGTAAAGGAAACAGTTTTAGGTTCACATAAGGTCTCTTTAGAGTGGGTGTCTCGGTTGTGGTGCCTTAGGGTGCTTAAGAGGGAAGTCAGCGGCTTATGGGCCTTAGGGAGTTGTGGTTTTATAATAGGGTCTCTTGTGTTGTGAATTTTGGTTAAGTATAGTAGTGTTCTAGCAAGGAGAAGTATCAATTTGAAGGCAATTTGGAAGGGACTTGGAGAAATAGGACAGCGTGGTAGTAGGTTGGATCAACACAATAATGGATATAATCAGTTCTTTGGGTAATTATGATGTGGCTAGTCTCCACAGGTGTTTCGTGGCAATGCTCTTGAGTTTTGGCGACCTACGTGATTGGGTTGAGTTAGGGAGATTCAGTTCTGATAGCTTGGTTATGTGCAAATGGGTTTCAAAGATTTCTCAATGGTTTTTACCACGGTTCGAGGAGTATATTTCCTACCAGCGTGAGGGATATGTTGCTTATTGGGATTTTCTCCGGGATGAGATCAAATGGAAGGCTTCTGACTGATCGGGTATGTATTCTGCTTGGGACTCAGAGTTGATTACGAGATTCTTGTACTCTTCACAGGATGGCATGGTAGATGTGGTGTTGTGTGGGATTGATATTTGCATGTGCAAGGTTGTAGTTCAGTTTTGAAGGGAAGGACATAGATTCGTAGGTAGCATGGACAATTTCAGACGACAAGGTAACTGTTATTACTGATCGGTATGGCTTGATGATTTTTGATTTATGGATACTTCATTGGTATTGAGACACTCTCCTGGTTGATCGACTGCTGATATTCAAATTTTGCTTTGTGACACAGAAGAATTATAGAAGTATTCCTCGTGGAATGATCATGTATGGGAGATATGTTACGCATTCAGGCAGTGGAGTTGGGATCAAACATGGTGATTCGTGTGTTCTATGGATTTGGAGTTCTAAGGAGCAGATTGTTTCATGGTTGTGGACTATGAAGTTGTGGCCGAAGCTAGCCAGATGATAGTATGTGTTATGATTCAGTCATTGTGGACTTTCAGAGGTTATTTATCTATCTGTGAGTTACTCTTCTATGCTACGAGGAGTTGTGATTCGTTGGTTATATGCACATATGGTGCGGTTCTATTGGGGCCTTATAGCGAAATTTGAGCGAGAAGAGTATTGGGTATTGCTTGGTTGATGGAGTATTGGTTATGTTCTTTCGGGTTTTGTGTGACATTGTATTATTTGCTTCTCCGTGGTTATGGTAATGCACTTTGAGTACTTGATGTCGAATTGCGCATGATTATTGATTTTTAGCAGGGTGGCTTGAGGTATTTCATATGGACCAGTATTTGGATAGGGTCGCGCATTGCAGCGGAGCTATGTTGAGATATGATCCCTCGTGTTAGATTCGTGTGTTTTGGTTCTATGGTGTGTGATAGGTTCTTAGCATTGCGTTGTGGTGGTACTTGTTGAGCTTGCGAGACAGTTCTCCCATCTGAATCAGTTTTCCATGATTTGAGTATATTTGGAAGGTTACTTATTGGTGAACGGATTGCACGGGTTATGGCGTCAAATTGTATTGACGTGGCATGTCACTAGAGTGGTCGTGTTGGATGAGATGAGATCATTGGACCTAGAATGGATACTATCGAAATTAATTATAGCATGTTTGGAAGGATAATATCGAAATTCGGCTTAGGAATTTGCTATAGTTCTTGTCGAATGAGAGGGAGTTCCATGACTGGTTGATATGATGAATGGTTATGAGTTTCTGCGTGTTCCTTTCATCATCGGTAGTGTACAGAGGCTTCAGAATGGAGTCTTGTTTGATGTGAGGTTTATTACCGGCATTGGGTTGTTTTGAGTAGCTGTTGTGATTAGGAATCATTGCTTCGAGTATCTGTGTTATGTGATATATCATGCGATTGTATCTTGGGTTATGGTTGCGGCTTCGTACAACTTGTTCAGACTTAAACAGTATGTAGATGCAAGATTCTGATCTTATAGAAATATCGAATGTTGGAAATTGGATTCTAAGGCTTATGGGCTAGATTGAATTAGGGAAATCTTGGTTATGTTGTATTATCAGACCTATATGGGATAGGGTGATGTGACATCACCCCCGGGTATGTGCATGGTAAGGTTATATGGCGGTTTGGTGGCTTTGAGAACAACTCTGGACACGTTCGAGGACGAACGTATGTTTAAGTGGGGGATGATGTAACGACTCAACCTATCGTATTGAGCATTTGCACTTCGCTTGGTAGTTTATGGGCGTGAGTAGATTCGTATAATGTATTATGACTTATGTGAATCATCGGTTTTGGTTTTCAGGTTATTCGGAATTGATTTGAAAGAATGATTCTTAACTAGAAGCTATAAATTTGAAAGGGTTGACCAAGTTTGACTTTTGGTGAATTTGAACCCGGATCGGAGTTTTGATGGTTCCGATAGGTCCGTTGGATGATTTTGGATTTAGGAGCGCGTCTAGATTGTGATTTGGAGGTCCGTAGCAGAATTTGGCTTGAAATAGCGAAAGTTGGAATTTTAGAAAGTTTGACCGGAGTATACTTTTTGATATCGGGGTCATATTTCGATTCTGGAAGTGGGAGTAGGTCTGTAATGTCAAATGTGACTTGTGTGAAAAATTTGAGGTCAATCGGACGTGATTTGATAGGTTTCGGCATCGGTTGTGGAAGTTTGAAGTTTCAAAGTTCATTGATTTCGAGTTAAGGTGTGATTCGTCGTTTTGATGTTGTTATATGTGATATGAGGCCTCGAGTAGGCCCGTGTTATGTTATTGGACTTGTTTATATATTCGGACGGGGTCCCGAGTGGCTCGAGTGAGTTTCGGACGAGGTTCGGGTCATTTCATTGCATTTTGAATTTTTGCTAAGCTGCTGGTTCTGGTGTTTCGCACCTGTGACTGGTATTGCGCATGTGCGATGGTCACAGAAGCGTTAGTGGAGTCGCAAAAGCGATAAGAGGTTGGGTGAGGAAGACCGTAGAAGCGGATTTTTGTAGCGCACCTGCGTGCATGCAGAAGCGAGATAGGAAGCGCACGTGAGAAAATCTTCAGAGAAGCGGAATTTGATATGTAACGACCCGACCGGTCGTTTTGAGTATTACAACCCCGCTTCCCCTTTACTGCTCAAATTGTACTTTACTGTTGTTGTGTGAATTGTCGGGGTAATTGGTTCGGGTCCGGTGAGGTTTTGGAATGAATTGGAACACTTAGTTCCAAGGTTTAAAGCTTAAGTTAAAATAGTGACCGGATGTCGACTTATGTGTAAACGACCTCTGAATTTAATTCTGATGATTCCAATAGCTCCGTATCGTGATTTTGGACTTAGGAGCGTGTCCGAAAAATTATTTGGAGGTCCGTAGTGGAATTAGGCTTGAAATGCTGAAAATTGAATTTTTGGAAAGTTTGACTGGGGAGTTGACTTTTTGATATCCGGGTCGGAATCCGATTCTGGAAATTTGGAATAGGTCCGTAATGTGAAATGTGACTTGTGTGCAAAATTTGAGGTCAATCGGACGTGATTTGATGTGTTTCGGCGCAAATAGAATTTGAAGTTTCAAGGTTCAATGATTTCGAATTGATGTGTAATTCATCGTTTCGATGTTTTTAGGTGTGATTTGAGGCCTCGAGTAGGTCTGTGATATGTTATGGGACTTGTTGATATAATTGGTTGAGATCCCGAGAGCCTCGGGTGAGTTTCGGACGGTTAACGGATCAAATTTGGACTTAAGGAAATGCTGGAAGTTCTGCCTAATGGTGTGATCGCACCCGCGAAGATTTTGATCGCAGGTGCGAAGCCGCATGTGCGTGAAATAAGCCGCAGAATCGGCCAAGAGTGGAACTGGGCAGTGCTCGCAGGTGCGAGAAATTTTCCGCATCTGCGAGGCCGCAGGTGCGAAGGCGTTGGCGCAGATGCGGACTGGAGCTGGCGTGAGGCAACCGCAGGTGCGAAGGGGAATGCGCATCTGCGAAGCCCACAGATGCGAGAATAGCGCCGCAAATGTGAGATTTTAGAGGGCTAGCTGTTTTCCGCAGGCGCGCATTTTTGTCCGCAAATGCGGATGCGCAGGTGCGAGCCCAGGCACTGCAGGTGCGGAAATGCCTGGGCAGTGTTTAAAAATGAGGGTTCCGAGATATTTTTCTCATTTTGGACATTTTGGGGCTCGGTTTGGGCGATTTGGAGAGGAAATTTTCCATACAACTTCGAGTAAGTGTTCTCAACTCCCTTGTGATTATATTCCATGAATTCATCTTGATTTTTGGTGTAAGATTATTGAATCTTCAAGAGAAATAGAAGGAAATTTCTATAATGTCACAAAATAAATTTTTCAAGTTTGAATACCGATTTGGAGTCGGATTTGAGTGAAATTAGTATGGTTGAACTTGTAATTGGATGGGTTGTCGTATTTTGTGAGTTTCGTCGGATTTTGAGACGTGGGTCCCACAGGTGATTTTTGGGGCGTAATTTCAGATTTTTTGGAAATATTAATATTTTGATATGGAATTAATTCCTATGAATTGTGTGGACTGAATCAAATTAATTGTGGTAGATTCGAGCCGTTCGGGAGTTGATACGCGCATAATGGGATTTCTTGAGCATTGTTTAGCTTGCTCGACATTGGATTCAGCTTGTTCGAGGTAAGTAACTCTTCTAATCTTGGAGTTGAGGGTATGAACCCTGAATATATGTATTTTGTGAATTGTTGGTAGGTGACGTACATGATAGGTGATGGGCGTATGGGCGTGCACTATAGAAAATGTGACGTAATTGTTTATGTGAAATTTTATAGTTAAATAATCTTGACATTTTCCATGCGGTTTTATATGTTAAAGAAATTGAGCTGAAAAGCATATTAGAAATCATGTTGAGGCCATGTGCCAGTATTATTGGGACCCTCAGAGGTCATATTGTTGTGAATTATTCTGTTAAATTAAAAATTCATACTCAGTCATATTCATTTCATTGCATATCATAACTCAATTATATGACTCTATTTTGATGCATATAAATATTTTGGGCTGAATGCCTTGTTTACTGAGATGCCCGAGTGGCTTGAGAGGTTTATGACTGAGTGAGGCCGAGGGCCTGATTTATGTTGCATATTTATTGGATCGGGCTGCATGCCGCAGCATGTTGCATATTTATGGGATCGAGATGCACGCCGCAGCATGATTGATATCGGCCGAGGGCCTGATTTGTGAGGATGAGTGTGGATCGGGGCTGCCCGCCTGCATCATATTTATGACTGAGTGAGGCCGAGGGCCTGATTTGTGAGGATGAGTGTGGATCGGGGCTGCCCGCCTGTAGCATACTTTATTATTATAGCACGTGAGTTGTCCGTGCAGATTATAGCGCTTGGGCTGAAGGAGCCCCTCCGGAGTCTGTACACACTCCCAGTGAGCGCGGGTACCTACTGAGTACGAGTACCGAGTACTGAGTGCTGAGTGACTGGGAGGCATGAGTGATTGTGAGGTAAGCCCCAGTGGCAAGAGTGATTGTGAGGTATGCCCGAGTGGCAAGAGTGATTGTGAGGTATGCCCGAGTGGCACGAGTGATTGTGAGGTTTGCCCGAGTGGCCCGAGTTGCATTGCATTGGCATGCACATATGACATATATGCATAGAGATGTATTTCCTCGTGCTGTACTGCATCACATCATTCATGCTTTTTCACACATTGTTGACAGATGGGCATAGTGATGCATTTGTTTTTACACGGGTTATCCAGAAGGAAAATGAAACATCTTATTTATTATTAACAAGATTTTGGAAGAAATTTATTGTTTTCAAACTATTCATATTTTTTTTGGCAACTCCAGCAAACGATTTGGGTTTTCACTGAGGTATTTGAAAGAAAGAACTATAATTTTTTTTTTAAAATCATTATTTGTCTGAATATTTTATCCCTGAGTCACTTCTCGTATTATTTGCTTTATATTATTATGGATTGTTGTGGACTATTGGTTTTGGACCCGACTTGGTGGAAGCTCGTCACTACTTTCAACCTACGGCTATGTTTGTTACTTACTCAGTACATGGGGTCGGTTGTACTGATACTATACTTCTGCACATTGCGTGCAGATGTTGGTTGCTGTTGTTGCTGTGCTCGATAGTTGCAAGACTTGAAGATGTACCTGTGTTCCTGTTGTAGCTGCCTCTTGTTCAGGGTAGCCTTAGATTTATAAAAGCTCTGTTTATGTATTATTTAAACAGACTATGTATTTATTTTATTTTTGCTTTGTATACTCTATTCTTAGCAGCTCATGATTTGTACTACCAGTTCTTGGGGAATGTATAAGGTTAATATAATTATTTACTTAAATTTCTTTAATAATTGTTATTGGAATTGGATAGTTGAAAGTTGACTTACCTAGCAGGTTGGGTTAGGTTCCATCACGACTAGTCGGATTTTGGGTCGTGAAATGATATCCGCAGGTACGGGGATTGTTGGGCAAGGCCATTTTTTGCAGATGCAATTTTTTTCCTCAAACGCGGTGGTCGCAGGTGTGACGAATTGTCCGCAAATGCGGAAATCGCTGGGGCAGAACCTATAATTCGAGGTCTTTGGTTTTTTTCTTCATTTTCGGATTTTGGAGCTCGGATTGGGCGACTTTGGAGAGGAAATTTTCCACACAACTTGGGGTAAGTGTTCTCTACTCATTTTTGATCTTATATCACGAATCTACCTTCGTTTTTAGTAATTAGATTGTGAATTTTAAAGAGAAAATTGGGGGTTTTGGCCTAAAGTTTCATAATATGAATTTTTGAGTTTTAAACATCAAATTGGAGTCGAATTTGAGTAAAACTAGTATGATTGGACTCGTAATTGAATGGGTTATCAGATTTTATGAATTTTGTCGGGTTTCGAGGTGCGGGCCCAGTGTTGGGCTTTTGGCCGATTTTGGGCTTTTGATTCAAGATTTGATCTTTTTCGATCGGGATTGGTGCCTTTAGCATTGCTTGATGTACTTGAGTTGTTTTTGGTTAGTTTCGAGCCGTTCAGAGGTCGGAACGCGCGGGATGGCATCTTGGGAGCACCGCTTGGCTTTTTCGACATTGCTATTGGCTTGTTCGAGGTAAGTAACTCTTCTAATCTTAATGCTGAGGGTATGAAACTCCGAAATACGTGTTATGTGATTGGTATTGAGGTGGCGCACATGCTAGGTGACGGGCGTGTGGGCGTGCACCATGTGAATTGGGACTCTGTTGTTTCCATGGCACTGTATATTGGTCCTACTTTGTTGATATTTGTGTTTTGACCATGTGATAAAGTAGTTAAGTTGTCAATCATGCTAGATATCATATTTAGGAATTATGCCGATATTGTTTGGACCCATAGTGGTCGTTTCTTACTGTTATCTTACTGATTTCATTGATATTTTGTACTTAGTCATATTCATGCATTCATATCATATCTCAGTCTCAGTTATTTATTGATACATAATATCATTGTTGTCGGGCTAGTTTCATGACATTGTTAGCCCGTGAGTGAGACTGGAGAGATTGATGACTGAGTGAGGTCGGGGGCCTATTTGTAAGGATTTTGTCACTATAGCACGTGAGTTGTCCGTGCGATTCCAGATGATGATATTATAGCACGTGAGTTGTCCGTGCGGCACGTGAGTTATTCGTGTGATTCCAGATGTTGATATTATGGCACGTGAGTTGTCCGTGCAGATTATAGCGCTTGGGCTGAAAGGAGCCCCTACAGAGTTTGCACACCCCCAGTAAGCGCAGTCGACTATATATATGTGGATCGGGTTGCGTACCGCAACGGGCCTTATGTTCATATATGGATCGGGCTGCACGCCGCAGCAGGTATTGTACAACGCTGAGTGATTGAGTGTGCTGAGCATTGAGCATAGTGAGAGAGAATGCGAGACAGTGAGATTGAGTACTCTGAGAGTGTGAGTACATGAGCTCATCATTGAGATGCATTGTATTTGACATGCGTACTTGAGATACATGCATAGAGATGCATTTTCTTCTACTACCCGGTGTTGGTGACATTTATGATTTTACCTGTATCTTGACATGTAGGCATAGAGACGTACTTTCCTCATGCTATCTGAAATTGAAACATCTTACTTATTATTGAAAGGGGTTTTGGGAAAAATCATAGTTTTCAAACTTACTCGTATTTTGGCATTTTCGGTAAAAGATTTGGGTTTTCAGTGAGATACTTGAAAAGAAATTCCTACTTTTCTGGAATTGTGAATGAACAGAGCATTTTATTTCTGAGATACCTCTTTTATTACTTGTACTATGTTGTTATGAACTGTTGTGGAATATTAGTATTGGACTTGACCTTCGTGTTAGCTCGTCACTACTTTCAACCTAAGGTTAGGTTTGTTACTTATTGAGTACATGGGGTCGGTTGTACTCATACTACACTTCTGCACCTTGTATGCAGATGTTGGTTGTTGATGTTGTTGTGATCGATGGGAGCTAGATTGAAGATATATCTGCGTCTCGGTTATAGCTGCCTCTTGTTCGTGATAGCTTTAGATATGTAAAACTCTGTTTATGTACTTTTCAAACAGGCGATGTATTTATTTTATTTCAGTTTTGTAAACTCTATTCTTAGAAGCTCATGATTTGTACTACCAGTTCTTGGAAAATGTATCAAATTTAGATAATTTCTTAACTTAATTATTGTATTGATTGTTAGTGGAATTGGTTAGTGGTTAACTGACTTACCTAGCGGGTTGGGTTAGGTGCCATCACGACTAGTTGGATTTTGGGTCGTGACAGGAGCTAACACAAGTCGAATAATTCCAAATAAGGATAAGTCAACTTAGATATAGGATATCTAAACTTCTTTTAAAGTTGGGCAATTACAAAAGAGACACAACAACTTCAATTAAGGATAAGCAGTATAAAGATAATCATAGCCTCAATTAAGGATGAACAATTACAGAAGAGATAATTATAACTTCAAATAAAAATAAGCAGTTAGGGAAAAGACAACATGGCAATAGAAGAGATAACAATTTCAGTTAAGGCACATATGAATCAAATGAACAACAAGATTGGATCATGAAGCAATTAATTCTAATTAAAGCTGGTAGAAGTAAAACTAGTAATTAAGAAACGTAAGCATAACGCGAACAACTACATATTCAATGAATACAAGGACCTAAGAACCCTAAAAGGCCAATTTTTCATAATAAGTCCGAGCACGTACTCGTCACCTCGCATACACGGACTACAATTAGCATAGAAGACTCAAATCCTAAGGGGTAGTTCCCCCACACGAAGTTAGGAAAGATACTTACCTCAAAGAAGACAGACTGATACTCTAAAATGAACTTTTCGGGTGAAATGACCTTCGGACGACTCAAATCTAACCAAAAATAACTTCAAAGCACAAATAAAACTCATAAGAAACTATTCCGGATCATAAAGCCTCAATCTTTATCAAAATCTAAAAATCGACCCAAAAGTCGACCCCCAGGATCGCACCTCAGAACTCGAAAAATTTCACAAAACCCGAACACCTATTCCGATGCTAGTTCAACCATACTAAAATTATCAAATTCTGATACCATTTCGTCCCTCAAATCATGATTTTTTATTTTGAAATTTTTCTTCAAAAACCTGTATTTTCCTCAACTCAAAATACAAATTAAGTGATAAAAATAAATATAAAATCATGCAATATAATAAATTCTAGGTTAAGAACACTTACCCAACCGATTTGCTTGAAAACCCCGCAAAGAAGCTCCCAAAACCGATGTCTAAAACTCAAAATATGGAGAAAATGGCAAAACCCTCGAATATAAACTCTCTTCCCAGGACTTCCGCATCTGCGGACCACCAGTCGCACCTGCGAAATTTCCCTCACAGGTGCGGAAATGACTTAAGAGGCTGGGTCCTCATCTGCGAGCAAGGGGCCGCACCTGCGTGCCTGCTCCTGCGGATACCTTCCGCTTCTGCGATCTTCACGCTCCAGACCCCGTCCGCTTCTGCGCTCCATCTTTCGCAGATGCGGCTCCGCTTCTGTGGGCCAATCTCGCACCTGCGCCCACAGACCAAGCTTGACCAAACCGCACATGCGCTCCTCCTTCCACACGTGCGAGTCCGCACCTGTGGTCTCCCCACCGCATGTGCGAAAACACTAGAAATCAGAAAACTTCAGCAATTTGCATAAGTCCAAATTCAATCCGTTAAGTATCCAAAACACACCCGAGGCCCCCGGGACCTCAACCAAATATACCAACAAGTTCCATAACCTAACACGGACTCGCTCGAGATCTCAAATCACATCAAACAACGTCAAAACTACGAATCACAGCATGAATCGAACTTATGAACTTCCAAATCTTCCAACTTCTAAAACCCGTGTCGAAACCTATCAAATCAACCCGGAATGACGTCAAATTTTGCAGGCAAGTCCCAAATAACATAACGGAGCTTTTCCAACTCTCAGAATCACATTACGACCCCGATATCGCCAAAGTCAACTGTTGATCAAACCTCTCAACCTTCAAAACTTTAACTTTTTCAACTTTCGCCGAAATACTCCAAATTACCCTACGGACCTCCAAATCCAAATCCAGACGCACGCCTAAGTCCAAAATCACCATACAAAGCTGTTGGAGTCATTCAAAACCCATTCTGGAGCCGTTTACACAAAAAATCAAATTCCGGTCAACTCTTACCGCTTAAGCTTCCAAAACTTGCATCCTTCTTCCGATTTGACTCTGAATCATCCGGTAACAAAATTCAACTATGCACACAAGTCAATACCCATAATACTAAGCTTCTCAAGGCTTTATGCCGCCGAACGGTACTTAAATTCTCAAAATAATCGCCCGGGTCGTTACAAAACTGCAATATTTTACTTTAAGGTCAATTTGATTAGTATTTAGAGTGATAGAGAGATTAATTTATTTTTAATATTATGTCATTAAACTAGAACAAAATACATATTTTATTGTTAAAAATTCTTAATAATTAAAAATCACGATTATTATTTCAAAGAACCAAAAAATACTTGTAATGACCCGACCGATTGTTTTGAGCATTTGCACTCCGCTCGATAGTTTGAGGGGATGAGTAGCTCTGTATGATATATTATAACTTATGTGAATTGTCTGTTTAAATTTTCAGGTTATTCGGAATCGATTTGGAAGACTGAATTTCATGATTTAAGCTTTAAGTTGAAAGAATTGATCAAGTTTGACTTTTGTGAATTTTATCCCGGAATGAAGTTTTGAGGGATCCGTTAGGTCCGGATGGTGATTTTGGACTTGGAAGTATGCCCGGATTTGCATTTGGATATTTCTAGAAGGATTCGGCGCTAATTGGTAAAAGTTAGAAATTTGAAGGTTTAAAAAGTTTATAAGTTTGATCGGGAATTGACTTTGCTGATATCGGATTCGTATTGTGGTTCCGGGAATTGAAATAGTTTCGTTATGTCATTTGGGACTTTTGTGCAAAATTTGATTTCATTCCGAGTTGATTTGATATGTTTCAGCGCGGATTTTGGAATTTGAAAGTTCAAGAGTTCATTAAGTTCGAATTGAGGTGCGATTCATCGTTTTGATACTGTTATGTGTGATTTGAGGGCTCGAGTAGGTCCGTGTTATGTTATGAGATTTGTTGGTATATTCGGACGGGGTCCCGAGTGGCTCGGAGGAGTTTCAAACGAGTTTCAGTTCATTTGGATCATTTTTGGCTAGGCTGGTGTGGCTGGGCTTCTGGTGTGACCGCACCTGCGAAGATATGGGAGTAGGTGTGGAGCCGCAAAAGCGGCAGTGGAATCGCAGAGGCGGGAATTCTGCTGGGAGCAGGAGCCGCATAAGTGGAGGTTGCTTCGCATCTGCGAAGGCGCAGGTGCAGTGAGTTTGGGAGCAGAAGTGGGGTCTTGCGCAGGAGCGAAGAAGAGCTCGCACCTGCGATGTCGGATAAGCAGATACTATTCCGCAGGTGTGAGGTTTTGGATGGTTAGTTGTGATCACAGCAGCGTGAATGTTTTCGCAAAAGCGATGCCGCAGAAGTGGCCCTTGGTTCGCAAAAGCGAAAATCATTGGGCAGAATTTATATTTTCGAGGGTTGGTCATTTTACTCTCATTTTGGGATTTTGGAGCTCGGTTTGGGCGACTTTGGAGAGGAAATTCACCATGTGACTTGGGGTACGCATTCTTGACTCACTCGTGATTTTATTTCGTGATTCTATCTTCGTTTTTGGAAATTGGATTATGAATTACAAAGAGAAATTGGTGGGTTTTAGCCTAAAGTTTCATAAAGTGAGTTTTTGAGTTTTGAACATCGATTCAGAGTCGGATTTGAGTGAAACTAGTATGGTTGGTGTCACGACCCAAATTATCCCTCCATAAGGTGTCGTGATGGCACCTAGTCTTTACGACTAGGTAAGCCTAATATTGCGAAAAATATAAAGAAACACAACATTTTAAAGATAAACAATATATTATAAATAGCCAAGAGTAGTACCACTCGACATATACAAAATAATTTTCCAAGTCCCGGAATATCACTAAGTCACAAGCTGCTATAATCTATGTAGCTCTATACAAAAGTTTGAAGATAATAAAGAAAGTCTCTAGGCGGGGGAGTAGAAAGGGACTCCGAAGATCGGCGGACGCAAGCAGAAGTACCTTGAAGTCTCCTAGAATCAGCAGCACGCACTAACCCCAAGGCTGATAGTTCGTACCTGGATCTGCACACGAAAACATGTGCAGGAAGGTCATGAGTACACCACAATGGTGCCTAGTAAGTGCCAAGCCTAACCTCTGTCGAGTAGTGACGAGGTCAGGTCAAGGCCCTACCAGAGTAAATATAATAAATTAAACAGTAAAAGATATAAGTGAAATTTACGGTAACATAGTTAAAGAAATTCTCGAAAATTTAACAGTTAAGGGAGCCCAAGGCTCAAAATAAGGTAAACACAGTGGGAAAATCTCTCGGGATACCGTCTCATAGTTTCAAATGACTATGCAGTGCAAGGGGAATCTCTCGGAATACGTCCGTACTCCCAAAGTAAATATGCAGTACAGGGGGGATCTCCCGGAATACGTCCATAGTCCCAAAGTAAATATGCAGTACAGGGGAAATCTCCCGAAATACGCCCGTAGTCCCAAAGTAAATATGCAGTACAAGGGGATCTCCTGGAATACGTCCTTAGTCCCAAAGTAATTATGCAGTACATGGGGATCTCCCGGAATACGTCTGTAGTCCCAAAGTAAATATGCAATACAGATGAAATGACAGGTATGACATCGAGTTATACAGTTTATACTGGACACAGATAGGGCAAATGAGGACTTAGCTAAACATGACGCACAGAATGTCAATTAGGCAGTTAAAACACGTAAACATGCTTTTCTAGTCTAAACTACACAATTAAACATATTAGTACGACTTAATAAGAAAAACAATTTATGATTTAAGAAGGTTAAATAGGATTTTTGCAATAATAGCCCGTGAACGTACTCGTCACCTCACGTATATGGCGCCCACACACCAAGTAATATCAAGATATCCTAAGGGGGAAGTCCCCAACACAAGGTTAGGCAAGCCACTTACCTCGAACCGCTCAAATCACCTCGATAACACGTTCTTGCCACGACTATCCGACTCTAAATGGCCCGAATCTATTCAAATAAATTTCATAATGTAAATATAACTACGAGTAACTAATTTAGCTAATTAATTCGAAGCTAAAGCGTGAAATTAGGAAAAACACCCAAAAAGTCACCCCAGGCCCACGTCTCGGAATCGGATAAAAGTCACAAAATACGAACACCCATTCACTCACGAGTTACTCGTACCAAAATTTCTCAAATCCGATACCAAAATCTCGATCAAAACCCCAAAATTCGGCCTAAGAACTTTTTCTCAATTTTTCACCCCAAATCCGAAATTTAACGATGAATTCAAGCATAGATTAGTGGAATATAACCATAAAGGAGTTAAGAATCGTTAACCAATCGATATCTCTGAAAATCCCTCAATCCCTCGTCCAAAATCCGAGCTCCCAACTTAAGTTTTTGATAAAAATGGCATGACCTCCGTTTTTTGAACTTTAATACTGCCCAGACGCGTCCTTCTTTGCGAACGCGATGCACAGGTCGCGAACGCGAAGACCACTCATTTGACCCTTCGCGAACACAGGATCTCATCGCGAACGCGAAGCACGAAATCTCACCTGCCTCCAGTTCTTCTTCGCGAACGCGAGGACCATGTCACGAACGCGTAGCTTCGAGGTTCCACATTTTCACGAACGCGAGAGCGACATCGCGGAAGTGAAGAGTAATTCAGCTGCCCTTCCCATATACCTTACACGAATGTGAGGACTCCCTCGCGAACGCGATGAAGAAAATGCCTGCAACAGAACACCAGAAATCTACTGCTTCTCTAAGTCCAAAGGTGACTCGTTTAGCATCCGAAACACACCCGAGGCCCCCGGGACCTCGACCAAACATACCAACCAATCCTAAAATACCATACGAACTTAGTCGAGCTCTCAAATACCATCAAACAACGCTAAAATCACGAATCACCCTCCAATTCAAACTTAAAGAACTTGAAACTTCAAAATTCTACAACCGATACCGAAACCTATCAAATCTCGTCCGATTGACCTCAAATTTTGCGCACAAGTCATAATCAACATTACGGACCTACTCCAACTTCCGAAATCAGAAAACGACCCCGATATAAAAAATTCCACTATCGGCCCAAACTCTAAAAATTTGACTTTCGCCATTTCAAGCCTAAATGAGCTACGAAACTCCAAAACACAATCCGGACACGCTCCTAACCCCAAAATCACCTAACGGAGCTAACGGAATCGAAGGAACACAATTCAGACACGCTCCAAAACACTCTGTAACTCAAAACCGAGCTAACACAATCCGGACACGCTCCAAAACACTCTGTAACTCAAAACCAATCATCCCGGCAAGTCACAATAGCAGAAAAGATTTGGGGAAAGCAGTTAATAGGGGATCGGGGCTATTACTCTCAAAATGACCGGCCGGGTCGTTAGATCCTCCCCCTCTTAAAATAATCGTTCATTCTCGAACGAGTATAAAGACATACCTGAAACTGTGAAAAGATGAGGGTACTGGTTGCGCATATCCTGCTCGGTCTCCCAAGTCGCCTCCTCGACCGGCTGACCCCTCCACTGGACCTTTACTGAAGCAATATTCTTTGACCTGAGCTTTCTGACCTGCCTGTCCAAAATGGCTACTCGCTCCTCAACATAAGATAGATCTTTGTCCAACTTGACAGAGCTGAAATCCAATACATGAGTCGGATCATCGTAATACTTCCGGAGCATAGACACGTGGAATACCGGGTGAACTCCTGCTAGGCTGGGAGGCAAGGGAAGCTCATAAGAAACCTCCCCAACTCTCCGCAATATCTCAAAAGGACCAATGAACCTCTGGCTCAGCTTGCCCTTCTTCCCGAACCTCATGACACCCTTCATAGGCGATACCCGAAGCAAGACCCGCTCACCAACCATAAATGCCAAATCACGAACCTTACGGTCTGCATAACTCTTTTTCCTGGACTAGTCTGTGTGAAGTATCTCCTGAATCACCTTCACCTTATCCAGGGCATCCTGGACCAAATCTGTACCCAACAATCGGGCCTTGCCCGGCTCAAACCATCCCACTAGGGACCGGCACCGCCTACCATACAAAGCCTCATACGGTGCCATCTGAATGCTGGACTGGTAACTGTTGTTGTAGGCAAACTCTACAAGTGGCAAGTATTGGTCCCATGACCCTCCGAACTCCATCAAACAGGCACAGAGCATATCCTCAAGAATCTGAATCGTGTTCTCAGACTGCCCATCCGTCTGAGGGTGAAAGACTGTGCTCATCTCCACCCTAGTAGCCAACTCCTACTGTATGGCTCTCCAAAACCGGGATATGAACTATGTACCTCTGTCTGAAATGATGGATACTGGAATACCATGAAGGCGGACAATCTCTCTGATATAAATCTCAGCCAACCTCTCAGAAGAATAAGTGGTCAACACTGGAATAAAATGAGTTGACTTGGTCAACCGATCCACGATCACCCAAATAGCATCGAACCTTCTCAAAGTCCGTGGAAGTCCAACTACAAAGTCCATGGTGATCCGCTCCCACTTCCACTCTGGGATCTCTAACCTCTGAAGTAATCCACCCGGCCTTTGGTGCTCATATTTGACCTGCTGACAGTTGAGACACTTGGCCTCAAACCCAACTATATCCTTCTTCATCCTCCTCCACCAGTAGTGCTGCCTCAAATCCTGGTACATCTTCGCGACACCAGGATGAATAGAGTACCGCGAGCTGTGGGCCTCCTCGAGATCAACTCTCGAAGCCCATCTACATTGGGCAGACAAATCCGGTCCTGCATCCTCATCACACCGTCATCACCAATAGTCACATCTCTGGCATCACCTCGCCGAACCCTGTCCTGAAGAACTAGAAGATGAGGATCATCATACTAGCGCTCCTTGATACGGTCATAAAGAGAAGACCGAGCAACCACACAAGCTAATACCCGGCTAGGATCTGAAATATTCAATCTCACGAACTGGTTGGCTAAGGCCTGAACATTCAAGGCTAAGGGCCTCTCAGCTGCCGGAAGATATGCCAAACTCCCCAAACTCTCTGCCCGGCGACTCAAGGCGTCGACCACTACGTTGGCCTTCCCCGGGTGGTACAATATAGTGATATCATAGTCCTTAAGTAGCTCCAACCACCTCCACTGACACAAATTAAGGTCCTTCTGCTTGGACAAGTACTACAAACTCCGGTGGTCAGTGTAAATCTCACAGGGAACACCGTACAAATATTGATGCCAGATCTTCAGGGGGTGAACAATAGCTGCTAACTCGAGATCATGAACTAGATAATTCTTCTCATGCACCTTCAACTGTCTAGACGCGTAGGCAATCACCCTACCGTCCTACATCAATACCGCTCCAAGGCCAATCCTCGAGGAATCATAATAAACAGTGTAGGACCCCGAACCTGTAGGCAATACTAATATTGGGGCTATAGTCAAAGATGTCTTGAGCTTCTGAAAGCTCTGCTCACACTCCTCGGCCCACCTGAATGGAGCATCCTTCTGGGTCAGCCTGCTCATAGGTGCTCCAATGGATGAAAATCTCTCCACAAGGCGACGGTAATACCCCGCCAAACCAAAGAAACTGCGGATCTCCGTAGCTGATGACGGTCTAGGCCAACTCTGCACTGCCTCCACCTTATTCGAATCTACCTTGATCATATCACAAGATACTATATGGCCCAAGAATGCCACTGAATCAAGCCAGAATTCACACTTAGAAAATTTTGCATACAACCTCTTCTCCCTCAAAGTCTGAAGCACGGTCTTCAGGTGCTGCTCATGATCTTCCCGAGATCGGGAATATACAAGGATGTCGTCAATAAACACAATGGCGAAGGAATCAAGATAAGGCCGGAATATACTGTGCATCAAATACATAAAGGCTGCTAGGGCATTAGTAAGCCCAAATGACATGACAAGAAACTTATAGTGACCATATCTGGTCCTGAAAGCAGTCTTCGGGATATCCGGCTCCCGAATCTTCAACTTATGATAGCCAGAACGCAAGTCAATCTTGGAAAACACCCTGGCACCCTGTAACTGATCAAATAAATCATCAATGCGAGGCAAAGGGTACCTGTTCTTCACTGTAACCTTGTTCCGCTGCCGATAGTCAATAAACATACACATAGAACCATCCTTCTTCTTCACAAATAAGACCGGAGCACCCCAAGGTGATATACTAGGCCTGATGAAACCCTTATCAAGCAACTCCTGCAACTGCTCCTTCAATTCTTTCAACTCAGGAGGAGCCATACTGTATGGAGGAATAGAGATGGGCTGAGTGCCCGACAGCAAATCAATGCCAAAATCAATATCTCTATCAGGTGACATGCCCGGAAGATCAGCTGGAAACACATCTAGCAAGTCCCTCACTACTGGAACCGACTCGACTGTAGGGATATCAATACTGACGTCTCTCACATATGCCAAATACGCATCACACCCCTTCTCAACCATTCGTTGAGCCTTAAGAAATGAAATGACCATGCGGGGAGTATACTCTAAGGTACCTCTCTACTCTAATCTCGGCAAACCTAGCATAGTCAGCGTCAAGGTCTTAGCGTGACAATCAAGAATAGCATAATGAGGCGACAACCAGTCCATGCCTAAGATAACATCAAAATCTACCATACTGAGTAATAGCAAATCGGCTCTGGTTTCAAAACCACTAAGAGCAATCAAACACGACCAATATACGTAGTCCACAACGAGAGAATCACCCACAGAAGTAGATACATAAATAGGGGAACTCAAAGAATCCCGAGATATCCCCAAATGTGGAGCAAAATAAGAAGACACATATGAATATGTAGAGCCTGGGTCAAATAATACTGATGCATCCCTATGACAGACAGGAACGATACCTGTGATGACTGAATCTAAAGCAACAGCCTTTGAATAGACTGGAAGGGCGTAGTACCTGGCCTGGCCTCCCCCTCTAGGGCGACCTCGACCTCCCCGACCTCCCCGACCTCCACCTCGAGCTAGCTGAGGAGGTGGGGTGGCAGCTGGTGCTGAAAGAATGGCCGGAGGACCCGGTGGAACACGTGGAGGCTGATAAGTCTGTGGAGGTGCACCCCTCCTGGCTCTGGGGAAATCTCTAACCAGGTGATGAGTGTCACCACACTCAAAACAACCTCTCAGAGGATGTGGCGGCTGAGATTAACTCGGACCTGGCCTGCTGGACTGGCCGGTAATAGCACCTCGAGTATGAGGCATACTGGATACTGGCGGTGCATAATAGGGCTCCTGAGGTCTAGGAGGAGCTGGAACACCGATGGTTGCTGGAAGAGCTGAATGAACAGGGTGACTCACAAAACCCCTACCATAGCGTACTACCGATACACGAGCTCCTGAATAATGACCAGTCTCTCGAGACCTCTTGGCCTCTCTGTCCCGAGCAAACATGCCCTCCACTCTCCCGGCAATGCTCACTACTTGCTGATATGTGATGTCCATCTCCAACTCCCTGGCCATACTGGTCCGAATACTGGGGTGGAGTCCCTCAATGAAGCGACGAACCCTCTCTCTAATTGTAGCAACTAGAGCCGGCGCATGGCGAGCTAACTCACTGAAACAGACTGCATACTCTGACACAGTCAGAGCACCCTGACACAACTGCTCAAACTCTGTGCGCCAAGCATCCCTGAGGCTCTGAGGAACATACTCACGCAAGAACATCTCTGAAAACTGAGACCAAGTGAGTGAGGTTGCCTCGTCCGGACTACTCAGCTCATAGGCACGCCACCACTGATATGCTGCTCCCCTCAGCTAGAAAGCAGTGAAAGAAACCCCACTCGTCTCCACAATGCCCATAGTGCGGAGAATACGATGACACTTCTCAAAAAAACCCAGTGCATCATCTGAAGCTAGTCCGCTGAAAGTATGTGGGTGGTACTTCTTGTACCTCTCAAGTTTGAGCTGCTCTGCCTTAGAAGTAGCTACCCTGATCTCATGCTGAACCGGAGCCACTAGGGGCATAGGAATATACTCTGGGGCCTGATCAACCTGGACCCTCTGCTCAGGAGTGCGGGTTGCGGGAGTCTGTGCCCCTCCCCTAGCCTGAGATGTAGCGGGATCTATCGGAAATAGTCCAGCCTGAGCCAGAGTGTTGAACATGCTCAAGAACTAAGCTAAAGTCTCCTGGAGGGCTGGAGTAGCAATAGGGATCTCCGGTGCTGGACCTCCAGCTGGAGCTGCTGGGGGCTCCTCTGACGCAGCTCTCGTAGGTGCTCGGGCTACACCGCATGGTCGTCCTCTACCTCGGCCTCTGGCAGCTCTGGCAGGGAGCTCGGGTGCCTGATCGTCTGTCCTCCCAGTACGGGTCCTCACCATATGTGAGAAAGAATAGAATAGAATCTTAGAATTTCTGGTGTCAATAACTCGCACGACAAGGAAATCAAGAAATATGATTGTTCATAACAGTTACATAGCCTCCCGAAGATAAATACGGACATCTCCGCACCGATCCGCGAGACTCTAATAAACCGGCTTATGACTCGCGACTCCTATGAACCTAGTGCTCTGATACCAACTTGTCACAACCCAAATTATCCCTCCATAAGGTGTCGTGATGGCACCTAGTCTTTACGACTAGGTAAGCCTAATATTGCAAAAAATATAAAGAAACACAACATTTTAAAGATAAACAACATATTATAAATAGCCAAGAGTAGTACCACTCGGCATATACAAAATAATTTCCCAAGACCCGGAATATCACTAAGTCACAAGCTGCTATAATCTATGTAGATCTATACAAAAGTCTGAAGATAATAAAGAAAGTTTCTAGGCGAGGGAGTAGAAAGGGACTCCGAAGATCTGCGGACGCAAGCGGAAGTACCTTGAAGTCTTCTAGAATTAGCAGCACGCACTAACCCCAAGGCTGATAGTTCGTACCTGGATCTCCACATGAAAACATGTGCAGGAAGGTCATGAGTACACCACAATGGTACCCAGTAAGTGCCAAGCCTAACCTCGATCGAGTAGTGACGAAGTCAGGTCAAGGCCCTAATGAAGTAAATATAATAAATTAAACAGTAAAAGATATAAGTAAAATTTACGGTAACATAGTTAAAGAAATTCTCAAAAATTTAACAGCTAAGGGAGCCCTTGGCTCAAAACAAGGTAAACACAATGGGAAAATTTCTCGAGATACCGTCTCGTATTTCAAATGAATATGCAGTACATGGGGAATCTCCCGGAATATGTCCGTAGTCCCAAAGTAAATATGCAGTACATGGGGATCTCCTGGAATACGTCCGTAGTCCCAAAGTAAATATGCAGTACATGGGGAATCTCCCGAAATACGTCCGTAGTCCCAAAGTAAATATGCAGTACAGGGGGATCTCCCGGAATACGTCTGTAGTCCCAAAGTAAATATGCAGTACAAGGGGATCTCCCGGAATACGTCCGTAGTCCCAAAGTAAATATGCAGTACAGATTAAATGACAGGTATGACATAGAGTTATACAGTTTATACTGGACACAGATAGGGAAAATGAGGACTTAGCTAAACATGACGCATAGAATGTCAATTAGGCAGTTAAAACACGTAAACATGCTTTTCTAGTCTAAACTACACAATTAAACATATTAGTACGACTAAATAAGAAAAACAATTTATGATTTAAGAAGGATAAACATGATTTTTGCAATAATAGCCCGTGTACGTACTCGTCACTTCACATACACGGCGCCCACACACCAAGTAATATCAAGATATCCTAAGGGGGAAGTCCCCAACACAAGGTTAGGCAAGCCACTTACCTCGAACCGCTCAAATCACCTCGATAACACGTTCTTGCCACGAGTATCCGACTCCAAATGGCCCAAATCTATTCAAATAAATTGCATAATGTAAATATAACTACGAGTAACTAATTTAGCTAATTAATTCAAAGCTAAAACGTGAAATTAGGAAAAAAAGCCCAAAAAGTTACCCCGGGCCCACGTCTCGAAATCGGGTAAAAGTCGCAAAATACGAACACGAGTTACTCGTACCAAACTTTCTCAAATCCAATACCAAAATCTTGATCAAAACCCCAAAATTCGGCCTAAGAACCTTTTCTCAAATTTTCACCCCAAAATCCGAAATTTAACGATTAATTCAAGCATAGATTAGTGGAATATAACCATAAAGGAGTTAAGAATCGTTACCCAATCGATATCTCTAAAAATTCCTCAATCCCTCGTCCAAAATCCGAGCTCTCAACTTAAGTTTTTGATAAAAATGGCATGACATCCGTTTTTGGAACTTTAATGCTGCCCAGACGTGTCCTTCATCGCGAACGTGATGCATATGTCGCGAACGCGAAGACCACTCAGCTTGACCCTTTGCTAACGCAGGATCTCCATCGCGAACGCGAAGCATGAAATCTCGCTTGCCTCCAGTTCTTCTTCGCGAACGCGAGGACCATGTCGCGAACGCGTAGCTTCGAGGTTCCACACCTTCACGAACGTGAGAGCGACATCGCGGACGTGAAGAGTAAGTCAGCTGCCCTTCCTATATACCTTACGCGAACACGATGAAGAAAATGCCAGCAACAAAACACCAGAAATTTGCTTCTTCTCTAAGTCCAAAGATGACTCGTTGGCATCCAAAACACACCCGAGGCCCCTGGGACCTCGACCAAACATACCAACAAATCCTAAAGCACCATACGAACTTAGTCGAGCTCTCAAATACCATCAAACAACGCTAAAATCACAAATCACCCTCCAATTCAAACTTAAAGAACTTGAAACTTCAAAATTCTACAACCGATGCCGAAACCTACCAAATCACGTCCGATTGACCTCAAATTTTGCGCACAAGTCATAATCAACATTACGGCCCTACTCCAACTTCCGAAATCGGAAAACTACCCCGATATCAAAAATTCCACTACCAGCCCAAACTCCAAAAATTTAACTTTCACCATTTCAAGCCTAAATGAGCTACGAACCTCCAAAACGCAATCCGGACACGCTCCTAACACCAAAATCACCTAACGGAGCTAACGGAACTGACGGAATTCCATTCCAGAGTCTTTTTCACATAGTTCTGACTACGGTTCAAATCCTAAGGCTTAAGCTCTCATTTAGGGACTAAGTGTCCCAAAACACTCTGTAACTCAAAACCAATCATCCCGGCAACTCACATTAGCAGAAAAGATTTGGGGAAAGCAGTTAATAGGGGATCGAGGCTATTACTCTCAAAATGACCGGCCGGGTCGTTATAGTTGGACTCGTAATTGAATTGGTTGTCAGATTTTATAAGTTTCGTCGAGTTCCGAGGCGCGAGCCCGGGTTTGACTTTTGGGTTGATTTTGGGCTTTGATTAAAGATTCGACCTTTATCGATTGGGTTTGTTTCCTTTGGCATTATTTTATGTATTTGAGTTGCTTTTGGCTAGTTTCGAGCTATTCAGAGGTCGATACGTGGATGATGGCACTTTTGGAGAATCGCTTGGCTTGCTCGGTATTGGATTTGGCTTGTTCGAGGTAAGTAACACTTCTAAACTTGGTGCTAAGGGTATGGACCCCTGAATATATGTGATATGTGTTTGGTGTTGAGGTGACGCATATTCTAGGTGACGGGTGTGTGGGCGTGAACCATGTGAATTGTGACTCGGTTATTTCTGTGGTACTGTGTAAAAGTGTAGTTACCTAATCTTATTTGTATCCATGGAATCTCTACATGCTAGAGTAATTGAGCTGTTATCCATGTTAGAAACCATGTCTAGACTATATGTTTATCCTGTTGAGGTAATTTCTGTTGTTGAGTTATTTGCTTACATTGCAATTACATACTCAGTCATACACATTCATTTGAATATCATATTTCAGACTTTGTTACCATTTATTCATACATCACATCATCATTTTGGATTGATTTTTCATGACATTGTGAGCTCGAGAGACTGGAGAGATTGTGACTGAGTGAGGCCGAGGGCCTGATGATGAGGATTGTGACGGGATTGGGCTGCATGTCGCAGCATGTTTTATTGATTTATGCCATGATTGGCTTGTTATAGAGCTTGGGCTGAAGGAGCCCCTCCAGAGTCTGTACACCCCCAGTGAGCGCAGGTACCTACTGAGTGCGAGTGCGAGTGCCGATTGATTGTGAGGACTGAGTGACTGGGAGGACTGAGTGAATTGATACTCTGAGAGTATGCATATGGTTTTATCACTGAGTTGCATTGTATTCTACATGCACACTTGACATACATGCATAGAGATGCATTTTTCTCATAATGTACGATATTGCGTCATTTATGACTTCACATACAAATTGACATATAGGCATAGATATGTATTTTCCTTATGCCATTTGAAATTGAAACAGTTACCTGAAATTTTTACAAACTTACTTATATTTTGGTGATTTTGGTAAAAGATTTGGGTTTTCACTGATATACTTGAAACTCATGCCTATTTTTTCGGAATTGTGAACGAGCTGAGCAATATATCTCTAAGTTACTTCTTTTATCACTTTTATTATGTTTTTCTAAACTTTTGTTGGCTATTGGTGTTGGACTCCGACCTTTGTCCCAGCTCGTCACTATTTTCAACCCAAGGTAAGGTTTATTACTTATTGAGTACATGAGGTCGGTTGTACTCATACTACACTTCTGCACCTTGCGTGTAGATGTTGGATGTTGATGTTTCTTTGCACAGCGGGAGCTGGATTTGAAGATGTACCTGTGTTCCGGTCATAACTGCCTCTTGATCTTGGTAGCTTTAGAATTTTAATCCGTTCATGTATATTTCAAATAGATGATGTGTTTTATTTCATACCAGCTTTATAAATTCTAAATCTTAGAAGCTCATGATTTGTACTACCAGCCCTTGGGAATTGTTGTATAACACTTCAGTTGTATTATCATTTCTTCTCTTAACAAATAACATTTGAACTGGTTTGTTGTTAACTGGCTTACCTAGCAGGTTGGGTTAGGTGTCACCATGGCTAGTTGGATTTTGGGTCGTGACAATACCTTTTCATCAACTATTTGGGAATAAAATTAATATGTTTTATTATTCAAATTTTGATTAGTATAAAAAGAAGAAGTAATACATTAACACAAGTGAAACTACTAAAAGAATAAAACTATATATAATTCAATTTAAACAATGAGAAAAATACATCACGACTTATTTTCAACTGACTTTTTAATCATTATTTTATATTAATTAATTTTAAGTTTGGTGGTGCAAAAAAATTTTAAAATAAAAAAGTGTAGACCCTATGTAGAAATAATTTAAATTGTACTTGAATTATTATCTAATCATTGAATAATAAAGTATCAAACTTCGACAAGTATTACAAAGTAATTGGTATAGTAATACGATTTCAGAAAAATTAAAATGCACATAATGCAAAAGATAAATAACAATACAAGTAATCATGGTTCTATACATTATTACACAAAAGCCTATTATCTTTCTTCTTTCCCTAAAGGCGTAGAAAGTGTGTAATTAGCAATAGACCAAGAAATATTAAAAGGAAGAAAACAAGAAGAAGAAAAAACAACAACAATTGGGCTCGTGCATCGCACAGGTACATCATATATATATATTCTTTTTTCGTCATTTAAGTATGTTATTCGATTATATTAGATCCATATATCATATATTATTATACAACAGAATAACCAAAAAATCGAATTCGAAAAAAGAAAATATATTTCCTAAAACGAAAATCTAAACTGACTAATACAAAACCTAACAAAAAAATCGAATGCAACACCTTAGTTGAAACTATGGGTGTTAACTGGACGGATTGGTCCGGGCTGGACACGAAAAAAATAGCTTGTCCGGTTAGTGGTCCGGGTTGGATAGTGGGCTGGCTAACCGGGCTGGTAACTGGTTGGAAATATTCGGGTTAATTAGGGCTCGTCCGGGTTCAGGCTTAACGGGTCCGGACAGGGCCGGGTTACTTATTATTTTATTTTAGTATATTATATTTTTCTTATTCAATGTTATTGATACTTAAGTGTTTGCAAACTTTTAGAATTAAAGTTTAAAATTTTAAATTTGAAATTTGAATTTTAAAATTTTAAAATTGAAATTAAGTGGCTACAAAAAATTATTTAATAAGACCAATATGTAAGAATCAAACTCTGAAGGCTTTCGTTTTATATTTTCATTGAATAATAAATAATACTTCAAATCTATTTTTTTTATTTTTTATTTTTGAACTTGCAAATTAAAACTTTACAACAATTATAAAAAATAAGAAAGAGTACATCATATACTTTGCATCATTTTTGTAAGTTCATCCATATCAACATGAGGTTCTTGGTTTCTTACATTGCTTGAATTAGAACCATAAATTACTATATCTCCAATTTCTTGGTCCTCCGTTTCATCTACCTCTTCACGCCCTTGATTTCGCTGTTATGATCCTATCCAATCTCTGAAGCACACTAGAATTTCCAAAGTGTTGCTACCCAATGAATGACGGGTATCTCCTAGTTGCTGCCTTGCTTGGCTAAATGCGCTCTCTGATGCAACTGTTGAAATCGACACATTTAGCACGTCTCGAGCCATGGCCGAAAGAACAGGAAATTGATTTGAGTTGCTCCTCCACTAACCCAGCGGTAGAAATTCCTTTATGCGGGGCTCTCGTAACTTTTGCAAGTAGAATTGGAGTTCATCAATATTCCTGATACTGGTTTGTTGATACTCTCCTAGTGTAGACCAAATCAAATAATCTTCAACACCATCATTATCCTCCAAAGTATCGGATGTAGATGTTGAAACTAAACTTGAAGGAATATTTGCATCTACAACAGCAGAATCATCAACAATGTTTGCATAATAATTATATAAAGTTTGTAAATATTTGTGTAGATCAGAAATACAAGTTTCAACATCGGGGATTTCAGTTGGTCCAATATCCATATAAACATATAAAGCAGTGATTAATTGGCGACAAGTGACCATTTTGATAGAAGGGTTTAAAATAACACCAATTAGGTAAATAGGGGAAATTTGGTAGAAATATTTCTTAAATAATATCTAGCATATATTCAACAACAGAAGTATATCCTCTTTTTTCTTCAAATTATGGAGTAAAAGAGAAATTTCAGCAATATGAACTAAACCATTTGCAATAGTAGGATAATAAGCTCCAGAAAAATCAAGTGTAGCCACATAAAAGTTTTGTAAATTTTTTACAATATCTTCAATGACATCCTAAGTTCTAGATGTAAGCAAACGGTTAGGATCGGTACAGTGAAAATTAGCAACTTCAGTTATAGGTATTTTATATTTATGACAACATCTTAAGAATAAATAAGTATAATTCCACCTAGTGGTTATTTCTTTAGGCATGAGTCTTGGTTTTAGTCCATACTGTACATATTTTTCCTTAAATACATTTAATCTAGCACTTCTATTATTTCATTGAATTACACCAACAACTCTTCTAACTAAAGTGATCTCATATCTAAATAATTCAAGGCCACTCTTCACAATTAAATTATAAATATGACATGCATACCTAACATGAAATATTTTAGGAAGTGGCGGGTGTAGATATAATTTTAATATTGTAATAGCAGAATTGTTGTTAGAAGTATTATCAAATGACATACACAAAGCTTTTTCTGAAAGATTGTAAAATATAGCAACTTCATGGATAGTATTACTTATAAATGCACTGGTATGACTTTGATCTTCATCATATCTAAAAGCAATAATACGTTTTTGCGTACAAAAATTATCATCTATCCAATGGCATGTAAAAGTCAAATAATCATTTCCATTAACAGCACGACCAATATCAGAAGTAAGAGAAACTCTACAAGAAAGACTGGCGAACAAATAACGGATATATGTCTGATATTGTCCAAAAAGCCGAAAGATATCAATTCTGCAAGTACTTCTAGGAATACCTTTAAACAAAGTGTTATAAGTTTTTTGAATATAAGTAACAAGATATGGTGAAGCAGCAAAACTAAAAGGTAAACAACCTAAAACAAACATTTTAGTTAATTCTTCTCGACCTTTCGCTATATCGTATTTACCCATTAAACCGCCAGTACCCGAGTTAAATTTTTGTTGCCCGCCTTCCTTATCAGCACCCCATGCAATAGGGTGGTTATCTACCATGTGCCTACGAAGTTGACTCGTTCCCCCTTGCTTACCTCCAGTCTCATGTTTATAAACTTCCTTATAAATTTGACATCTTACATAATTTTTATCTTCTTCTAGTCTTTCAAAAAATTTCCAACACTTACTTCTTAATCTTCGATTCCTCTTAATAGGGAGGGAAGACCTACATGTATTACCACGACCTCCACCCCTAGTATTTTGAGTTTGACTAGCATTACCAGGTATAGCTGGTGGTGTTTAAAGATTATCAAGTGATTGAATATCATCTAAATTATCATCTATACCATAATTTTCTTGAAGTTGCTCATAATCTATATTTAAATTTTCAAGTGAACTTTCAGAAATATGTGTAAATCTACTAGAAGAACCAGCACCACCTCTTGATTTTTTTAGGAGTTTTACTCTTAATACTACCACCCCTACTAGTACACGCTTTTTTGGATGCTCTAAATATATCCATTATGTAAATTAAATTAAGAAATTAAATTAATAATTCTAAATAATAAAATAAAAATATACATGTGATGACCCAAAGGGTCATCGTTAAATTTAATAATTATTTCTATGTTCTGAAACCTCAAATTGCACTATTCATCATTCCTCGACTTGCGTGCACAGTCCGTATAATTTTTCGGAAAGTTTTTATGTGAAAAATGGATTAAAATATGAAATAGAAATTTAAAACTCAAATGAGTTGACTTTGGTTAATATTTTGAGCAAACGAACCTGGATCAGTATTTTGACAGTTCCGATAGGTCCGTATCGTGATTTGGGACTTGAGCATATGCCCGGAATTTAAATTGGAGGTACCTAGCTTGAGTTATCGTCATTTATTGAAAATTTGAAGTTTGAAAGGCTAAAGGTTTCCAAAGTTTGACCACGGATTTGACTTTATTGATATCAGACTCGGATTGAGATTTCGAAAATTGAAATAACTCTGTTATGTCATTTATGACTTGTGTGACAAATTTGAAGTCATTCCGGATTCGTTTAATATGTTTTGACACGAGTTTTGTAAATTGAAGAGTTTGAAACTCAAAAGTCCGAATCGAGGTGTGAATTGCAATTTCGACATTGTTTGACGTGATTTGAAGCCCCGAGTAAGTCTGTATTATGTTATGGGACTTGTTGGTATATTCGTACGGGGTCCCGAGTACCCCTAGTGTGATTCAGATCGAAATCAGATCAAAAATTGGACTTAAGCAAAATCTGGAATTTTGCTTCTGGTGCCTTCGCTTCTGCGAAGCAGTGGCCGCAGAAGTATGAAGCCCATCGCAGAAGCGGAAGCAGAGGAGCTGGGCAAGAAGCCGCAGAAGCGGAAAGTTGGACACCTCTGCGAGTCTGCAGAAGCGGACATTTCGTTCGTAGAAGCGGAAAGCAACGCAGATGCGCATTTGCCATCGCAAAAGCGACGCCGCAGAAGCAAAAATTGATAGAAACATAAGGGATCAAAAATCAGTCATTTCGCCATTTTTTTTTAAGCAAATCATTTCGCCATTTTTGTTTGAGTTTGAATGAGTTTTTCATGACTTCCGACTGGGTAAGCGTTCCTTATCATATATTGATAATATCTCATAAATCCATGTATATATTCATCATTTATTTCGGATTTAGATGGAAGAAATTGGAGTTTTTGTAAAACTTTTCAAAAATAAAAATTTAAGATTTGAAGGTCCATTTGACATCGGAATTCGATAATTTTTGTATGGTTGAACTCGTATCAGAACGGGTGTTCGGATTTCATGAGTTTTTTCGGGATTCGAGACGTGGGTTCCACTATCGAATTTTAAAATAAATTTCGGATTTTAATCCGAAAAATTAGAAAATTCATATGGAATCAATTCCTACGATTCGTATTGAGTATATTGAATTGTTTATGACTAGATTTGAGGATTTCGGACACGAATTTGCGAGGCAAAGGTTTATTAAAATATTGAATTTGGTTGCAAAGCGAGGTAAGTGCCGTGGTTAACCTTGACTTGAGAGAATAGAACCCTTAAATTATTTGTTAAGTGAATTTCATGTGTAATGACGTATAGGCGAGGTGACGAGTGCCTATACGTCGTCAAATTAATTATTTGCATAATTATTTAAAAATCATAAATTGTTTTAAGACACGAATTAGTTGTTATAATAATTGTTTCTCTCATATTATTTTGTCAAATATTAATTCTTGAATTCATGCAATAATTGTTACATGCTTATTTGATTTATGTGTCTTAATTGCTACTTGACAATTAGCATATTAAATATAAAATTGCCTATTTTTTCCTTGATTTCCATAATTAATTTCTACTTGTCATTACTTGTTTCCTAAATAATTTATAAATATTGTGTGCCTTGTTGCCTAATAATTTCTTATTGAATGTGGTATTTATGGGAATATTATTATTATATTTAAAAGTTGTTAAATTATATTGTTGGAGCGGGTTGCACGCCGCAACAGAAATTGATTGAAATAATAATTGGTTATGACTGCCGAGTTGGCTTCAACTGTTGAAATGAGTTACCTGTTGTATTTCTATTATTGTTGTTATTACTATTATTGCGTACAGGTTAATGTAAGTGACCTACCTTAGCCTCATCAATACTTCGTCGAGGTTAGGCTCGACACTTACAGAGTACACGGGGTCGGTTGTACTCATACTACACTCTACACTTCTTGTGCAGATTTTGGAGTTGGTCCCAACGGCGCACCATAGACTTGCTCGGATTTCTTCTACACAGAGGAGACTTGAGGTATAACTGCACAGCGTTCACAATTCTTGTCACAACCCCGAATTCCCACCGTCGGGACCGTGATGGCGCCTAACATTTCACTTGCTAGGCAAGCCAACGTTAGAGAATTATTTAAACCAATTCTTATTCCATTCAGTAAATAATAGCAATTAGCTAAGATGAATTATAGTGAGTGCGGAATAATATAATGAAACTGCATTAATTACTATCACCCGGATCTGGAGTCACAATTCACGAGCATTCTAGAATTCACTACAAGAAATAGTCTGAAAGAAATACAATTGTTTGGATGAAAGAAACAGTAAAACAGAAAGGATAGACGGGGACTTCAAGGTCTGTGAACGCGAACAGATCTACCTTAAGTCTCCGGATAGCGGGTCCAATAGCTAAAATCCCGATCAACCCGAGCCGGTACCAAAATCTGCACAGAAAGTGTAGAGTGCAGCATCAGTACAACCGACCCCATGTACTGGTAAGTGTCGAGCCTAACCTTGGCGAAGTAGTGACGAGGCTAGGACATGACACCCACATATAACCTAAATAGTATAATCATGCTAATGGAAATAACAGTAAATAAAGAAATAAACCAAAAAATAATGGGAAGGGGACATACAGTGGGGGATTTCAATATAAGGAGTGAGAATAATAAAAAGACAGAATTAAATAGTAATCCATAAACAAATTAAGCAATTAAAATAGTAAGGAAAACTGCACGGCATCACCCTTCATGCTTTTACTCTCAACCTCACAAAATAATAAATAAAACTGTACGGCATCACCCTTCGTGATTTTACTCTCAACCTCACCAAATAATAAATAGAATGGCACGGCATCACCCTTCGTGTCACGACCCAATTTCACCTATAATTCGTGATGGTACCCAACACTACAGCTAGGCAAGCCAACTAATAGATTAAGCATACATTGATAAAATGTAAAACCAAGAAAATATAATAAAACCCAAACTCTACCAATGTGTGTGCCAAGACCTGGTGTCACAAGTGTATGAGCATCTAGTAGATTATACAAAACCTCAAATGATGTCCGAAATAAAAATAGACATAATTAAAATACAAGGAGAGACACTAGTAGCCGCAGAACGGATCAGAGAAACAGCTCACCACTATGTCCCTGGATAACGTGGGTGTAAGACGATAGGTTCCCCACTAGTACTTGTCTCAGTTCCTGCACAAAAAGTGCAGCAAGTGTAGTATGAGTACTTAAACAACGTGTACCCAGTAAGTATCAAGCCTAATCTCGAAGTGGTAGAGACGAGATGGCCGACTTTGACACTCACTATGAGGCAATAATAATAATTGAAATACAATTTAGGATATTTAAATCAACATGATTTACAGAATTTACAATCATTTATTAAATCAACGGAAATAATTAAAATTCTTCAAATGCAACAATTCTCAATATATTAATTAAATTCCTTCAATTCAAATAATTTCCCAATTTAACAATTACATATCATCTTCAGGAATAACAATTAATTATTTAACAAGCAAGAATAATAATTCATTAAATTCCAAAGATTTTCCAATTTATCAATTAGCTTTGCAAACTGAAATAAGTTATTAAAGTATCGTGTAATTATTATTATTATTAAGCACGATTTCTGTCGAAGACGTACGGCCCGATCCAGAGTGTCGTGTACACTGCCGAGGGTCGTGCGGCGCGATCCATAGATGCATCTATCCTGCCGAGGCATTCGGCCCGCTCCACAAGAAAGGAGGACATTTTCTTATGTACCTCCGGAAGGAGAGTATATTTATTATGAGATCAATTCGGGAGGAAGAATAATTTCTTTTAACAATTAATTAATTTAGATAGAAAATCAAAGATATAAATTTTCCATCTTACAAAAGTAATTCATGCTTTGAGTCCTAAACTACCCAGACTTTAGCATTAATAGTAGCTACGCACGGACTCTCGTCACCTCGTGCGTACGTAGCCCCCGTAATTATCAATAATTATTCAATTTAATCCCTATGGGGTAATTTTTCCCTCACAAGATTAGATAAGAGACTTACCTCATCTCAAAGTCCACTTTCATATTATCGTGTCGCGTAAAATTCTCGATTCAATGCCAAAAAATCTGAAACTATCCAAAAGTTATATAAAAAAATTAATATATGTTGAATAATTCAAAATTCATCTATTAAATATATTACCCTATCCAAAAAGGTAAAATTCTTAAAATTTACCCCGGGCCCACGTGCCCGGATTCTAGAAATTTTCGGATGAAAACGTTACCCATTATCTCAAGAACTCGAATATATAATTTCTACCCAATTCCATAACTATTTTCGTGGTTAGAATCTCATTTTTATAAAAATCTAGGTTTTTCACCTAAACCTTTGATTTCTAAGATTTACTAGTTATAATCTACTTATAATCTATGTATTTAACTCAAGGAGTGTAGAATTAACTTACCTTTCAATTGTTAGTTGAAACCCCCTTCTAAAAAGCTTTGAATTCACCCGGAAATGGAGGGAAAATGGGATCAAAATGTCTGAGCCCCGATTTTTTAACCATTCTGCCCAAACAGGTTTTTCGCACCTGCGGAAGGTGTTCGCACCTGCGGCTTTCGCATCTGCGGAAAAGCCTCGCAGGTGCAAGATTTTTCCTCTTGGACTGGCTCCGCACCTGCGCCCAAAGGACCGCACCTGCGCGTCCGCTTCTGCGCCCAATTCTTCGCATCTGCAATGGCCGGGCAGATCCTCCCCCTTCGCACCTGCGGCTGGTGGCTCGCACATGCGGCTGACCATGCGCAGGTGTGATCATACCAGAAGCTGGAAGCTTCAGCTCTTCTTCAAAATTCCAAAATTGATCTGAGCCTCGTCCGGTTAACACTCGGGGCCCCCGTAGCCCCGCCCGAACATACCAACAGGCTTGAAATCATAAAACGGACTCGCTCGAACTCTCGGAACGTGTAAAACAACATCAAATCAAAGAATCACACCCAAACCAAATTGAATCAAACTTAAGAACTTCAAGTTCTTCAAATTACTTCCAATACGCCGAAACGTACTTAAACTATCTAGAATGACACGAAATTTTGCGTGCAAGTCTTAAATCACTATACGGAACTATTCCTAAACTCGGAATTCCAAACAGACTTCAATTTCTCAAAAACCTACTCCAAACCAAATTTAAATAACTTTAAACCTTCAAATAGTTGATTTTTACTATTAAGCGTCAAAACACTCCTAGGTTATCCAAAACCCGATTCGGACATACGCCCAAGTACAAAATTATCATACGAACCTATTGGAACCGTCAAATCCCGATTCCGGGGTCATTTTCTAAAAATGTTGACCGAAGTCAAATTTGTCCATTTAAAGCTAACTTAAGGAACCAAGTGTTCCAATTTCAACCCAAACGCTTCCAAATCCTAAACCAACCATCCCCGCAAGTCATAAATTAATAAAAGCATGTTCGGGGAGTTTTATTTTAGGGAACGGGGTTCTAAAAGTTAAAATGACCGGTTGGGTCATTACATTCTCCACCTCTTAAACAAACTTTCGTCCTCGAACGGGTTTAGAATAATACATGGAGTGCTAAATAAGTGTGGATATTTGCTCCGCATGTCCTTCTCGGCCTCCCAAGTCACTTCCTCGACTGGTTGGCCCCTCCACTAGACCTTTACTGCAGAAATCCTCTTGGACCTCAACTGGCGAACTTGTTTATCAACAATGGCAAATAGCTCTTCTTCATAACCCAAACTCTGATCTAGCTGAACTGTGCTGAAGTCCAACACATGTGATAGGTCAGCATGATACTTCCGGAGCATACATACATGGAAAACCAGATGAACTCCCGATAAACTAGGAGGCAATGCAAGCTCATAAGCAACCTCCCCAACTCGTCGCAACACCTCAAATGGGCCTATAAACCTTGGGATCAACTTGCCCTTCTTTCCGAATCTCATAATCCCCTTTATCGGCGAAACCTTCAATAGAACTTTTTCACCTACCATAAAGGATAAATCACGCGCTTTCTGATCCGCGTAACTCTTCTGTCTGGACTGTGCTGTACGAAGTCGCTCCTGAATTAACTTTAACTTTTCCAAGGCATCCTTTACCAAATCAGTACCATATAACTTAGCCTCACCGAGCTCAAACCATCCGATAGATGAACGACATCGATGACCATATAAAGCCTCAAATGTAGCCATCTCGATGCTGGATTGGTAACTGTTATTATAAGCAAGCTCGGCCAATGGCAAGAAACGATCCCACTGACCTCCAAAGTCAATCACACATGCCTTGAGCATATCTTCCAAAATCTGAATTGTCCGCTCTGACTGCCCGTCGGTCTGCAGATGAAAGGTTGTGTTGAGCTCTACACGGGTCCCCAACTCACTCTGTACTGCTCTCTAGAAATGTGAAGTAAACTGAGGGCCTCTATCTGATATGATGGAAATTGGCACACCGTGCAACCGAACTATCTCCTGAATATAAATCTGGGCCAACCTCTCTGAAGTATACGTAGTCACAACAGGAATAAAGTGTGCCGACTTGGTCAACCTGTCAACAATCACCCAAATTGCATCAAACTTCCTCAAGGTCTGCGGCAACCCAACTACAAAGTCCATAGTAATTCGTTCCCATTTCCACTTTGGTATAGTCATCTGCTAAAGTAGACCACCTGGTCTCTGGTGCTCATATTTAACTTGCTGGCAATTTAGACACCTAGTTACATACTCAACTATGTCCTTTCTCATTCGTCGCCACCAATAATGCTGCCTCAAGGCACGATACATCTTCGTAGAACCTGGATGAATAGAATACCGAGAACTGTGTGCCTCCTCCAGGATCTTTTTCCTCAGTTCATCCACATTAGGAACACACAGACGATCCTGGAGTCGCAGAACACCATCTGCACCAATAGGAACTTCCTTGGCACCACCTCGTAGTACCGTTTCTCGAAGAACCATTAAGTGTGGATCATCATACTGGCGAGCCTTGATCTCCTCAAATAGTAAAGACTGAGCTACGACACATGCAAGAACTCGGCTGGGCTCTGAAATATCTAACCGCACAAGTTTGTTGGCCAAGGACTGGATATCCAAAGCTAATGGCCTTTCTTCTGCTGAAATGAAAGCCAAACTACCCATGCTCTCCGCCTTTCTACTCAAGGCATATGCAACTACATTTGCTTTTCTCGGATGATACAAGATAGTAATATCATAATCTTTTAGTAATTCCAGCCATCTGCGCTGCCTCAAATTTAGGTCCCTCTGCTTGAACAAATGCTGCAAACTGTGATGGTCAGTATAAACTTCACAGGACACCCCATAAAGATAATGCCTCCAAATCTTAAGGGCATGAACAATCACAACTAACTCCAAATCATGTACCGGATAATTCTTCTCGTGGGGCTTCAACTATCGTGAAGCATATGCAATAACTCGCCATTCTTGCATTAATACACAACCCAAACCAACGCGTGAAGCATCGCAATACACTATATATATCCCCGAACCAGAAGGTAACACTAGCACTGGTGTTCTAGTCAATGCTGTCTTGAGCTTCTGAAAGCTTGACTCACAATCATCAGACCATCGAAACGGAGCACCCTTCTGGGTTAATTTGGTCAAAGGTGCTGCAATAGATAAAAAAGCCCTCCACGAACCGACGATAATAACCTGCTAAACCCAGGAAACTTCTGATCTCAGTCACCGAAGTGGGAGGATGCCAATTCTGAACTGCCTCAATCATTTTGGGATCAACTTTAATACTTTAGCCAATACAATATGTCCCAAAAATACTACAAACTCTAGCCAAAACTCACATTTAGAGAACTTAGCATATAACTTTTGTTCCCGCAATGTCTGAAGCACTACTCTCATATGCTGCTCATGTTCCTCCTTGCTGCGTGAGTAGATCAAAATGTCATCAATGAAGACAATGACAAACGAATCAATATATGGCATGAATACCCTATTCATCAGATCCATAAACGCTGCCGGGGCATTAGTTAAACCAAAAGACATTACCAGAAACTCATAATGACCATATCTAGTACGAAAAGCAGTTTTCGGAACATTCGAATCTCGAATCTTCAACTGATGATACCCCGACCTCAAGTCAATCTTAGAGAACACCCTAGAACCCTGCAACTGATCAAATAGGTCATTAATACGCGGCAACTGGTACTTGTTCTTAATAGTGACTTTTTTCAATTGGCGATAATCAATACACATCCGCATTGTTCCATCCTTCTTTTTCAAAAATAATACAGGTGCACTCCAAGGCAATACACTCGGTCTGATGAACCCTTTGGCTAGTAACTCCTCAAGCTGCTCTTTCAATTCTTTTGGAGTCATGTGATACGGTGGGATAGATATAGGCTGGGTATCTGGAGCCAAGTCAATAAGAAAATCAATATCACGATCAGGTGGCATACCTGAAAGATCTGAAGGAAATACATCGGAGAACTCCCGAACTACTGGCACTAAATCAATAGCCGGAGTCTCTGCAGCAGTATCCCGAACATAGGCTAGATAAGCCAAACAACCCTTCTCAACCATGTGTTGAGCCCTTATAAAATAAATAACCCGATTAAATGAACTAACCGACGAACCCTTCCACTCCAGCCTAGGCAAAGATAGAATAGCCAAGGTAACAGTTTTGGCATGACAATCTAGAATAGCATAATATGGAGATAATCAGTCCATACCCATAATAATTTCAAAATCGATCATCTCGAGCAATAAGAGATCTGCTCTAGTTTCATAACCACAGAATGTAATAATACAAGATCGGTAGATCCGGTTCACAATAACAGAATCGCCTACAGGAGTGGACACATAAACATGAGTACTCAAGGACTCACAAGAAGCACCAAGGAATGGAGCAAATAGAGACAACACATATGAATACGTGGATCCTGGATCAAATAATACTGAGGCATCTTTGCCGCAAACAGAAATAATACATGTAATCACAGCATCTGAGGCCTCTGCATCTGGTCTAGCCGAAAAAGCATAGAACCGAGCTGGAGCGCCAACTGGCTAGCCTCCGCCTGGCTGACTTTCACCTCTAGGATGGCCCCTACCCACCTGTCCTCCACCTCTTGGTGGTCGGACTACTGGTGGAGCAACTGGTCCGTTAAGCATAGGCTGATGACCCTGCTGTACTGGTCTACCCCGAAGCCTGTGGCAAAAACCTCTGCATATGACTGGGATCCCCGTACTCGCAATAACTCTTCGGTGCAATGGGCTGTTGACTAAGTGTCTGGCCCTGGGGAACTGAATACCCACTGGGAGGAACCTGAATAGATGGTGGGTGGTAAGAACTCTCTGGTATAGCACTGAGATAAGGTCGCACTAGAGCACCTCGATGAGGTGGTGGTGCTGGATATGAGGGTTTGCTGGACTGCCCCCTCACAAACTGACCTTTGCCCCCAGATGGAGCACCACTAAACTCTCCAAAGTACCTGAACCGCTTATCTCTCATAATCTGCTCTCGGCTCCGCTGACGCACACCCTCAATCCTCCGGTCTATCTCCACAACTCGCTCATAAGAAGTACCCATCTCAACCTCTCGAGCCATAGTGGCCTGAATACTAGTATGTAAACTGGCTACAAACCTCCGCACTCTCTCCGCCTCAGTAGGCAGTATCATAAGTGCATGGCGAGATAATTCAGAAAACCTCGCCTCATAATCAGTCACTGACATCTGACCCTACTGGAGCTGCTCAAACTGAAACCGCAACTCTTCCCTCTGGAAGGGTGGAATATACTTGTCCAGGAAGATACGGGTGAACCTGTCCCAAGTCATGGGAGGAGAATCTGCTGGTCTGCCAAGAGCATAAGACTGCCACCATCTACGGGCTCTGCCCTCTAGCTGAAAAGTAGCAAAGTTAACCCCATGAGATTCCAATATCCTCATGTTGTGCAGTCTGTCCCTGCAATGATCAATGAAGTCCTGTGGATCCTTATGTCGTTCACCCCCAAAGACAGGAGGATGTAGTCTAGTCCATCTGTCTAATAATTTCTGAGGATCGGCGGCTACAGCTAGCCTAGGCTCAGGTGTAGCTGCTGTCACTGGCTGGGCTCCACCCATGGGTAGTGCACCCTGGGTCTGATATACAGCAGTTGCCTGTCCATGAGCCTGCGCGGTAGGGGTCTATGCTCCCCCGCCTGCCTGAAAATAAACCGACTTGAGTCATATTGTCCATGAACCACAGCATACGACCCATGACATCCTGAAATCCCGGTGCAGATGTGAAATCCACCAGAGCTGGCTCTGCCACAGGCACCTCACCCTGCTCTTCAATAATGGGATTCTCTGCTGGACCCACTGGTGGCATAACTAGAATAGTCCTGGGACGTCCTCGCCCTCTACCACGGGCTGGATCCTTCCCTCGGCCTCGGCCTCGGCCTCTGCCTCGACCTCTAGCAAATGGGGGAGTAGCTCTTCCCTGGTCTGGAACTTCATTCGAGCGCATTCTCACCATCTGTGAGAGAATAAAAGAAGGATATTTAGTACTACATTAATTGCACGATGGAATATGAAGAAAGGTAATTTCCTAACACCCTATAGCCTCTCGAAGATAAGTACAGACGTCTCCATACCAATCCACAAGACTTTATTAGGCATGCTCATAACTTGTGAGACCTACGTGAACCTAGTGCTCTGATACCATGTTGTAACGACCCAATTTCACCTATAATTCGTGATGGCACCCAACACTACAGCTAGGCAAGCCAACTAATAAATTAAGCATACATTGATAAAATGTAAAACCAAGAAAATATAATAAAATCCAAACTCTACCAATGTGTGTGCCAAGACCTGGTGTCACAAGTGTATGAGTATCTAGTAGATTATACAAAATCTCAAATGATGTCCGAAATAAAAATAGACATAATTAAAATACAAGGAGAGACACTAGTAGCAGCAGAACGGATCAGAGAAACAGCTCACCACTATGTCCCTGGATAACGTGGGTGTAAGACGATAGGTCCCCCACTAGTACTTGCCTCAGTTCCTGCACAAAAAGTGCAGCAAGTGTAGTATGAGTACGTAAATAACGTGTACCCAGTAAGTATCAAGCCTAATATCGAAGTGGTAGAGATGAGATGGCCAACTTTGACACTCACTATGAGGCAATAATAATAATTGAAATACAACTAGGATATTTAAATCAACATGATTTACAGAATTTACAATCATTTATTAAATCAACGGAAATAATCAAAATTCTTCAAATGCAACAATTCTCAATATATTAATTAAATTCCTTCAATTCAAATAATTTCTCAATTTAACAATTAAATATCATCTTCAGGAATAACAATTAATTATTTAACAAGCAAGAATAATAATTCATTTAATTCTAAAGATTTTCCAATTTATCAATTAGCTTTGCAAACTGAAATAAGCTATTAAAGTATCGTGTAATTATTATTATTATTAAGCATGATTTCTGTCAAGGACGTACGGCCCGATCCAGAGTGTCGTGTACACTGCCGAGGGACGTGCGACGCGATCCATAGATACATCTATCCTGCCGAGGCGTTCGGCCCGCTCCACAAGAAAGGAGGACATTTTTTTATGTACCTCCGGAAGGAGAGTATATTTATTATGAGATCAATTCGGGAGGAAGAATAATTTCTTTTAATAATTAATTAATTTAAATAGAAATTCAAACATATAAATTTTCCATCCTTTAATATTTGTATCTAACAATTCACAATATATATATATATATATATATATATATATATATATATATATATATATATATATATATATATATATATATATATATATTAATTAAACAAGGAATGCAATTTACACAAGTAATTCATGCTTTGAGTCCTAAACTACCCGGACTTTAGCATTAATAGTAGCTACGCACAGACTCTCGTCACCTCGTGCGTACGTAGCCCCCACAATTATCAATAATTATTCAATTTAATCCCTATGGGGTAATTTCCCCCTCACAAGATTAGACAAGAGACTTACCTCGTCTCAAAGTCCACTTTCCGATTATCGCGTCGCGTAAAATTCTCGATTCAATGCCGAAAAATCCAAAACTATCCAAAAGTTATATAAAAAAATTAATATATGTTCAATAATTCGAAATTCATCTATTAAATATATTACCCTATCCAAAATGATAAAATTCCTAAAATTCACCCCGGGCCAACGTGCCCGGATTCTGGAAATTTTCAGATGGAAACGTTACCCATACTCTCAAGAACTCGAATATATAATTTCTACCCAATTCCATAACTATTTTCGTGGTTAGAATCTTATTTTTATAAAAATCTAGGTTTTTCACCTAAACCTTTGATTTCTAAGATTTACTAGTTATAATCTACTTATAATCTATGTATTTAACTTAAGGGGTGTAGAATTAACTTACCTTTCAATTGCTAGTTGATACCCCCTTCTCAAAAGCTCTGAAATCACCCGGAAATGGAGGAAAAATGGGCTCAAAATGTCTGAGCCCCGACTTTTTAACCATTCTGCCCAGACAGGTTTATTGCACCTGCGGAAGGTGTTCGCACCTGCGGCTTTCACACCTGCGGAAAAGCCTCGCAGGTACGAGATTTTTCCTCTTGGGCTGGCTCTGCACCTGCGCCGAAAGGACCGCACCTACGCGTCTGCTCCTGCGCCCAATTCTTCGCATCTGCGATGGCCGGGCAGATCCTCCCTCTTCGCACATGCGGATGGTGGCTCACACCTACGAGCTCGCACCTGCGGCTGACCATGCGCAGGTGCGATCATACCAGAAGCTGGAAGCTTCAGCTCTTCTTCAAAATTCCAAAATTGATCTGAGCCTCGTCCGGTTAACACTCGGGGCCCCCGGAGCCCCGCCCGAACATACCAACAGGTTTGAAATCATAAAATGGACTCGCTCAAACTCTCGGAACGTGTAAAACAACATCAAATCTAAGAATCACACCCCAAACCAAATTGAATCAAACTAAAGAACTTCAAGTTCTTCAAATTACTTCCAATACGCCGAAACGTGCTTAAACTATCCGGAATGACACAAAATTTTGCGTGCAAGTCTTAAATCACTATACGAAACTATTCCCAAACTCAGAATTCCAAACGGACTTCAATTTCTCAAAAACCTACCCCAAACCAAATTTAAATAACTTTAAATCTTCAAATAGTTGATTTTTACTACTAAGCGTCAAAACGCTCCCGAGTTATCCAAAACCCGATTCGGACATACGCCCAAGTCCAAAATCATCATACGAACCTATTGGAACCGTCAAATCCCGATTCCGAGGTCTTTTTCTCAAAATGTTGACCGAAGTTAAACTTGTCCATTTAAAGTTAACTTAAGGAACCAAGTGTTCCGATTTCAACCCAAACGCTTCCAAATCCCGAACCAACCATCCCCGTAAGTCATAAATTAATAAAAGCATGTTCGGAGAGTTTTATTTTAGTGAACAGAGTTCTAAAAGTTAAAATAACCGGTTGGGTCATTACACTTCGTGCATTAAACCTCTCATATTATGCACGGCATCACCCTTCGTGCTTTATCATTCATAAATCGTGGCACGACATCACCCTTCGTGCATTAACACTCACATATCATGGAACGGCATCACCCTTCATGCTTTACACTCTTCCTCACAATATAAATAATGCATGCACGGCATCACCCTTCGTGTTTTACACTCCTCCTCACAAATCACAGAATCAATAAGAACGGATAAACAGAAGTTTCACAAAGAAGCCAGTATTTTACCAATGTGTAATATCATAATGTAAACTTCAACCTTGAACCAATATTCAAAAATTACCAAATCTCGATGAAACCAGGCATAAGTCACCCAACATTTTAAATAACAATGCTAAGCATGGATAGTAGGATTAAAGGCTACAAAATTTACAAAGAATAGGATTTCACTCGCATGCTATGACTCAACATAAAAGCATACATGCTCGTCACCTCACCTACACATCGTATTTATCAACCAAACACGTAGCAAATAAACACATATTACCTATTCCCTCAAGCCAAAGTTAGACACGACACTTACCTTGCTCCGAAAGCCACTTAATTCTCAATCACAGCTTTTCCTCTAGAATTCACCTCCAAACCACTTGTATCTATTCAAAAATGACTCAATAATATCAAATATTGCTAAAGGAATCAATTATATTGCATAAATTAAATTTCCCAAATTTTCTTTCAAAAAGTCAAAAATCGACCCCTGGCCCGCTTGGTCAAATCCCGAGGTTCGGACCAAAATCCATTTACCCATTTACTCCCGAGCCCGAATATGAAATTGGTTTTGGAATCCGACCTCAAATTGAGGTCTAAATCCCCAAATTCCCGAAATCCCTAGTTTCTACCATAATCCCTAATTCTACCATGAAAACTCTAGATTTTAGATTAATAATATCATAAAATGTAATGGGTAATTGAAAGAAAAGGATTTAGAATCACTTACCAACACTTTGGGAAAGAAGATGACTCTTGAAAATAGCCTCTCACAGTTTGGTTTTTGAGAAAAATGAAATTTTGACTAAATACCGTGTTAGGATTCTGTTAAATGCTGGGCGACAGTGTTCGTCGCGTTCGTGAGAGCACTATCGCGTTCGCGAAGAGTATGGGCTACCAAGCCTTCGTGTTCGCGAGACCGTGTTCGCGTTCGTGTAGGCTACCCCCCCTGGCCTTCGCGTTCGCGAGACATTGCTCACGTTCGCGATGAAGGAACGATCGACTCTTCCCCATGTGTGCCTAACACTGCGCGTTCGCGAGGAGCTGGTCGCGTTCGCGAAGGGTAACGCCCCCATCGCTTCGCGCTCGCGAAGAAGAAAACTCTAGCTGCCCAGTTTACTCTTCGCGTTCGCGAGAGTACATTCGCGAACGCGAAGAAGGACATGCCAGAACACCTGCTGCAGCAAAATACCAGATTTTCTAAGTCCAAAACATCCCGTGGCCTATCCTAAACTCACCCGGTCCCTCGGGGCTCCAAACCAAACATGCACACAAGTCTAAAAACATCATACGAACTTGCTCGCACGATGAAATCGCCAAAATAACACCTAGAACTACGAATTTACCACCAAATCAAATGAAATTCTCAAGAACACTTTAAAATTTCTATTTTCTCAACTGGACGTCTGAATCACGTCAAATCAACTCTGTTTCTCACCAAATTTCACAGACAAGTCTTAAATATCATAATGAACCTATACCAGGCTTCAAAACCAAAATACGGACCAGGTAATCACAATGCCAAACATCAATTAATTCTTAGAAACAAATAATTTTTAGACTTTTAATTTTCATCAAAAATTCATCACTTGAGCTAGGGACCTCCGAATTCGATTCCGGGCATACACTCATGTCCCATAAATCGATACGGACCCACCGGGACCGTCAAAATATGGATCTGGGCCCATTTACCAGAAATGTTGACTGAAGTCAATTAAAATTAACTTTTAAGGTAAAAATTCTTATTTTTATTAGTTTTCAACATAAAAGCTTTCCGGAAACATGCCCGGACTGTGCACGCAAATCGAGGAGGGTAAAAATGAGATTGTTAAGGCTTAAGAGCGCAGATTCAAGTTCTAAAACATAAGATGACCCTTTGGGTCATCACATTCTCCACCTCTAAAACAACCGTTCATCCTCGAACGGACATAGAAAAGTACCTGGGCTGGTGAAAAGGTGGGGGTATCTACTCCGCATATCGGACTCAGACTACCAAGTAGCTGCCTCAATAGACTGACCTCTCCACTGCACTTGAACTAAAGGGTAACTCTTTGATCTCAACTAGCAAACTTGCCAATCTAGAATAGCTACCGGCTCCTCCTCATAAGTCAAATATTTGTCCAATTGAATTGAGCTGAAATCTAACACATGAGACGGATCACCATGATATTTCCAAAGCATGGGTACATGAAATACCGGATGAACCGTAGATAATCTAGGTAGTAATGCAAACCTGTAGGCTACTTCCCCCACCCTTTCAAGAATTTCAAAGGGTCCTATATACCTAGGGCTCAACTTGCCCTTCTTTCTGGACCTCATTACACCTTTCATAGGTGAAACCCGAAGCAATACTCTTTCTTCAACCATGAATGCAATATTGCGTACTTTATGGTCGGCATAACTCTTTTGCCTAGACTGAGCTATGCGAAGTCGATCTTGAATAACCTTGACCTTATCCAAGGCATGCTGTACCAAATCGGTACCTAACAACCGAGCCTTTCCCGGTTCAAACGATCCAACTGGCGAACGACATCGTCTTCTGTATAATGCCTCATATAGAGCCATATGAATGCTCGACTGGTAGCTATTATCATAAGAAACATCTGCAAGTGGCAAGAATTGATCCCAAGAACCTCCAAAGTCTGTAACACAAGCGCAAAGCATATCTTCCAATATCTGAATAGTGCGTTCTGACTGTGGATGAAATGTTGTACTCAACTCAACCCGTGTATCCAACTCACACTGTACAGCCTTCCAGAAGTGCAAAGTGAACTGCGTACCTTGATCAGAAATGATAGACACGGGCACACCGTGAAGACGGACGATCTCACAAATGTAAATCTCTGCCAACTGCTCTGAAGAATAGGTAACTGCCATAGGAATGAAGTGCGCTGACTTGGTCAGCCTGTCCACAATGACCCAAACTGCATCGAACTTCCTCTGAGTCCATGGGAGTCCAACAACAAAATCCATTGTGATACTTCCACACGGGAATCTCTATCTTCTGAAGAAAACCACCAGGTCTCTGATGCTCGTACTTTACTTGCTAACAATTTAGACACCGAGCTACATATGAAACTATGTCTTTCTTCATCCTCCTCCACCAATAATGCTGTCGTAAGTCTTGATACATTCTGGCGGTACCTGGATGAATAGAATACCTGGAACTGTGGGCCTCTTCCAAAATTAATTCACGAAGTTCATCCACATTAGGCACACAATTATGACCCTGCATTCGCAAAACTCTATCCTCCCCCATAGCAACCCGTTTGGCATCACCGTGTCACAGCGTGTCCTTAAGGACAAGTAAATGAGGATCATCATACTGTCGCTCTCTGATGCGCTCATATAAAAAAAGACCGAGCGACTATGCAAGCTAGAACCCGACTGGATTCTGAAACATCTAACCTCACAAACTGATTAGCCAAAGCATGAACCTCTGCAGCTAACAACCTCTCACCAACCGGATTATATGCATGGTTGCCCATACTCACAACCTTTCTTCTTAAAGCATCGGCCACGGCCCCCACATTGGCCTTTCTGGGGTGATACAAAAATGGTGATATCATAGCCTTTCAACAACTCCAATCATCTTCTCTGCCTCAGATTGAGATCTTTTTGTTTGAACAGATACTGTAGGCTATGATGATCAATGAATACCTCACATGGCACGCCGTAAATATAGTGCCTCCAAATATTCAGCGCGTGAACAATGGCTGCCAGCCCTAGATCATGAACATGGTAATTCTTCTCGTGAACCTTCAGCTGCCGCAAAGCATATGCAATAACTTTGCCACCCTGCATCAATACCGCACCCAAATCAATACGAGATACATCACAATATACTATATAAGATCCTGAACCTGTGGGTAACACCAATACAAGTGTCGTAGTCAAAATTGTCTTGAGCTTCTGGAAGCTCGCCTCACACTCGTCTGACCACCTAAACGGGACACCTTTCTGGGTCAGTCTGGTCAATGGGCTTGCTATAGATGAAAACCCTTCCACGAACCGACGATAATAACTTGCTAAACCCAGGAAACTCCAAATCTCTGTAACTGAAGTAGGTCTAGGCCAATTCTGAACAGCCTCAATCTTCTTAGGATCCACCTTTATGCCTTCTACCGATACAACATACCCCAAAAAGGCAACTTAGTCTAATCAAAACTCACATTTTGAAAATTTGGCATTTAGCTGATTATTCTTCAAAGTCTGAAGCACACTCCGAAGATGCTGCCCATGCTCCTCTCGACTGCTGGAGTAAATCAAGATATCATCAATGAATATAACCACAAAAGAACCCAAATAGGACTTGAACTCCCGATTCATCAAATCCATAAGTGTTGTTGGGGCGTTGGTAAGCCCAAATGATATTACTAGGAATTCGTAATACCTATACCGAGTCCAAAATGCTATCTTAGGGATATCAGATGCCCTAATCTTCAACTGATGGTAATCAGACCTCATAATTATTTACCCGAATTAATGAGTCACATTTAACACCACCTGGGCGGGCACCTATCTCGTAGGTTGAAACTCAATAATTACAACACGAATTTGGCAAGTATGCACAGAGAATTTCATACAAGAATTTTCAATTAGGCCTAACAGGCATGACTCCTTATTATTGCTATAGTACGACTTTAATTTCACAAGGGAGAACTTAAACACAAGACTTTTGCTCACAAGGATCTCGTCCTTATATAACTTCCACCGCAGCTCGTAGCCCGATTTAAACATATCAATTTATATTAAAGTGTGAGGATCTCGTCCTCAGTTCCGAATCACAAGTAATATGCATATCGTGCCAATCAAAAATTTCCATTTTCTTCTTTAAAAAATAAAATTCAGTTACACCAAATCACAACGCATAATGAACCCCATGTTGGTAGGGCACATAATTCACGATTTGTAATTAATTATCTGGAAATTACATCAAAACTTACCGAAATGGGTAACAGAAAGCCACTTTTAGCCTCACAACTCTTATTAGTGACCAACATGGAATGATAGGCATAGTTATCTCTATAGAACCTCCCAACAGGAGTAATCACATACGCAGATTATAAAATCACGAAGCTCACTCATAAGTGGAACACAATAGGAGGACTCGTTTCGATACTCAAAACCGAATCAAGTTAAGGAAATTATTCCTTTATATTAAATCGAAGTCGTACCTGTAATGATACCATTTGATGTAGCGACCTCCGCCATACCATAAAACAAATATAGCAACGGCTGGGTCTCCACCTCTAAGATACCTTCTACCCGTCTGTCCTCCATCCTTAACTGATCGTGTGGGTGGTGTAGTAACTGTAATGGGGCACATAGCCTGAGTGCTTTGATGAAATATCTCTCTCCCTAGTTTGGGATAATTTTCTCATGATGTGCCTGGTATCGTCAGATTCATAACAACCCCTTTGCGGGTTTGGCTGTTCATATTGAGTTTGAGCCAGATAACTGGAATAACCATTTGTAGGAACTCATATCAGTGGTGCATTAAAAGAACTTACTAAACCACCCCGAGTTATCCGGTGTGCCGACTGGCTGGCCGACTACCCGAGCCCCCGCCATAATGATTTATACCTGCAGAGTAGAATTCACTAAATCCCCTAGAACTTCGATACATCTTGGTCTCCTTATCTTGGCAATTTCTACCACTAGCGGAAATAAAGTATTAGCCTGTAGCTCCCGAGTCGTACAAAATTTTACGATTATAATTGGGTCCTTCAATGAGTCTGGGGACTCTCTCTCTGGCTTTAGGAAGCAAAGTAGGAATATGACGGGCTAACTTGTTGAACCTGATGGCATATTAAGATACCATCATGGTGACCTGACGCAACCATTCAAACACTATGCGTCACGCATTACGGAGAGTCTTGGAACAAACTTTTTCAAAAGCATTTTTGAGAACTGATCCAAGTGGGCGGTGTTGTATTGGCTGGTCTGCCCTCTTCATAGGCTTGTCACGGACACCGGTGGAGAATTATCTCTCTCATGGCCAATTTCTTCTTTTGTTACACTGACTTAACACTGTTGAGCTGACCTATTTCTTAACATACTCTTCGATTCTTCTCAGAGGTAACCCTTACCCCTATTTATACACAACGATCACGCGCCAAGCATACCTGAGGCTCTGAGGAACATACTCACACAAGAACATCTATGAAAACTGAGTCCAAGTGAGTGAGGCTTCCTCGTCCGGACTACTCAGCTTATAGGCACGCCACCACTAATATGTCGCTCCCCTCAGCTGGAAAGCGGTGAAAGAAACCCCAATCATCTCCACAAAGCCCATAGTGCAGAGAATACGATGATACTCCTCAAGAAAACCCAGAGCATCATCTGAATCTAGTCTGCTGAAAGTAGGTGGGTGGTACTTCTTGTACCTCTCAAGTCTGAGTTGCTCTGCCTCAGAAGCAGCTACCCTGGTCTCATGTTGAACCGGAGCCACTGGGGGCATAGGAATATACTCTGAGGCCTGATCAACCTGGACCCTCTGCTCAGGAGTACGGGCTGGGGGAGTCTGTGCCCCTCCCCCAGCCTGATATGTGGCGGGAGCTATCGAAAATAGTCCAGCCTGAGCCAGAGTGTTGAACATGCTCATGAACTGAGCTAAAGTCTCCTGTAGGGCTGGAGTAGCAATAGGGATCTCCGGTGCTGTCCCTCCAGCTGGAGCTGCTGGGGGCTGCTCTAACGCAGCTCTCGCAGGTGCTCGGGCTGCACCGCGTGGTCGTCCTCTACCCCGACCCCGGCCTCTGGCGGCTCTGGCAGGGGGTTCGAGTGCCTGATCGTCGGTCCTCCCAGTATGGGTCCTCACCATCTGTGAGAAAGAATAGAATAGAATTTTAGAATTTTTGATGTCAATAACTCGCACGACAAGGAAATCAAAGAAATATGATTGTTCTTAACAGTTACATAGCCTCCCGAAGATAAGTACGGACGTCTCTGCACCGATCCGTGAGACTCTAATAAACCGGCTTATGACTTGTGACTCCTGTGAACCTAGTGCTCTGATACCAACTTGTCACGACCCAAATTAACCCTCCGTAAGGTGTCGTGACGGCACCTAGTCTTTACGACTAGGTAAGCCTAATATTACGAAAAATGTAAAGAAAACACAACATTTTAAAGATAAACAGCATATTGTGAATAACAAAAAGTAGTACCACTCGGCATATACAAAATAATTTCCCAAGACCCGGAATATCACTAAGTCACAAGCTGCTATAATCTATGTAGCTCTATACAAAAGTCTGAAGATAATAAAGAAAGTCTCTAGGCGATGGAGTAGAAGGGGACTCCGAGGATCTGCGGACGCAAGCAGAAGTACCTTGAAGTCTCCTAGAATCAGCAGCACGCACTAACCCCGAGGCTAATAGCTCGTACCTGGGTCTGCACACGAAAAATATGTGCAGGAAAGGGCATGAGTACACCACAATGGTACCTAGTAAGTGCCAAGCCTAACCTCGGTCGAGTAGTGACGAGGTCAGGTCAAGGCCCTACCGGAGTAAATATAATAAATTAAACAGTAAAAGATATAAGTAAGTTTTACGGTAAACAGTTAAAGAAAATCTCGAAAATTTAACAGTCAAGGGAACCCTCGGCTCAGAACAAGGTAAACACAATATGGAATCTCCCGGGATACCGTCCCGTAGTTTCGAATGAATATGCAGTATAGGGGGATCTCCCGGAATACGTCCGTAGTCCCAAAGTAAATATGCAGTGCTGGGGGATCTCCCGGAATACGTCCGTAGTCCCAAAATAAATATGCAAGACAGGAGGATCTCCCGGAATACGTCTGTAGTCCCAATTTAAATATGCAAGAAAGGGGGATCTCTCGTAATAAGTCTGTAGTCCCAATTTAAATATGCAACGCAAGATGAAATGACAGGTATGGCATCGAGTTATGCAGTTTACACTGAACACAGATAAGGAAAGTAGGGACTTAACTAAGCATGGCACACAGAATGTCAAATAGGCAGTTAAAACACGTAAGCATGCTTCTCTAATCAAAGCTAAACAATTAAACGTATTAGTGCAATTTAATAAGGGAAAGCAGTTTATGATTTAGAAAGGAAAAACGGAATTTTTGCAATAATAGTCCGTGTACATACTCATCACCTCACGTACACAGCACCCACACATCAATTAATATTAAACATCCTAAGGGGAAAGTCCCCAACACAATGTTAGGCAAGCCACTTACCTCGAACCACTCAAATCAACTTGATACCACGCTCTTGCCACGAGTATCCAACTCTGAATGGCCTGAATCTATTCAAATTAAATGCATAATGTAAATATAACTACAAGTAACTAATTTAACTAATTAATTCGAAGCTAAATCGTGAAATTAGGAAAAACGCCCAAAAAAGTCTCCCCGGGTCCACGTCTCGGAATCGGGTAAAAATTATAAATTATGAACTCCCATTCATTCATGAGTTCACTCGAACAAATATCATCTAAATCCGACGTCAAATTCCCATTCAAATCTCATATTTTCAATTGGGGAACCTTTTCCCCCATTTCCAAACTTCTACCCTCAAATTCCTTAATTAGACGAGGAAAACAATAATAGATTAATGTATTATGATCAAAATAGAGTTAGAATTAGTTACCCAATAGTTCTCCTTCAAAATACCTCAAGAAATCGTCTCCCATCGAGCTCTAAATCGAATTTTTGTGTTTTGAAATTTCAAACCCTCGAAATCCCCTTTTCTGCCCAGCGATCCTCGCACCTGCGGCCATTTCTCGCACCTGCGGTCCAAACGGCGCATATGTGCATTTCATTAAAGCAGCCAGGCTTCGCACCTGCGCCCAAACTTGCGCACATGCGCTCCATCACCAGCCCCACCAGTTCCTCATCTGTGCACTCCCTCAGCACTTGCGGCTCTCGCACCTGCGGCCTCCCTTCCGTAGGTGCGAAACACCAGAACCAGCAAAGGCACCAGATTTTCCTAAGTCCAATTTCATTCCGTTAAGCATCCGAAACACACCCGAGGCCCCCGGGACCTCAACCAAACCTATCAACCAATCCTACAATACCATACAAACTTAGTCGAGCCTTCAAACCACATCGAACAACACCAAAATCATGAATTAAGCACGGATTCAAGCCTAAGAATTTAGAATTTTCCAAATTCTACAAACAACGCCGAACCACATCAAATCTAGTCCAAATGACCTCAATTTTTACACACAGGTCACAAATGACACTACGAACCTATAGCCACTTTCGAAAATCTATTCCGAGCTCGATATCAAAAATTTCACTATCGGCTGAAATCGCCGGAAATCTAAATTTCGCCAATTCAAGCCTAAATCTACTACAAACCCCCAAAACACACTTCGGACGCGCTCCTATGCTCAAAATCACTCAATAGAGCTGATGGAGTTGACGGAATTCCATTATGGATCCGTCTTCACACAGTTCTGACTACAGTCCAATTTCTAAGGCTTAAACGCACAACTAGGGACTATGTGTCCCAAAACTCACCGAATTCCATAACCAATCACTCCGAAAAATCCAAAAAGCAAAAACAAATGTGGGAAAAGCAGATATTAGGGGATCGGGGCTCTAATTTGCAAAACGACTGGTCAGGTCGTTACAAAGAAATAGTAAAACAGAAAGGATAGACGGGGACTTCAAGTTCTATGAACGTGGACAGATCTACCTTGAGTCTCCGAATAGCGGGTCCAATAGCTAAAATCCCGATCAACCCGAGCATGTACCAAAATTTGCACAGAAAGTGCAAAGTGGATCATCAGTACAACTGACCCCATGTACTGGTAAGTGTCGAGCCTAGCCTTGGCGAAGTAGTGACGAGGCTAGAACAGGACACCAACATATAACCTGAATAGTATAATCATGCTAATGGAAATAACAGTAAATAAAGAAATAAAGTAGAAAATAATGGGAAGGGGACATACAGTGGGGGATTTCAATATAAGGAGTGAGAATAACGAAAAGACAGAATTAAACAGTAATTCATAAACAAATTAAGCAATTAAAACAGTAAGGAAAACTACACGGCATCACCCTTCGTGCTTTTACTCTCAACCTCACCAAATAATAAATAAAACTGCACGGCATCACCCTTCGTGCTTTTACTCTCAACCTCACCAAATAATAATTAGAACGGCACGGCATCACCCTCCGTCCATTAAACCTCTCATATTATGCACGGCATCACTATTCGTGCTTTATCACTCATAAATTATGGCACGGCATCACCCTTCGTGCATTAACACTCACATATCATGGCACGGCATCACCCTTCGTGCTTTACACTCTTCCTTACAATATAAATAATGCATTCACGGCATCATCCTTCGTGCTTTACACTCTTCCTTACAATATAAATAATGCATTCACGGCATCATCCTTCGTGCTTTACACTCCTCCTCACAAATTACAGAATTAATAACAACAGATAAATAGAAGTTTCACAAAAAAGCCAGTATTTTACCAATGTGTAATATCATAATGTAAACCTCAACCTTGAACCAATATTCAAAAATTACCAAATCTCGATGAAACCAAACATAAGTCACCCAACATTTCAAATAACAACGCTAAGCATGGATAGTAGGATTAAAGTCTATAAAATTTACAAAGAATAGGATTTCACTCGCATGCTATGACTCGACAGCAAAGCATACATGCTCGTCACCTCACCTACACATCGTGTTTATCAACCAAACACGTAGCAAATAAACACATATTACCTATTCCCTCAAGCCAAAGTTAGACACGACACTTACCTTGCTCTGAAAGCCACTTAATTCTCAATCACAGCTTTTCCTCTAGAATTCACCTCCAAACCACTTGTATCTATTCAAAAATGACTCAATAATATCAAATATTGCTAAAGGAATCAATTATATTGCATAAATTAAATTTAACAAATTTTCCTCCAAAAAGTCGAAAATCGACCCATGGCCCGCTTGGTCAAATCCCGAGGTTCGGACCAAAATCCATTTACCCATTTACCTCGAGCCTGAATATGTAATTGGTTTTGGAATCCGACCTCAAATTGAGGTCTAAATCCCCAAATTCCCAAAATCCCTAGTTTCTACCCTAATCCCTAATTCTACCATGAAAACTCTAGATTTTAGGTTGATAATTTTATAAAATGTAATGGGTAATTGAAATAAAATTGTTTAGAATCACTTACCAACACTTTGGGGAGAAGATGACTCTTGAAAATCGCCTCTCACCGTTTGGTTTTTGAGAAAAATGAAATTTTGGCTAAATCTTGTGTTTGGATTCTGCTAAGTGTTGGGCGACAGTGTTCATCGCGTTCGCGAGAGCACTGTCGCGTTCGCGAAGAGTATGGGCTGCCAAGCCTTCGCGTTCGTGAGACTGTGTTTGCGTTCGCGTAGGCTACCCCCTGGCCCTCGCGTTTGCGAGATATTGCTCGCGTTCGCGATGGAGGAACGATCGACTCTTCCCCAAGTGTGCCTAACACTACCCGTTCGCGAAGGGTAACGCCCCCATCGCTTCGCGTTCGCAACCAAGCCTTCGCGTTCGCGAAGAAGAAAACTCCAGCTGCCCAGTTTACTCTTTGCGTTCGAGAGAGTACCTTCACGAACGCAAAGAAGGACATGCCATAACACATGCTGCAGCAAAATACCAGATTTTCTAAGTCCAAAACATCATGTGGCCTATCCGAAACTCACCTGATCCCTCGGGGATCCAAACCAAACATGCACACAAGTCTAAAAACATCATACGAACTTGCTCGCGCGATCAAATCGCCAAAATAACACCTAGAACTACGAATTTAGTACCAAATCAAATGAAATTCTCAAGAACACTTTAAAATTTATATTTTCTCAACTGGTCGTCTGAATCACGTCAAATCAACTCCGTTTCTCACCAAATTTCATAGACAAGTCTTAAATATCATAATGAACCTGTATCGGGCTCCGGAACCAAAATACGGACCAGGTAATCACAATGCCAAACATCAATTAATTCTTAGAAACAATTAATTTTTAGACTTTTAATTTTCATCAAAAATTTATAACTTGAGCTAGGGACCTCCGAATTTGATTCCGGACATACGTCCAGGTCCCATAATTTGATACGGACCCACCGAAATCGTCAAAATACAGATACGGGCCCGTTTACCAAAATTGTTTATTGAAGTCAACTAAAATCAACTTTTAAGGCAAAAATTCTTATTTTCATTAGTTTTGAACATAAAAGCTTTCCGGAAACATGAAATACTGGATGAAATACTGGATGAACCGCTGATAATCTAGGTGGTAATGCAAACTTGTAGGCTACTTCCCCCACCCTTTCAAGAATTTCAAAGGGTCCTATATACCTAGGGCTCAACTTGCCCCTCTTTCCGAACCTCATTACACGTTTCATATGTGAAACCCGAAGCAATATTCTTTCTCCAACCACGAATGCAATATCGTGAACTTTACGGTCGGCATAACTCTTTTGCCTAGACTGAGCTATGCGAAGTCGATCTTGAATAACCTTGACCTTATCTAAGGCATCCTGTACCAAATCGGTACCTAACAATCGAGCCGCTCCCGGTTCAAACCATCCAACTGGCGAACGGCATCGCCTTCCATATAACGCCTCATATGGAGCCATCTGAATGCTCGATTGGTAGCTATTATAATAAGCAACCTCCGCAAGTGGAAAGAATTGATCCCAACAACCTCCAAAGTATGTAACATAAGCGCGAAGCATATCTTCCAATATCTGAATAGTGCATTCTGACTATCCGTCTGTCTGTGGATGAAATATTGTACTCAACTCAACCCGCGTGTCCAACTCACATTGTATAGCCCTCTAGAAGTGTAAAGTGAACTGCGTACCTCGATCAGAAATGATAGATACGGGCACACCATGAAGGCGGACGATCTCATGAATGTAAATCTCTGCCAACCGCTCCGAAGAATAGGTAACTGCCATAGGAATAAAGTGCGCTAACTTGGTCAGCCTGTCCATAATGACCCAAACTGCATCGAACTTCCTATGAGTCCGTGGGAGTCAAATTACAAAATTCATTATGATGCGCACCCACTTTCACTCAGGAATCTCTATCTTTTGAAGCAAACCACCAGGTCTCTGATGCTCGTACTTTACTTGCTGACAATTTAGACACCGCGCTACATATGCAACTATGTCTTTCTTCATCCTCCTCCACCAATAATGCTGCCGCAAGTACTGATACATTCTGGCGGTACCTGGATGAATAGAATACCTGGAACTGTGGGCCTCTTCCAAAATTAATTCACGAAGTTCATCCACATTAGGCACACAATTATGACCCTGCATTCGCAAAACTCTATCCTCCCCCATAGCAACCCGTTTGGCATCACCGTGTCACAGCGTGTCCTTAAGGACAAGTAAATGAGGATCATCATACTGTCGCTCTCTGATGCGCTCATATAAAAAAAGACCGAGCGACTATGCAAGCTAGAACCCGACTGGATTCTGAAACATCTAACCTCACAAACTGATTAGCCAAAGCATGAACCTCTGCAGCTAACAACCTCTCACCAACCGGATTATATGCATGGTTGCCCATACTCACAACCTTTCTTCTTAAAGCATCGGCCACGGCCCCCACATTGGCCTTTCCGAGGTGATACAAAAATGGTGATATCATAGCCTTTCAACAACTCCAATCATCTTCTCTGCCTCAAATTGAGATCTTTTTTTTTTTTAACAGATACTGTAGGCTACGATGATCAGTGAATACCTCACATCGCACACCGTAAAGATAGTGCCTCCAAATCTTCAGCGTGTGAACAATGGCTGCCAGCCCTAGATCATGAACAGGGTAATTCTTCTCGTGAACCTTCAGCTGCCGCGAAGCATATGCAATAACCTTGCCACCCTGCATCAATACCGCACCCAAACCAATACGAGATGCGTCACAATATACTGTATAAGATCCTGAACCTGTGGGTAACACCAATACCGGTGTCGTAGTCAAAGTTGTCTTGAGCTTCTGGAAGCTCGCCTCACACTCATCTGACCACCTGAACAGGACACCTTTCTGGGTTAGTCTAGTCAATGGGATTGCTATAGATGAAAACCCTTCCACGAACCGACGATAATAACCTGCTAAACCTAGGAAACTCTGGATCTCCGTAACTGAAGTAGGTCTAGGCCAATTCTGAACAGCCTCAATCTTCTTAGGATCCACATTTATGCCTTCTGCCGATACAACATGCCCCCAAAAGGCAACTATGTCTAACCAAAACTCACATTTTGAAAATTTGGCATATAACTGATTGTTCTTCAAAGTCTGAAGCACACTCCGAAGATGCTGCCCATGCTCCTCTCGACTGCTGGAGTAAATCAAGATATCATCAATGAATATAACCACAAAAGAACCCAAATAGGACTTGAACTCCCGATTCATCAAATCCATAAGTGTTGTTGGGGCGTTGGTAAGCCCAAATGATATTACTAGGAATTCGTAATACCTATACCGAGTCCAAAACGCTATCTTAGGGATATCAGATGCCCTAATCTTCAACTGATGGTAATCAGACCTCATAATTATTTACCCGAATTAATGAGTCACATTTAACACCACCTGGGCGGGCACCTATCTCGTAGGTTAAAACTCAATAATTACAACACGAATTTGGCAAGTATGCACAGAGAATTTCATACAAGAATTTTCAATTAGGCCTAACAGGCATGACTCCCTATTACTGCTATAGTACGACTTTAATTTCACAAGGGAGAACTTAAACACAAGAATTTTGCTCACAAGAATCTCATCCTTATATAACTTCCACCGCAGCTCGTAGCCCGATTTAAACATATCAATTTATATTAAAGTGTGAGGATCTCATCCTCAGTTCCGAATCACAAGTAATATGCACATCGTTCCAATCAAAAAATCCATTTTCTTCTTTAAAAAAATTTTTGGTTACACCAAATCACAACGCATAATGAACCCCATGCCGGTAGGGCACATAATTCACGATTTGTAATTAATTATCCGAAAATTACATCAAAACTTACCGAAATGGGTAACAGAAAGCCACCTTTAGCCTCACAACTCTTATTAGTGACCAACATGGAATGATAGGCATAGTTATCTCCATAGAATCTCCCAACAGGAGTAAACACATACGTAGATTATAAAATCAAGAAGCTCACTCATAAGTGGACCACAATAGGAGGACTCGTTTTGATACTCAGAACCAAATTAAGTTAAGGAAATTATTCCTTTATATTAAATCGAAGTCGTACCTATAACGACACCATCTGATGTAGCGACCTCCGCCATACCATAAAACAAATATAGCAATGGCTGGGTCTCCACCTCTAAGATGCCTTCTACCCGCCTGTTCTCCACCCTTAATTGATCGTGTGGGTGGTGTAGTAACTGCAATGGGGCACGTAGCCTGAGTGCTTTGATGAAATATATCTCTCCCAAGTTTGGGATAATTTTCTCACGATGTGCCTGGTATCGCCGTATTCATAACAACCCCTTTGCGGGTTTGGCTGCTCATTTGAGTTTGAGCCGGATAATTGGAATAACCATTTGTAGGAACTCATGTCGGTGGTGCATTAAAAGAACTTACTGGAGCACCTTGGGTAATCTGGTGTGCGTACTGGCTGGCGGACTGCCGGAGTCCCCCGCCATAATGATTTATACCTACAGAGTATAATCCCCTAAATCCCCCAGAACTTCGAGACGTCTTGGTCTCCTTATCTTGGCAATTTCTACCACTAGCGGAAATGAAGTATTAGCCTGTAGCTCCCGAGTCATACAAAATTGTACGATTATAATTCGGTCCTTCAATGAGTCTGAGGACTCGCTCTCTGGTTGTAGAAAGCAAAGTAGGAATATGACGGGCTAACTTGTTGAACTTGATGGCATATTATGACACTATCATGGTGACCTGACTAAACCGTTCAAACACTATGCGCCACGCATTACGGAGAGTCTGTGAACAAAGTTTTTCAAAAGCATTTTTGAGAACTGAGCCAAGTGGGCGATGTTGCATTGGCTGGTCTGCCCTCTTCATAGGCTTGCCGCGGACACCTGTGGAGAATTATCTCTCTCATGGCCAATTTCTTCTTTTGTTATGCTGACTTAACACTGTTGAGCTGACTCATTTCTTAACATACTCTTCGATTCTTCTCAGAGGTAACCCTTACCCCTATTTATACACAACGATCATAAAAGTAGAGCTCCATACAGACAAATCTTGGCACAAACCACATAGTCCAGAATCTCGTCAACTACTGTACTTCCTCCGAAGCACCCCAAAATCCGCAACCATGGCGTCCACGCTGAGTAGACCTTCTGTAAATTTAAAGTTGTTTCTCTAACTCGTTGGGTACTGAAGTATAGGATTATTAAGTAGGTGGGCATACTGCAAGTCCCAACCTTATCCTCTACAAAATTTCTGGCCTTAAACATATGTATATTTTTGGGGGAACCTTTCAGTACCACATATATACATTTCAGGCCAAAACTAATATAACACAAGACCCCGCGATCCATCCATTGATAGTGGACACCCCCACTCGATGCGAAGTCATAGTTCACCACGCCCGATGATCCATAATATTAACCTTCACAACTCGTATAAATCAACCAGATGCCAAGGTCCGTTGCGCCCCCCCTTCCCCTCCCCCCTCCCCCCCCCCCCCCCCACATGATTCACTGGGTGGTCTCTCAATGCGCCTACATCTTCAGTGGGAAACTCACGTTGAGGCAATGTTTGAGCATCTATGGCTTTCTCGTAGTCCATCTACGGCATTACGAACCGTTGACGCACAACTGATACCGAGTGCGCAATGTCATACACGAGTGGATACAAAGGAATTACGAGATATATGTTTCAAGCTAAATCAATGCCACACGATAAGGAATGAAAGAAGTGATATTGTTCCTAAACTTCATAGCCTATGAGAGATAAGTACAGACGTCTCCGTACCCATCCTTCAGACTCTACTAAGCTTGCTCGTGACTCGTGAGACCTATGTAACCTAGTGCTCTGATACCAACTTGTCACGACCCCCGAATTCCCACCGCCGGGACCGTGATGGCGCCTAACAATTCATTTGCAAGGCAAGCCAACATTAGAGAATCATTTAAACCAATTCTTATTTCATTCAGTAAATAACAGCAATTAGCTAAGATGAATTATAGTGAGTGCAGAATAATATAATGAAACTGCATTAATTACTACCACCTGGATCTGGAGTCACAATTCACGAGCATTCTAGAATTCACTACAAGAAATAGTCTAAATAAAAACAACTGTTTGGATGAAAGAAACAGTAAAGCAAAAAGGATAGACAAGGATTTCAAGGTCTGTGAACGCGGACAGATCTACCTTGAGTCTCCGGATAGCGGGTCCAATAGCTAAAATCCCGATCAACCCAAGCCGGTACCAAAATCTGCATAGAAAGTGCAGAGTGCAGCATCAGTACAACCGACCTCATGTACTGGTAAGTGTCGAGCCTAACCTCGACAAAGTAGTGACGAGGCTAGGACAAGACACCCACATATAACCTGAACAGTATAATCATGCTAATGGAAATAACAGTAAATAAAGAAATAAAATAGAAAATAATGGGAAGGGGGCATACAGTGGGGGATTTCAATATAAGGAGTGAGAATAACGAAAAGACAAAATTAAACAGTAATCCATAAACAAATTAGGCAATTAAAACAGTAAGGAAAACTGCACGGCATCACCCTTCGTGCTTTTACTCTCAACCTCACCAAATAATAAATAAAACTGCACGGCATCACCCTTCGTGCATTAAACCTCTCATATTATGCACGGCATCACCCTTCGTGCTTTATCACTCATAAATCGTGGCACGACATCACCCTTCGTGCATTAACACTCACATATCATGGCACGGCATCACCCTTCGTGCTTTACACTCTTCCTCACAATATAAATAATGCATGCACGGCATCACCCTTCGTGTTTTACACTCCTCCTCACAAATCACAGAATCAATAAGAACGGATAAACAGAAGTTTCACAAAGAAGCCAGTATTTTACCAATGTGTAATATCATAATGTAAACTTCAACCTTGAACCAATATTCAAAAATTACCAAATCTCGATGAAACCAGGCATAAGTCACCCAACATTTTAAATAACAATGCTAAGCATGGATAGTAGGATTAAAGGCTACAAAATTTACAAAGAATAGGATTTCACTCGCATGCTATGACTCGACATAAAAGCATACATGCTCGTCACCTCACCTACACATCGTATTTATCAACCAAACACGTAGCAAATAAACACATATTACTTACTCCCTCAAGCCAAAGTTAGACACGGCACTTACCTTGCTCCGAAAGCCACTTAATTCTCAATCACAGCGTTTCCTCTAGAATTCACCTCCAAACCACTCGTATCTATTCAAAAATGACTCAATAATATCAAATATTGCTAAAGGAATCAATTATATTGCATAAATTAAATTTTGCAAATTTTCCTCTAAAAAGTCAAAAATCGACCCCGGACCTGCTTGGTCAAAATCCGAGGTTCGGACCAAAATCCATTTAGCCATTCACCCCCGAGCCTGAATATGTAAATGGTTTTGGAATCCGACCTCAAATTGAGGTCTAAATCCCCAAATTCCCGAAATTCCTAGTTTCTACCCTAACCCCTAATTCTACCATGAAAACTCTAGATTTTAGGTTGATAATTTCATAAAATGTAATGGGTAATTAAAAGAAAATGGTTTAGAATCACTTACCAACACTTTGGGGAAGAAGATGATTCTTGAAAATCGCCTCTCACCGTTTGGTTTTTGAGAAAAATGAAATTTTGGCTATATCCTGTGTTTGGATTCTGTTAAGTGCTAGGGGACGGTGTTCATCGCGTTCGCGAGAGCACTGTCACATTCGCGAAGAGTATGGGCTGCCAAGCCTTCGTGTTCACGAGACCGTGTTCACGTTCACGTAGGCTACCACCCCCCTGGACTTCGTGTTCACCAGACATTGCTCGCGTTCGTGATGAAGGAACGATCGACTCTTCCCCAGGTGTGCCTAACACTACGCGTTCGCGAGGAGCTGGTCGCGTTCGCAAAAGGTAACGCCTCCATTGCTTTGCGTTCGGGACCAAACCTTCGCGTTCGCGAAGAAGAAAACTCCAGCTGCCCAGTTTACTCTTTGCGTTCGCGAGAGTACCTTCGCGAACGCAAAGAAGGACATGCCATAACACATGCTGCAGCAAAATACCAGATTTTCTAAGTCCAAAACATCCTGTGGCCTATCCGAAACTCACCCGATCCCTCGGGGCTCCAAACCAAACATGAACACAAGTCTAAAAACATCATACGAACTTGCTGAACCGATCAAATCGCCAAAATAACACCTAGAACTATGAACTTAGTACCAAATCAAATAAAATTCTTAAGAACACTTTAAAATTTTTATTTTCTCAACTGGACGTCTGAATCACGTCAAATCAACTCCGTTTCTCACCAAATTTCACAGACAAGTCTTAAATATCATAATGAACTTATACCGAGCTCCGTAACCAAAATACAGACCCGGTAATCACAATGCCAAACATCAATCATTTCTTAGAAATAATTAATTTTCAGACTTTTAACTTTCATCAAAAATTCATAACTTGAGCTAGGGACCTCCGAATTTGATTCCGGACATACGCCCAGGTTTCATAATGCGATACGGACCCACCGAGATCGTTAAAATATAGATTCTGGCCCGTTTACCAAAAACATTGAATGAAATCAACTAAAATCAAGTTTTAAGGCAAAATTTCTTATTTTTATTAGTTTTCAACATAAAAGCTTTTCGGAAATATGCCTGGACTACGCATGCAAATCGAGGAGGGTAAAAATGAGATTGTTAAGGCTTAATAGTGCAGATTCGAGTTCTAAAACATAAGATGACCCTTTGGGTCATCACAGTTTTGAAGTCCCCTTCTACTTTATTTTAGCTGTGTGCTTTCTTTCAGACAGCTTAATTTTATTCAGACCCTTGTTTTCATTATTCTAGTAGCTCGTGCACTTGTGACACCAGTTTCGAGTATGTATTTGGATGGTTCATTTGTTATGGTCTTCCGCACTTTATTTCTGTAATAAACTTCTGTTTAATTTAATTTGTTTTTAAAAAAATAGTAAAAATTATTCTAACATTGGCTTGCCTAGCAAGTGAAATGTTAGGCGCCACCACGGTCCTGAAGGTGGGAATTTTGGGTCGTGACAAGTTGGTATCAGAGCCCTAGGTTACTTAGGTCTCACGAGTCACTAGCAAACTTAGTAGAGTCTGAAGGATCGGTACGGAGACGCCTGTACTTATCTTTCAAATGCTATGAAGTTTAGGAAAAATATCACCTCTTTCTTATTCTGCCATGTGATTTTATTCTATCATTGATGATTGAACCATTCTATCCTAATTCTCTCGCAAATGGCAAAAACGCATAATACATCTACCGACGGACAAGGTCCAGAGCCCCCGGTGGCAACTATGGCCAGGGGTAGAGGTCGAGGCCGAGATCGCATTAGAGGCCGAGGTAGAGGCAGAGGTAGAGCTTAGTATAGAGCTCGAGCAGCAGCACCTGTTGTAGAACCTCAGGTGGATCTTCAGGAGGAGATTCCAATTTAGACTGTACCTATTGGACCAGTTCAGGTTCCGGAAGGATTCATAGCTACTCTAGTGCTTCAGGACGCTCTAGTTCGTTTGGTGAGTTTTATGGAGGGCGTGGCCCAAAATGGTACATTTCCAGTGGCACCAGCTATCTCACAGGCGGGGGAGGAGCACAAACTCCCACTACTCCCGCTACGGAACAGATGGCCCCCCAGTATCAGGCTCCAGCAGCCCCGCCAGTTGGGGTAGTTCTGCCAGTTGTTGCGACGCAGGTCGATGATAGGCCCGCCATGTCTTCTGAGGCTTTATTGAGGTTGGACAAGTTTACTAAGCTCTTTCCAGTTCACTTCAGTGGTACAACTTCTGAGGACCCATAGGATTATTTTGACCGCTGCCATGAGGTATTGTGGAACATGGGTATAATTGAGACCAATGGGGTTGATTTTGCTGTATTTCAGATGACGGATTCTGCCAAGAGGTGATGGAGAGATTATATATTAACCAGACTAGTTGGATCGCCTGCATTGACCTGGGAGCAGTTCTTAGGACTATTTATAGAGAAGTTCCTCCCTATCACATTGAGAGAGGATTACTGCAGGCAATTTGAGCGTCTACAGCAGGGCAGTATGACTGTTACTCAGTATGAGGCCCGTTTTGTGGATTTAGCCCGGCATGCTCTCCTTTTACTACATACTGAGGGAGAGAGAGTGAGGAGGTTTATTGATGGACTCACTCACCCTATCAAGCTTCAGATGGCCAAGGAGACCGGAAGTGAGATTTCCTTTCAGGCGGCTGCTAATGTTGCTAGGAGGATCGAGATAGTTCTTGCACATGAGAGATGGCAGGGGTCCGATAAGAGGCCTCATCAGTTCGGATGGTTCAGTGGTGCCTCGTCTGGAGGCAAGGGTAATTTTGGTAGGGGTCATCCTCCCAGACCATTTCATTCAGCACTTCAGGCATCTCACGGTGCTTCAGAGAGTCACGGTCCTATTATGCCTTACTCTGGCAGCCAGCATTAAGTGCACATTCAGCTCCTATCAGCGCACATTTACTCCAGAGTCACTACAGCAGTTATCCGGCCTGTTCGGGTCAGCTTCAGCAGCCACACCAGCAGGATGGGTGTTATGAGTGCGGGAACATTTGTCACATCAGGAGGTATTGCCCTAGGTTGTCGAGTAACATATCTCGGCAGGATTCTCGTGCCATCATACCGGTACCGGTTGCTTCACCGCCTGCTCAGCCAGCTAGAGGCAGGGGTCAGGCAGCTAGAGGTGAAGGTCGCGCCATTAGAGGTGGAGGTCAGGCAGTTAGAGGTAGAGGCTAGCCAGTTAGAGGCCGTCCCAGAGACGCAGTTCAGAGTGGTGGGGTTCAGCCCCGATTTTATGCTTGTCCAGCTAGGCCTGAGGCCGAGTTATCTGATGCCGTGATCATATGTATTATTCCAGTTTTCCATAGAGATGCTTCAGTTCTATTTGATCCATGATCTACTTATTCCTATGTGTCCTCCTATTTGGCTTCATATTTGGTTGTGCCTCGTGATTCTCTGAGTGCTTCTGTGTATGTGTCCACACCGATGGGAGATTCTATTGTCATAAATCATGTCTATCATTCATCTGTGGTTACTATAGGGAGTCTTGAGACTAGCGTGGATCTTCTACTTCTTGACATGGTAGATTTTGATGTTATCTTGGGTATGGATTGGTTGTCACCTTATCATGCAATATTGGATTGTCACGCCAAAACGGTGATAGTAGCCATACCAGGTTTACCTCACTAGAGTGGAAAGGGACTCTTGGCCATTCTATCAGCAAGGTTATCTCTTATGTGAAAGCTCAGCGTATGATCGATAAGGGTTGTCTAGCTTATTTGGCTTATATTCGCGATCCCATCGCAGAAGTTCCTTCTATGGATTCAGTTCCAGTTGTCCATGAATTTCTAAATGTATTTCCTACAGATCTATCGGGGATGCCACACGACAGAGATATTGACTTCTGTATCGATTTGGCTTCGAGCACCCAGCCCATTTCTATTCCACCATACCTTATGGCCCCGCTAAAGTTGAAGGAATTAAAAGAACAATTACAAGAACTACTTGATAAGGGCTTCATTAGACCTAGTGTCTTGCCCTGGGGTGCGCCCGTGTTGTTCGTGAAGAAGAAAGATGTGTCGATGAGAATGTGTATAGATTATCGGCAGTTAAACAAGGTCACTATCAAGAACTAGTATCCGTTGCCAAGAATTGATGACTTATTCAATCAGCTTCAGGGTGCCAAGGTGTTTTCAAAGATCGATTTGAGGTCTGGTTACCATCAGTTGAAGATTAGGGCATCTGATGTCCCTAAGATAGCTTTTCAGACTCGGTATGGGCATTACGAATTCCTAGTGATATCATTTGGGCTGACAAATGCCCCAGCGACATTTATAGATTTGATGAACCAGGTATTCAAGCCCTATTTGGATTCGTTTGTGGTGGTATTCATTGATAATATCTTGATTTACTCCAGCAGTCGAGATGAACATGAGCATCATCTTTGGATTGTGATTCAGACTTTAAAGAATAACCAGTTATATTCCAAATTTTCAAAATACGAATTTTGGTTGGACTCAGTTGCCTTTTTGGGGCATGTTGTATCGGCAGAAGGCATAAAAGTGGATCCTAAGAAGATTGAGGCAGTTCAGAATTGGCCTAGACCTACTTCAGCTACAGAGCTCCGGAGTTTCCTGGGTCTGGCAGGTTATTATCGTCGGTTTGTGGAGGGATTTTCATCTATAGCATCTCCATTGACCAAATTAACCCAGAAGGGTGCCCCATTCAGATGGTCAGACGAGTGTGAGTTGAGCTTTCAGAAGCTCAAGACTGCTTTGACTACGACGCCAGTATTGGTATTACCCACAGGTTCAAGATCTTATACGGTGTATTGTGATACATCTCGCATTAGGCTTGGTGCAGTATTGATGCAGGATGGCAGGGTGATTGCATATGTGTCGCGGCAGTTGAAAGTTCACGAGAAGAATTATCATGTTCATGACTTAGAATTGGCAGTCATTGTTCACGCACTGAAGATTTTGAGGCATTACCTTTACGGTGTCTCATGTGAGATATTTACTGATCATCATAGCCTTCAGTATCTATTCAAACAAAAAGATCTCAATTTGAGGCAGAGAAGATGGTTGGAGCTGTTGAAAGACTATGATATCACCATTTTGTATCACCCCGGAAAGGCTAATGTGGTGGCCGATACTTTGAGTAGGAAGGTTGTGAGTATGAGTAGCCTTGCGTATATTTCGATTGGTGAGAAACTGTTAGCTGCAGATGTTCAGACTTTGGCTAATCAGTTCGTGAGATTAGATGTTTCAGAACCCAGTCGGGTTCTAGCTTGCATAGTCGCTCGGTCTTCTTTATATAAGTGTATCAGAGAGCGACAATATGATGATCCTAATTTACTTGTCCTTAAGGACACGGTAGGGCACGGTGGTGCCAAACAGGTTGTTGTGGGTAAAGATGGAGTTCTGTGGATGCAGGGTCATATTTGTGTACCTAATGTGGATGGGTTTCGTGAATTAATTCTTGAAGAAACCCACAGTTCCCGGTATTTTATTCATCCAGGTGCCGCCAAAATGTATCAAAATTTGCGGCAACATTATTGGTGGAGGAGAATGAAAAAGGATATAGTGCCATATGTAGATCGGTGTCTAAATTGTCAACAAGTCAAGTATGAGCTTCAGAGACCTGGTGGTTTGCTTCAGAAGTTAGAAATTCTTGAGTGGAAGTGGGAGAGTATCACTATGGATTTTGTTGTTGGGCTCCCACGGACTCAGAGAAAATTCGACACAGTTTGGGTCATTGTGGACAGGTTGACCAAGTCAGCACATTTCATTCCAGTAGCAGTTACCTATTCTTCAGAACGGTTAGCGGAGATTTACCTCCGCGAGATTGTCCGCCTTCACGGTGTGCCCGTGTCTATCATTTCTGATCGAGGTACGCAGTTCACTTCGCAATTCTGGAGGGTTGTACAACGTGAGTTAGGGATGCGAGTTGAGTTGAGTACATCATTTCATCCTTAGACAGACATACAGTCAGAGCGCACTATTCAAATATTGGAAGATATGCTTCGCGCTTATGTTATAGACTTTGGAGGTTCTTGGGATCAGTTCTTGCCACTTGCGGAGTTTGCATATAATAACAGCTATCAGTCTAGCATTTAGATGACTCCATATGAAGCATTATACGGGAGATGGTGTTGTTTGCCCGTTGGCTGGTTTGAACTCGGAGAGGCTCGGTTGTTGGGTACCGATTTGGTACAGGATGCCTTGGATAAGGTCAAAATTATTCAGGATCGACTTCGCACAGCTCGGTCTAGGCAAAAGAGTTATGCCGACCGTAAATTTTGTGATATTGTATTCATGGTTGGAGAAAGAGTATTGCTCCGGGTTTCACCTATGAAAGGTATAATGAGGTTCGGAAAGAAGGGCAAGTTGAGCCCTAGATATATAGGACCCTTCAAAATTTTTGAAAGGGTAGGCGAAATAGCCTACAGGCTTGCATTACCGCCTAGTTTATCAGCGGTTCATCCGGTGTTCCATGTGTCTATGCTCCGAAAATATCATGGTGATCCGTCCCATGTGTTAGATTTCAGCTCAGTCTAATTGGACAAGGAATTGACTTATGAAGAGGAGCCGGTAGCTATTCTAGCCCGGCAGGTCCGGCAGGTCCAACAGTTGAGGACTAAGAGTTATCCTTCAGTTCGGGTGCAATGGAGAGGTCAATCAATTAAGACAACTACCTAGGAGTATGAGTCGGACATGCGGAGTAAATATCCATACCTTTTCACCAGCTCAGGTACTTTTCTAATTCCGTTCGAGGACGAACGTTTGTTTTAGAGGTGGAGAATGTGATGACCCAAAAGGTCATCTTTAAATTTAATAATTATTTCTGTGTTCTGAAACCTCAAATAGAACTATTCATCATTTCTCGACTTACGTGCGCAGTCCGTATAATTTTTCGAAAATTTTTTATGTGAAAAATGGATTAAAATGTGAAATAGAATTTTAAAACTCAAGTGAGTTGACTTTAGTCAACACTTTGAGCAAACGGACCCGGATCAGTATTTTGATAGTGTTGGTAGGTCTGTATCGTGATTTGGGACTTGGGCATATGCCCGAAATTTAAATTTGAGGTCCCTAGCTTGAGTTATCGCCATTTATTGGAAATTTGAAGTTTGAAAAGCTAAAGGTTTCCAAAGTTTGACCACGGATTTGACTTTATTGATATCAGACTCAGATTGAGATTCCAAAAATTGGAATAGCTCCATTATGTCATTTATGACTTGTGTGCCAAATCTGAAGTCATTCCAAATTCGTTTAATATGTTTTGGTACGAGTTTTGCAAATTGAAGAGTTTGAAACTCAAACGTCCGAATCGAGTTGTGAATTGCAATTTTGACGTTGTTTGACGTGATTTGATACCTCGAGTAAGTCCGTATTATGTTACGGGACTTGTTGGTATATTCGGACAGGGTTCTGAGTACCCCGAGTGTGATTCGGATCGAAATTGGATAAAAAATTGGACTTAAGCAAAATCTGGAATTTTGCTGCTTCTGGTGCCTTCGCTTCTGCGAAGCCTTGGCCGCAGAAGCCGCGCCGCAGAAGCATGAAGTCCATCGCAGAAGCAGAGGAGCTGGGCAAGAAGCCGCAGAAGCGGAAAGCTGGACGCCTCTGCGAGTCCGCAGAAGCTGACATTTCATTCGCAGAAGCGGAAAGCAGCGCACATGCGCATCTGTCATTGCAAAAGCGACGCTGCAGAAGAGAAAATTGACAGAAACATAAGGGATCGAAAATCAGTCATTTCGCCATTTTTGTTTGAGTTTTAAAACCTCGGGTTTTTAGCGATTTGAAGGAATTTTTCACGACTTCGGACTGGGTAAGTGTTCCTTATTATATATTGATAATATCTCATAAATCCATGTCTATATTCATCATTTATTTTGGATTTAGATGGAAGAAATTGGATTTTTTGTACAACTATTCAAAAAGAAAATTTAGGATTTGAAGGTCCATTTGACATCGGAATTCGATAATTTTTGTATGGTTGAACTTGTATCGGAACGGGTGTTCGAATTTCTTGAATTTTTTCGGGATTCGATACGTGGGTCCGGAAAATTAGTAAATTCATATGGAATCAATTCCTACGATTTGTATTGAGTATATTGAATTGTATATGACTAGATTTGAAGATTTCGGATACGAATTCGCTAGGCAAAGGTTTATTGAAATCTTGAATTTTGTTGCAAAGCGAGGTAAGTATCGTGGTTAACCTTGACTTGAGAGAATAGAACCCTTAAATTATTTGTTAAGTGAATTTCATGTGTAATGACGTATAGGCGAGGTGACGAGTGTCTATACGTCGTCAAATTAATTGTTTGCATAATTATTAAAAAATCATAAATTATTTTAAGACACGAATTAATTGTTATAATAATTGTTTCTCTCATATTCATTGTCAAATATTAATTCTTGAATTCATGCAATAATTGTTACGTACTTATTTGATTTATTTGTCTTAATTGCTACTTGACATTTAGCATATTAAATATGAAATTGCCTATTTTCTCCTTGATTTTTATAATTAATTGCTACTTGCCATTACTTGTTTCCTAAATAATTTATAAATATTGTGTGCCTTGTTGCCTAATAATTTCTTACTGAATGTGGTATTTATGGGAGTATTTTTATTATATTTAAGAGTTATTAAATTATATTATTGGAGCGGGTTGCACACCGCAACAGAAATAAAAAGGAATATATTGAGGGATCGGGTTGCACACCGCAATATATTATATTTTAAATTTATATTGTTGGAGCGAATTGCATGCCGCAACGAAAATTTATTGAAGAATTATATTTGTTGGAGCGGGTTGCACGCCGCAACGGAAATTGATTGAAATAATAATTGGTTATGACTGCCGAGTTGGCTTCAACTGTTGAAATGAGTTACCTGTTTTATTTCTATTATTATTGTTATTACTATTATTGCGTACAAGTTAATGTAAGTGGCATACCTTAGCCTCGTCAATACTTCGTCGAGGTTAGGCTCGGCACTTACATAGTACATGGGGTCGGTTGTACTCATACTACACTCTGCACTTCTTGTGCAGATTTTGGAGTTGGTCCCAGCGGCGTACCATAGACTTGCTCGGATTTCAGCTACCCAGAGGAGACTTGAGGTATAACTGCACAACGTCCGCAGTTCTAAAGTCCCCTTCTACTTTATTTTAACTGTGTGCTTTCTTTCAGACAGCTTTATTTTATTTAGAGCCTTGTTTGCATTATTCTAGTAGCTCGTGCACTTGTGACACCAGATTCGGGGATGTATTTGGATGGTTCATTTGTTATGGTCTTCCGCACTTTATTTCAGTAATGAACTACTGTTTAATTTAATTTGTTTTAAAAAAATGGTAAAAATTATTCTAACATTGGCTTGCCTAGCAAGTGAAATGTTAGGCACCATCACGATCCTGAAGGTGGGAATTTCGGGTCATGACAATACACCAAAGAAGAGAAAGATATGGAACAAGTGTACCGGGATTTCGGATGCCGCACTAAATTTGATATCACACTTCAGTTGATATTTGATGATATTGAAATATTGAATATTGATACCACACTTTACTTGAATACTTGATATTTGATAATTATAATTTTGTAGTGACTAAAGTAAATATTTGATGAAACTTAAAATAATAAGTAATTGAGAATTTAAGAGCAATAAGCAATATTATCAAGAGAGAATTGAGAGAGAATTAGAGTAGTAAGAGAGCAAATTGTGAGAAAAAATGAAGAAGAAGAGGGGCTATTTATAATTTTTAAAAGGTTAAAATTGTAATTTATCAATTATTAAGGGTGGAGGGCTATTTTCTTAAGGGATAGGCAAAAATGGCCAAATTTGTAAAAAAAATGGTTGTTGCCCAACTGTCATTTTTGTCTTTGACCGTTGGCAACGGTCAAAAAATTTTAAAATAAAAATAAAAAATTTTAACGGCAATCGGGCTGGATCGGGTTGTAGCCCAGTAAAAACCCTGTAGTGGGTAACCGGGCTAACTGGGTTCCGGGGCACTGGTTACCAAAATATGTTCGTTCCCGTCCGGCTCCCCCCAAACCCTCCCCAACCCGTCCCACCCCCTAGTGTACCGGGCTGACCCGAACTGACCGGGCTGTCATTGGGCTGGCTCGGCCCGATTAACATGTACAGTTGAAACATATTAAACCCTTTTGACGTGTCTCCCAATGGGTTGATGTCAGTATCCACCTCGGATAAAATATGCAACGTCATTTTTTTATTTTTTCTGTACTAAAACGTTTATATATATATATATATATATATATATATATATATAATGAACTCCTCGTTCCTCAATTTACCTTCTTGGCCCTCATTAGCAACAATACGAACGCCACCCTATTTGTTCTCTTCTTCACTCATTGATCCTCCCTGTGTAAATTGGATTTTGCTCCTCTATAATTGTTAGGCATCTTGAATTAGAAGAACAAAAGGTTTTTCGTTTCTCCTAGCATGGAAATACAAGACAATGGTTCGTTGGATAAAGCTAAAGAGAAGATCTTCCAAACTTTCTCAGAGTTTATGATTAGGTTTATTCCCAACTCTGCCTACCTTGAAAAACTTATGCTTTCTCATAGTTGTCCTTACATTTCCCTCTTCATTTAAATTTATTTTACAAGCAAACAAGAATTACTGTATTTCATTGTACACCCTTTAAAAAGTAAATATAGTTCGTTAATCAATAGATGGCCAAATAGAAATTTCTGTATAAAAAAATAACTGATATTTCTGGAGAATTTTCTTGAAGTTAAGCCATAGTTTTTTTTTCTTTTCCTTTTTACTGAGATTAAGAAAGTGGTTAAAAAGTTTGTGAAATGTATATTTTTTGTTGCTCCTAAATAATAGCCGACAAAATATATATTTTTTGTATCTATGTATGTTATACATATTTTATATACTTTTTGGCTAGCGGGATGTAATTATTTTTGGCCGACCAGCCAATTTTGTATTTTGTCCAAAAAAATTTCACATTTTTTTAAATAAAATTGCAAACGTTTTTTGCAAAATAAATTTTTTGTAACTTTTTAGGACAAGCACTAGTACTATTATGTTCATCAAAGTTTAGGCATATAGTAAGAATTCACCTAGTGTTGAAACTTTGGTTCCCATTGCTGATTATCGAGCTATTTCTGCTTTGTTGTGCAACTTAGGTTCGTTTTCTCTATTTCAGGATTACAAAAATTGATGAATTAGCGGAAGTGGGAAGTAGATTGCTAGTTGGTTTTCAGCAAGGACTCGGTAAGTGTTGTAGCATCCATTTGTGTGAATCTACTGTAAGAATACATAAATGCTCTTTAGTGAACCTTGCTTGTTTGCCTGCTTTTGTCAGAGTATATGCGACGTCCACCAATTGAAAAGAATTCCGGATTGGTTGAGCGCATTATTAGAGAGAATGAAACCAAGAGGCTTTCCTCCTACGTAGAAGCTGGATGTTTGAATGCTCATGACACTCTACAAAATATGTCCAAGTGTAAGTGTTTTACATATCTGGAATCTATACCTGCAGCCGAAAAAAGAAATAGTTAATGTGAAGGAATTATATGAGGTCGTTCATTTTCTCTCTTGTTTTTACAATGATTGAGTTTTTTTGCATTGATACATATTGTGTATACAGTCAAACCTCTCTATAACAACCATCCTCTATAACATCATTTCACTATCACGGCCAAATTTTCTTTGGAACCAATCTTTCATGTTATGTTATAAAATATGTTATCTATAGTAACACTTACTATGACTGCCAAAAATGTCATTTCTTTGTCGCTGTTATAGAGAGGTTTGACTGTACGTGCTACTTATGTATGATGATATTGTCATTTCTTTGTCGCTGAGGGAGTTTAGGTTGTATAATTCTGTTCCGCTAATAACCTTTCTATATAGTAGGCTATTGAAATATCTTGTTACTAATTTTTGATATATCTATAAATTAAAAAGAGGAGTGACAAATTGATCTTTTTTTGATTTTGATTTTTGTTGTTGTTGCTGCCTTCCCTTAATTTTCTTGTGTACATCTTGACCAGTCGAATATCTCCTTTTTGTTTCCAAATTTTTTACTAGATTTTTTGGTGTTATTTACCTTCATAACATGGATTGTGCTTCTGCACAGAAGTACATACATGCCATCTTGGACTTCAGGATCACGTAAACAAAGGTATTTCATGTGCCCTGAATTAATAATTTTTTGCATATCATCTTTAAGTATGTTAAGTGACACCTTCTTCATTGCCACACACCACACACGTCTATGTTGCACGCACTCTTCATTTTAGCCGCCTCACCCGTGTCGATACGACACTAGTACTGGTAAGGGTGGGGGATTCGTACCTGGTGTGGTCAATTTAGATCGGGTACTTTGACCACAATCCATGGACAAATTTGAGGAAAAATGAAAAATGAAAGATTGAATTTTAGTTGTCACCCGTATCGATACGACACTAGTACTGGTAAGGGTGGGGGATTCGTACCTGGTGTGGTCAATCTAGATCGGGTACTTTGACCACAATCCATGGACAAATTTAAGGAAAAATGAAAAATGAAAGATTGAATTTTAGTTGTTGCTTGTTAGTGCCTAGTGCCTACAACTTAAGAAATTCCCAAAATGAAAGATTGAATTATTGGCTTCACTCCACAACCTATAAATTTTCCACAGAATATTTCTCATAATTTAGGATATTTTTATTGATTTATTTTTAGAATTTTGAATTATTATTAGCTAAATCTCCGCACCCGTATCCGTACCTGGAACTGTATCCCCGAATCTTAAATGAAGGATCCGATCTCTAGATATGCCCCAGGATTTGATATCCCCTCCTAGTTTGAGCAACATAGACACACGTTGGTTCGAGTTAAGATTAACAACACCGTAGGGGTAAAAAGGTACAGTTTGAGCAACATAGACACACGTTGGTTCGAGTTAAGATTAACAATACCGTAGGGGTGAAAAGGTTAATTCAACTTAGAAAATTTAATTAAGTCTCTTGATCTGGAACACATATGGTGCAATGTACGATTTTATATCCAGAACTGTATATAAGAGTGTGAACAGAGTAACACTACTTGAATAACCAAGATGTGCTACATTCAGAATGAGTGTTAATTGAAGTTTTACTTGAGCTTATTCGACGCTACTATTGGTTTTTTCATTTAGCTTTGCCCTGCATAGTTGAATGTCCTACTTTTCGTTACAGCTTTTATGTTAAGTGAAACAGTTATCTGAATTTTTCAATTGGAGTTGGAGTTTAGATTACAAAATGCTCATATTTAATTGCAGCAAAATGTGTAGTTGATGAACTTGCCTGCCTTTTAAAGGACGCGGAAGCTGTAGTGCAAGTGATGAATTGTAGTTTGGCTCAAATGGGGGAAAGAAATGTTGACACTGGTACAGATTCGTTGGAAACCTCTAATTATGAAGTAAGTTCCTTTTTTCTTTAGCCACTTGCATGTTTGAGCTTTTAATATGTATTATTAAAACTAAACCACTAATCATTATTAGCTACCCCTTCACTTAGAACTGAATCACTAATCATTCTGTTGGGAAATACCTAAAAGTAGATATTGTTTCTCTATTCTGTTGTTTTATTTGGTTTACATGATGAATGTTTGAGACTTGATCAAGAGTATTCTATGAAATAGTTGTTAAAAAAAAGGTGGGATTACACATCAATAGTTTTCTTTATTCTGGAATGAACTTAAGAAAATAGAATGCAAGAAGTTGATATTGGAAATCCAGATAAATCCTTTCATTTTTTTTGTTGAAGAAGTTCCAATAAAGAAAAAGAAACTAAAATCAAGTTAACTTAGTCATATTACTGAGTTATGAAGTTCACATTATTACTTCTGCTATTCAGCCTATTCTTAGGATTACCATAACCAAATATCATTTTGCATTAGATTGCTAGAATATCACAGTACATGGCAGTGGTGTTTCTGAATATCTAAGTCAATCATGTTTTTTAGGCTGACGTAGAACCTTATATGTTTCCCTTATGACTGTTTAATTTTATTGATTTTTAATAATATGCCTATGTAGGAGGAAGGGCTGCCTGTTGATGTTTTGAAACATGAAGTCATTGATATCGCAACAATGATGGCAATATTATACGGCATGTTGAAACATGACTACACAATGCAGGTAATAATCCTTTTCCGTTCCAAGATATTCATGTTAATAGAGTTAGTTGCCTGTCTATGGTAGTGGATATATTCATACATGATCAGGACATTAGGTGGTTACTGACTTTAGCCAAGCATTTTGCCTGTAACAGGAAAAGATAGTTTCTTCGCTTAACCTTACTTCATCTTCTGGACAACTGGAAAGCTACTCCAGCATGTGGTCGTTGCGCCCTTACATAGACGATGAAATCATGCATAAAGCTTGGAAACTTGTAGGCCGCTAACTCTTTCTCTCTTCCTGTTTCTTATTTTGGTGAAAGATCCTCAAATATCTTTATCCATGTCGAATAAGCTTTACTATAGCATCGTTCTGGAAATTTGTTTGAAGCAATAGGAGACGCTGTTCGTCTGGTACTAAAGGGAAAATGACAGGAAAAGGAAATAGAACAGTAGGGATGGGGTGAAGAATATGTGAATCTTCTAGTATTGTTGTTTGTTAATTATTGGTTCAATGTTTATGACTGCCATTGCACTGAATCAACATTCAACACATTGACTTCTGTCTTCTTCTTCTTCGTCTTCTTTTTTTTTTTAATTTTTTTTTTATGGGAATCGTCCTGAATTTCTGTTTGATTTCTGTCTTTCGGAAGTCACATAGTGACTGTCTACTTTTCACTTAAAAATGTTGCCTTCTGTTCTTACTTCTTAGTATGTGATTGTGGAACATTCCTTCAAATATCATCAAACAGCTTTATCTGTATCAGACAAGATTTACTATAGCTTACTGCTATTAATCAAGCAATATATTCATCTTTCAATCCTTTTTTTGTCATTTAACATTTGTCATGTTTAAGTAAATGTAACAAAGATCTTCATTCCATTCTTCTCATGAAATCTTACAATTATTATATTCTCCATATTATGAATTTATGATGTGTAATTGCTTTATGGTGAATAAAATCATAAATAAATAAAATCAGGTCTAAATTTTGTTAGTATCGGGTCGTTAAAAGAATTTTGGGCTGTAACCTAAATTGTTGAGTCTGCGAGCTAAACAATTAAAGGGAAATTGGCACGGTATGACAACGTACCCAGATAAACAAGTGAATTTGACTAACAATTATAAAACAATTTTTTGCCGATTTGCAATTAAGAAAAATTTCATTTCATGTAATATTTCAACGCTTATCACTTCTCTAGGTAACCTTTTTTCCAGGAAAGCTGTAATATTTTAAATCTTTTAAAACTCGTATTTGTTATGTAACAAGGGAAAGTATGTTATAACAAGTTTTTCTTTTGATTATATGGTATTCGAAATTCACTAGTTGAATTAAATCAGCATTTCGTACGATTTTTTTTTTTTTTGGGCTGAAAGATGCATATATTATTAAAAGCAGTAAAGGAGTTTAGAGTATACTCTCTCCGTTCACTTTTACTTGGCAAAAGTAAAAGTAAAAGGAGTTTAGTTGGCATATATTATTTTATTTTAGAGTATACTAAAAATAGATTTTTATTTTTACTTGTCATTTTACACATATCAAAAGAATGATAAAAAAAATTTCATGTTATACCCACGGTATTTATTACTCATTTCAAATTATTTTCTCAAATCCAATAGAATATGCATCAATTAATATGGGTATCATGGTAAAATATGCACTTTATTTATTATTTTTTAAGGGGCGTAAAAAATCAAAACGTGTCAAGTAAAAGTGAACAGAGGGAATATATTATTACAAACGAGAATTGATCTTATCGGAACAATTCCGATAAAGTCTTTGTGAAATTTAAACAAAGCATGTAAAGATGAAAAGTCCCAAAGGTTCCAAGCCAAAGATTGTTTTTGATTTCCCATGTTGAGCCAGCACGTCTGCCACTTAATTTGCTTCCCAAAAAACATGTTGATTGGAAAGACAGAATTTATTCATTCCCCAAAATGCTATGACAAGTTAATACTCTCTGGTCTACAATAAGTAATTTTTTTATTTTTTTTTATGGTTCAAAATAAGTGATTTTTTCAGATTTCAAAATGAATTATTTCTTTTTTTCCTACACTGCCCTTGGAATAAATAGTGTTGGAGTATGTGTTAGGAGTGTTTATGTGAATAAATACAACAACAACATCCCAGTATAATCTCACTAGTGGGGTCTGGGAGGGTAGTTTGTACGCAGACCTTACCCCTACCCTGGATAGAGAGGTTGTTTCCGATAGACCCTCGGCTCCCTCCCTCCAAGAACTCCCAACCTTGCTCTTGGGGTGAATCGAACTCACAACCTCTTGGTTGAAAGTGAAGGGTGCTTACCACTAGAGCAATCCATTCTTGTCAAATATGTGAATAAATAGTAAAGGTTAATATGTTCAATTTTATTACTAATTAATATTAAAAGATGAATTTCTTAATCTGTTTGAAAACAACCAAAAAAATCACTGATTGTAGACCGGAGTGAGTATCAAATTTTGCTACTGAAAAAACAAAAGCCACTCATTTTGCCCTACTACTTCCAATACAATCTTAGAAAGTGGAGATAATAAGGAAAAGGTTGCCCCTCCATTTACTTTCATTACAAAAATGTACACGCGTTTACACATTGAACCAAAGTTGGAGAAGAAAAGTAGTCGGGAAAAAAAAAAACCAATTGAAAAAGTACAAACATTTAAAAATATAGCCAAAAAATTTAACACTAAATCAACATGCTATTGCATATATAATCACGTGCTAGAAAATGTTAAATATCATAGCCTTAAAGGAATTAGATTCCCACAAAAGCACAATGAAGGAGAGATGTAAGTGGTTTAAGGGACTATTGAGTGGTCAAAAAGCAAAGAAAATCACTATTTTACTTGACAAAAGATAGCTTAAAGCAAACACATAGGTAAAGAATCTAAACATAGCTTTATATTGTTATAAACACCATTTCTTCACAATGTTACAACCTACCAAAAACTCCACTAATAAAATCTCGATATTCCATTTCAATTCTTGCCTTTGAAAATTTTTTGAATTCATCAATAGAATTCCAATTCAAAACATGGAAAGCAATAGCACAAAGGTGGAAATGATAAAGCCAGTATTTCTCAAAGCTGGAATTCCTATAGCCATAACTTTGACTGGATATATTATTGCCAAAATCACAACAAAAAGAAGCTCAATTTTGACACATTCAACAAATCAAGAAAATTCTCAAGAAATTATAACTGATCAACATGATATCTCAAGAGATGAAGTTGGCCTTAATCAAAATCTTGATTATTCAGAATATGAAGATGATCATTCTTCTACACATACCATTTACAAAGATTCAGCAGAAAGTTTTCATTTTCAAGATAAATGCAAATTTGAAGAAGATTTGCTAAGCTTAAGAAGGCGAACGGATGATATTGAAGAGAGGGAACATCAATTAGAGGCCAGGTTTCAACAATATACTCACTTGAAAGATCAAGAAATTGCACTTATGGATATGCAAAACAAGTTGTTATTAGAGATCAATAAAATTGAGTTCTTTGATAAGGAAATAACACTAATGGAGGGAGAAAACCAAAGATTTCAGAATATGGTAATTGAATATTTGAGAATTATGGAACTTCTTGACTTGTCACAATCAGAAAATAAATTGCTTCACAAAAAGGTTAAGAAGCTTTTGAAGAAGATCAAAGAACATTCAATTGTTTTGAAGGAGCAGAACTTTCAACTTGAAGCTAAAGAAACAGAAATTTCAAGAAATCAACAAGGGCTAGAAATGAAAGATCATATTATCAAGAAAATGGAATTACATATTGAAGAGTTGAAAATGGCTATTGAGCAATTGCAAGAGGAGAAGACTGGACTACATAGAAAGCTAGAAGTGGGAAAGAATTCAAATCCATCCAAGGTAAGCCTTTTTTTGCAATAAGCCTATTCATAGTTTATTGAACCAAACTCATAAAACTAAATTTTGTAACGAAAAAAATAACTTAAGTAATATCTACATGTAAATGAACCAATTTTAATGAATTCGTTGCACCAAATGTACGGAGACTTTGCAAGTATTGAAGTTGAAGTTCCTCGAAAACTTTACATTGTTTAATTCAACTTTGATTTAAATTTATTTTATTTAAATCACTTGTTGTTCTTCTTGGTCCGCTATTTTTGAAATAATATTGGCATTTACCTGCTTTTTGGATTAAACAAAAAATATTAAATAATACAAACGAATAAACAAAGTATAGTAAATTAAAAATTTTAAATTAGGTAGTTTTTCTAAATTCTAAAAGTATTTACAACATCCCAATTTTAATTAATTCGTTGCACCAAATGTACGGAGACTTTGCAAGTATTAGTGATTGAAGTTGAAGTTACTCGGAGACTTTACATTGTTTAATTAAACTTTGCTTTAATTAAATGCCTATACATTTTGCACTCTTAAATTAGTCGATCGAACTCTATACTAACCAGATAATGATAAAATATATTTGAATATATATGTACATACATGATGATCATCTGCATATAATATACAATAAATATACTCACTAAATTCTACGATGTGTATATGATTGAAAAATAAATAAATTTTAAACCAATTTTATTTATTATTTATTACAAAAAGAGAAATGAGTGCATTGGTAATAAAAAAAATTATAAATAATTTGTATAGTCTAGTAACTTTAGCATTCACATCAATAGTAATTTTTTTAATTAAAATAGTGGACCAAGAAGAACAACAAGTAATTTAAATAAAAGGAATTTGGGAGATTTTGGATTACTTAACAAATCAATTGGTATTTTTAAAAGTTTGCTTATTGTAGGGATAAATTTGGCCCGATAGTATAACAGTAGGGATAAATTCGGCCCGATAACATAACAAAGATTAAATACAGACAATATATGAAAGTAAAATGCTATATTTGGCTTTTTTCCCCATAAAAATATGTCTGAAAAATACTGAATTTGGTCTCGAAAAATGCAAGTAGACTGCCACATATATATTATTGTCGTGTAAGTGTAGTCATGTGAGCAACTTACTTTACATAATATCCACTTGGCATCTCTTAGAAAAATAACTCAACTTACATATTATCTACTCACTTGGCATTTTTTCCGCCATTTCTTGTTTTATGTGACATATCGACATAGTTAAGTTATGTTTTCATTACAAAAATTAGTTTTATAACCTAGTGCAATAAATCTATAGTTGCATAACCATCCGTGAAATTAACCGGCCTATATATTATATACATGAGATTAGTCAAAATAGCATTGGCTAGCCAATTTTTAGACGGGTAATAGCCAGAATTTGTAAAGTCCTTGAAAAATAATCACTATTTTATGCAGAGATAAAATCTGGACGAAAATATCATAGTTGAAATACGGAAAATTCCAGCATAATATGTTGGATTATGGAGCACATACGTATAAACTTCCAGCATATTATGTTGGAACTCCAGCACATTCTGAAATTCCAACACATTATGCTAAAATCTCGTATGTAAAAAATTCAAACTCCAGTATATTATGCTGGAATTTTTTCGGATTTTTAAGGGTGTTTTGTAGATTTTATTTTTACATGAAAAAAGTGACTAAATTTTTATTTTTAAAAAAAAATTATGACTAATTTTTAATTAACAATTATAAATCAAGCTATTTCTGATTTTTTCGCATGAGATTATGAATACATTATTGAAAAGTTCCTTGTTTTGCAGAATGATGTGGAAGTGGTAACAGTAGAAGATTACAAAGAATTGGCAAATGAACTTGAGCAACTGCAGAAGGATAAAGCTACTGAAGACAAAGAACTAATATACTTAAGGTGGTGCAATGCATGTTTAAGGCATGAATTAATGAGGAGGAATCAAGAACAAATGGAACAAGAGAAAAACCATGATCAAGAATTGAATTTGGGAGAAGAAAATACAGAAATTGTAACAGAATTTGTACCAAAACATGAATTAATTATGAGGAGGAGTTCATCAATGGGACACAATGAATCTTGCTTAAGTTCCCCTATTAATGAAGGCCATTCAAATGATCATTCCAAAAGGAGAAAATTAATACAGAAGTTCAAGAAATGGGTAGAGGGAAGTGATAAAATGAAACATGAAACCAATTGCTTTAAAAGGCAGACTGTTTCTGATTGTACTGAGGAATTAATGATTCCTGCTAGAAAATCATGTTCTAGTGCCTAATTATGTGTATTTGTCATTCATTCATGATTTGTCTACTTGCAATATTGGAGGTTAGATTTATGTAGCTCCTAACTAATGAAAATGAGCCAAAACTTTATAAATGCATTGTGAGATCTTAGGGGCGGAGGTAGTATATAAGCTACGGATTCGATCGAACTAATTCGATCGAACTAGTAGCTTTTGGCTAAGACTATATATATATATATATATATATATATACTAAATCTCGAACCCAGTAATTCAAATAGTCAATGTTATTCAGTGACATTTGGAACCCATTCGATCGAACTAGTAGCTTTTTTCTTCTAATTGCTCCAATCATCCTTTACACATCCTGTTGACAATTGCTTCGATCATCCTCTTCACTTCGTAATTCGACATAAATGGAGTTTGGAGAGATTGATGTATTGTGAAAAATTTTAACCCAAGTATTGGCGAAAGGAGCTTTGGGTCACAACCGATGCTACTCCTCAACCATTGGATTTTTCTTTCTTGTTTAATTTTCTTCTTCTTGTCTCTTCTCGGAATATTGAGGGTACCTAAATATTGATGGTCCTAAATATTGATGGTCTATTGCTTCTTCTCTTTTACTCAACATATACTAATTGGTATTTTCAAATCGAAAAAGGGTCAAAAATACCCTTACCCTACTAATAAAAAATATCATCCTTCCACCTATTTGGCCATAAATGCCTTCAGCCTTAGTTTTTGGCTTAAAAATGCCCTTAAGACTAACAATTGACTTGTTTTTCCGTATTCAGATGCTTCAAGTGGAAAATTGTGTAAAGTTTTAGCTGCAATTACCAAAAATACTCTTCCCTTCACCGAAGATCTAAACAAATTCTCCGTCTTCTGCCTCATTTCTTTTTTTCCTATTCTTTTTCTTGTAATTAGGATTGTTCACTTCCCCCAATCTTAATAGCATATTCTGATTTCATAGATGGATAGGTCTTAAACGTTTTTCTTTACTGTAATTTCAAAAAAATTCAGTTTCAACTTATATTGTGATATCAATATCTTCTAGGCCTTTTTTTTTTTGGTACTACTGCAGAAAGATCGATTGTCTTAAATTTACCCATATGTGCCTCCTTTGATCAACTTAGTTCTCATCCACTTTGCCACTTGCTTCTTTATTGGATTTTCGCACTTACTCGGAGAATAGAATTTGAAAATACCAATTAGTATCTGTTGAGTAAAAAAGAAGAAGCAGTAGACCATTAATATTTAGATACCCTCAATATTCAGAGCAGATACAACAAGAAGAAAATTAAACAAGAAAGAAAAATCCAACGGATGAGGAGCAGGCATCGGTTGTGACCCAAGTCTCCTTTCGCCCAATACTTGGGTTAAAATCTTTCACAATTCATCAATCTCTCCAAACTCTACTTATGTCGAATTACGAGGTGAAGAGGATGACCGGGAGCAATTGTAAAATGGTTAAAAGAATAGAGTTATACACCCAAATTATCCATTAAAAAATAAGTTAGAATAATGAAAATTTTAAAAACGGGTCGAATATGGATAATAACCATATTATCCACTTAGAAAATAGTTAACTAAATGGATAACTAATGCGTTTAACCTTTACATTTGTAAAACCTCAAATTGGGAGTTCCTCAAGTTTGGGAGACTAGTAATTCTCCCAATATTGATCATATTTAAGAAGCCATGGATAATATGGATAGTCATATTATACGCCGGATAATCCGTTTTTTATCCGTCTCAAATACGGGTCGGGTCGGATAATTTATCCGTTTTTTAAATTACTCATTTTTGACTCGCTCATATCCAACCCGACCCGCCCGTTTGACACCCCTTGCTAACGACATGTTAAATTGAAATAAAATTAACCTTTGATGTGGACCACTAGAGAAGTGACACATATATTTTTATAAAAACCCACCTAGCCAACAAGTCAAACGTTAGTATTAGGGGACATTTCCAAAAAATAAGGTTGAGGGCATTTATGGTCCGATAGGTGGAAGGGTTATTTTTTAGCCAAATTCAACAGGTTAAAGGACATTTTGACCCTTCACTGTTTTCAAATTCTATTCTCCTAGTAAGTGCGGAAATCCAATAAAGAAACATCGGTAAAGTGGATGAGAACTAAGTTGATCAATCGATCTTTCTGCAGTTGTACCAAAAAATGAGGTCTAGAAGATATTGATATCACAATATAAGTTGAAATTGAGTTTTTTTGAAATTACAGTAAAAAAAAAACGTTTAAAATCTATCCATCTATGAAATCAGAATATGCTAATAAGCAGTGGCGGATCCAGAATTTTATGCAAGCGGGTTCAATATTAAAAGTACATAACTTTAGTCGTAAAATAGTAGTACTCAAGTGATTTCATTTGAACCCGCTTGCCACCATGTGCGTCCGCCACTGGCTAATAAGATTGGGGGAAATGAACAATCCTAATTACAAGAAACAAGAATATGAAAAATGAGGCAGAAGACGGAAAATTTGTTTAGATCTTCGGAGAAGGGAAGAGTATTTTTGGTAATGGCAGCTAAAACTTTACACAATTTTCCACTTGAAGCATCTGAATACGGAAAAACAAGTCAATTGTTAGTCTTAAGGGTATTTTTAAGCCAAAAAATAAAGTTGAAGGCATTTATGATTCAATAGGTGAAAGAAGAGTATTTTTGAACCAAATTCAATAAGTTAAAAGGCCATTTTTGACCCTTTTCCATACAATCAAATAAATTTGTCTATCAAGATTTGATCGGATACGAATAGCTACAGTTGAAATTCTAAGTTTAGGGACCTTTAATGTATTTCTTAGGGAAAAGAATAGAGCAAAATGTACAATTGGAAGTTCATATTGAGGAAAGACGGGAATATATTGTCATGGGGTTGTCCCAAGTGATCTGTGTACAAATTGTGGTTCATATTAAGGATGTTATCTCTATTTTCCCTCTCTAAAAAAACATGACAAGGAAAAAAAAAAACTCAATATGAACCATAACTAATTTTGTTCCTACTTCCTCAACTGTCAACACTCTTTTGCTCTTCAATGGATCTTCTCCTCTACCATCCTCTCAAATCCACCCCTTTTCTCCACTCTCTCCCTTCCACTTCCCTCTCAAGTAACTCTCTCACACACACACACACACACTCACACTCAAAGAAAGAGAAGATGATAATGTTATTAATTAACTGAAGCTAAATTTTGATTCTTGAATTGACAGGAAACAGACCCTTTTCCACCAACTGGAGTAGAACAGCTTTACCTTGTGTCTGCTCTTCAACATCATCACCATTGGAAGCTTCACCCAAAATTCCTTCTTTGCAGAATGAAGGAAGAAGGGCCTTAATGGGTTCTTTTCTTATAGCTGGTTTGCTCCCTTCATTTCTATTTCTAGCTACGGGTTCGGACGAACCCAATAGATTTTGCTTAGACCCTATATTTGTATTAAGAAAATTCATTAAATATGTATAAATAATTAATTGCAAACCCAATAACTAAGACGAGCTATGAGTTCGGTTACAAAATAAGAATCCATGAACTTCAAATCATAGCTCCGCCTCGACTATAACTAAGGTTAAATGTCTTCAAATTTATGCACATTGACTTGTAAAATCAATATTTCTTGAAATTTGTTGCTAATCGTCATTTTAATACATTGCATTCTAGATTTTGTATAATGTGTTATAATTGGTATTTATTGAATGAAATTAGTATTCAGAGTATTGGTAGTTGCTTCAAGTTTCTTTTCAAGATACTACCTGTTGCATTTGATTGGGCACGGATATTAAGAAATAAATAAATACTTTTGAAATTTGTGATCTAAAACAAGTTATAGATATTTCTGTGGATACAAACTGTCTCGTTAAGATTAAAATGAGAAGTTAAAAAGAATTGTTTCTGAATATAAAAAAGGTCATATTTTTTGCGATTGGCTAAACTTTTTTTAATGAATTGTGTTACTTATTTGGGCTCTTTCACTATTCAGCTGCTGCCTTTTGTCTTAGTGATGTGGCTGAAGCTGCTAGCACAAGCAGAAGAGCTGTAAGAATAACTTACCACCTTATATCTCACTGTTGGAAATCTCCTTTTCTGTATTTATGGATTTTTTTTATATTTTTCTTTCTGCAGCTTAGGGGAGCAAAAATACCAGAGAGTGAATACACAACCCTTCCTAATGGTCTAAAGTTAGTATACAATTTTGAAGCATTGAATCACTGTTTTCCCTGCATTTGGATTTCCTATACTTGGTTGTTAGTTGTTAACAGAATATAAAAGCCTTGGACTTGCAACAATATAAGTGTAGCTAACTCGAGTCCAGGAATGCAATATCTTAGTTCAACATATAATGTACACATTTGCTCATGCCAAGACATTGTGACTTTCCTGTTTTCTATCTATGTGCATTAATTGCCCCCCCCCCCCCCCCCAAAAAAAAAGAAAAAGAAAAAAGAAATACATATCTTTATCCAGTCTAGTTTCGAGGCTAGAAGTAGCCCGATTTTTTCCACTACTGTCTTATGTGTTGATTATTCACTTCATTCTTTGATGTAAATATCTCAGGTATTATGACTTGAAGGTCGGCAATGGAGCTGAAGCCGTGAAGGGATCTAGAGTTGCAGTACGGTTGTGGCAAAGTTGAATTGAGTTATCTAAGTACAATGTTTTATTTATCTCTAAAAACATGTGTCTATAGGATAAATATGCAACATCACATTATTAATAATCCACCATCAAGCGCACTGTATATGTAAAATGTAACTTCTTATTTTGAGCTTTCAGATAGAAGTTCCAGAACTTCCAAACCTTTACCAAGAGGTCAAATGAAGCTAAAAACAACATCTCAGGGATTGCTTCATCAATATAAATTATTTAGTTCATAGCTTACCAGAACTGCGTTGGACCTTCAATGAATTATTTACTATGTTGGTAATCGCTTTGTTTATCGTAATAGTTAGACATGTCACATGGTGATGTTGCCCCCAAAACCTTAGAATTTGAGTCTTTAATTATATGATATATTTGGAAATGTAGTGTATGTAGTCTCGATGTGCTTTACAGTCTCTTCATTCATACTTAAGCATAATATATTTGTCAGAAATCTTGATTTACAGACTGCTTTCTTAAAATCTGAATTGTATTATGTAATAATTGTAGGTCCACTATGTTGCTAAATGGAGGAACATCACGTTCATGACAAGTAGACAAGGAATGGGAGTTGGTGGGGGAACAGTAAGACTGATCCGCTTTATTTTTTCAGTTTGTATTCAGAATTTGTATGGCAATATCAGATACAAGTTTCAATGTGTGGAAACCTGGGACGTGTAAAACAATGAATACTATTGCATGATTAGTCAAGTTACACTTTGGAAAAGTAGCAATTAGTACAATAGAAACTCATGCACCTTCGCTTGAAATAATTTGTTTAAAACTTCCTTTACCGATAATTGTGTTATGACATTCCTGTTAGCTCAGTTAATAGATCCATGTCATTTCCGTACCACCAGACAATGCCAATGTATTGGAATCCTTCCACTTCATGTTTATTTTCTGGTCCTTGATTTGGAAATTTTGTCAATTCTCATAATCCCGTTCTATATGATGTCTACTCCAGGAGCAACCATTTCTTAGAAAACTATGAATTTCTGAATACATTGAGTAAAGCAAGGGCCCAAAAGTATATTGCCCTTTTTGCGATGCCAATTTTTGGAGTCTTTTATTCATCCCGTTGAAAGTGTTAGCGGGAACATCCATTATCTAAGAGGGATCAAGAGCTGTAGAAGCTTTTCTTACTTTACTCTCTACAGTTACTTTGCCTGCTTTGATTTACGATATCGTTAATTCGAACTGCTTGTGTTTGCCAACATTATGGTTATGGTGTTGTGTACTTGATTTGATTATAATCCCAAAATCTGGGGGGATTAGTTTGTTTTTGTCATGGATTGGTTTTCTGAGCATCTATTGTATATGAAGCTATATGACTTACTTTCTCTGTTTCTGGGATATCAGCATGTTTATTATACAATATCCTTCACTTCCTGTAGCCATATGGATTTGACGTTGGTCAATCAGAGAGGGGAACAGTACTTAAAGGATTAGATCTCGGTGTTCAAGGGATGCGAGTAGGAGGACAGGTGGGGCATTTAGCTTATTGTACTTTCATCACATGCAGGGTATTTTTTTATTTCGTAGAGGACGGCACAACCTTCTCTTATGCTGTTCCCTGAGGAGAGGAACATGCTAAAACTTGAATTTGTTTTCTATTTTATTTTAGTTGATAATAAGGCTTAGTTGTTATTGTTACACTCTCATTAAGTTTGGTTTTTGTGCGAGTTTTTCTGATCTTAATGGAGACTTATGTGTCAATATAAGAATAAATGTGAGAGTTAGAGAATCTCTAGTTTTAGAGAAACTCTATTTGCCTTATAAGAATGCATTATTCAATATTGAAATGAAATGTGGCCGAATAGAGCAAAATGGATATAGAGGATCCATACAGCCAACCCTAAGTAGTTAGTTTGGAACTGAGGCATAATTTATTGAAAGTATAACTGTGGTCAAATTAATGTGATCATCGCGCACTTTATTATCAGAAGGTCCTTAAGGTTCATGTTTTTCCCCTGAGCTGAGAGTCCTGGACCACAACTACTTGGTCATAACTCAGTGTATCATGCCTTATGACGATGAAATTTAACTTACCATAGTTTCATTGATAAAAAAGGCGCCCGATGCACTAAGCCCCCGCTATGCGCAGGGTCCGGGAAAGGGCCGGACCACAAGTCCACAAGGGTCTATTGTACGCAGCCTTACCCTGCATTTCTGCAAGAGGCTGTTTCCAATGCTCGAACCCGTAACCTCCTGGTCACATGGCATCAATTTAACCAGTTACGCCAAGGCTCCCCTTCCATAGTTTCGTTGATAATAATGGATTATTTACTTTAATGGCTACCATAAACATTTGAACTCAAAATATTCTGTTTTTGCAGCGCCTGCTCATAGTTCCTCCAGAACTAGCTTATGGGAAAAAGGGGGTGCAAGAAATTCCTCCAAATGCAACAATTGAGGTATTTTCTTGCATTCATGTGTTACAAATAGTTTCTGAATGCCGTTTGAATTCAACTGTTTTTTGCATCTATTATGGTCTTTTTTACCTTTTAGTTGGTTTGCGGAATGCAGCTGACTGCTGTCATAATTTTTGGCTACAAAAGAATAAAGATCATTACCGTCATTACTTTAGTAGTAATACTTATCAGAATCAAATATGTGGCTAGCGGAAAACCTTTCTAGTGGGAGTCTCTTCACCATAAACTAGAGGTTGTGCTGATAGAAACTCTTATTGGCATCTAACAGATGCAGAACATTCTTATCAACAGAAAAGCGTATTCGACATGTACAGCATTCTAACTTTATGGGAAAAACAATGTGGGTGTGCAAAAGTTTCTTTTTACATCAGCCTCATAAAATGGCTTTGTGGGATCAAAGTGTAAACCTCCAAAAACAAAGATAGCCTAATCTTTAAGATGTTCTTTGTTATATGGACAGTTGGGACACTGGGTAGCTTTGTTCTTTGTGAAAAAGAATGTTCCAGAAGAAATGTCATATGAACATCCTTTAAGTCCTTCTCCAAACTGACTGTTTTTCTTCAGATTTAATTGATGTACTAGTGCGCTTCTTCAGACTTGTGAAATATAACAAGTGCATGCTTAGTCGAGTTTCTCTTGAGCCGAGGGTCTTTCGGAAATAGCCTCCCTACCTCCCCAGGGTAGGGGTAAGGTCTGCGTACATACTACCATCCCCAGACCCCACTTGTGAGATTTCACTGGGTTTGTTGTTGTTGTTGTTGCACGCTTAGTCAAGTATAGTGGTACAAGGATCCATCTCATGATTTAAGAACATAAACCATGGCCTATATTGTTTCATCAGTTTATTTTGTAAACGTTTTTCTTTAGATTGAGCGAGAGTGGTCATTTGCAGATTGAAGACTTTAGTCAATACCGGGCTTCTCCAGATGAGAAGAGATCTGTCAGAAAACGGAACCACAATAAGTTTCAATAGAAAGTAGGATATCATACCGCTAGGATAGTCCATTTTGAAAAAAAGAATCATTTTACTAAAAGTGGCCACCAATTTGTTTAGGCCAGGTATCGTAAAAAGGTTTGGGACCACATAGGTGAAAACAAAACTATAAAGTGTTAAGTGCACTGACGGTGAGAATATATGCACAAGATGGACAATGTCAGGACGCTTTCATTTCAAGGTTCTCAACTGGAAGCAAAATGTTATTTATGCAATAATTTTCAATTTTTCGCACCAAATGATCAATTTCTGGAACTCTTAACCTTTTAGAGAGATGGAAAACATAACATCCTTCTTTTGACAAAGAAATAATGTTGCTCTCTCTTACACAGCGTCTCCCCCTTATGATAATGTGTGTCTTTGTGTTTTTTATCATATGGCTACGAAGTGGTTATATTGCAGTAACTTGATAAAACTAGCAACTTTGTAGCTTGAATGAAAACCTCAAGCTACGAACGAATGTAGAGAAAACTTCGATTTAAATTTGTGCTGAGACTGTAATGTCGTATATAAGCCCCCAAATACCATTACACCAAATGGACGTCTCAAAATTTATCATATACCTTTTTGCAAGTTTTATCTGTCATTATTTTCTTATTCTCTAAATGAACGTTTTTATCTGTTTAACATTATTATACGGCTCTTGTATCTTTATTACTTCTCACCTACTGATTTTTTAATCTACAGATGGATATTGAACTGCTATCTATTAAACAAAGCCCATTCGGGTGAGTAGTCAGCTTTTAGAACATTCAAAAATTAATTGACTTATTTCTTTGATTGAACTCAATAGTTAGCTTCATTATCCTCAGCATTTGATGTATTTACTGTACATTCTTCTTCTTCTTCTTTTGGTGCAGAACTGCTGTAAAAGTCGTTGAAGGATAACCACTATACTCATGTTATAATTGATTTGTCGCCTGCAGAAGTGCACAGCCATTGTATAAATTTTGAGAATACTTAGAGATCTGCTCCTGATTTGGTATTTTACCAGGAAAATGTCCCTAAATATGTTACTCCTATATTGTATAGTTCAAACTCATTATTTATTATTGGCACAGTTGTTGACATACTTCTCGCAGGCTGCAATTATACAATGATAAAGTAATTGTGAACTGCACATGTATATTTGTTGATAACTTACGAATTCTTTATGAAGAACTGAAATCATCCTTAGAATTCATTTCTCTGTCACTCTCCTTTTTTAGACAAAGTTCTTTCTTTAATAAGCAAAGATTAGAGACCTCATTCCGCGCAAGTGGTAATTGAATTGCAGATATACTATCAATATTCTGCCCTTTGTCATCTTCAGATAAGAATCCCTTAGCCCAATGATTGCCAAAATCTTTTTGTCTAACTGGATTCTTTCTACTACCTTTTCTGGAAAAAAATCATTCACCCACTTTATTCTCTTTTGTCCTGCGCCGACCTATAGATACACCGGTACGTAGGTATGAAACTTTTATTGGGGAAGGCGTTAAAAGGGAATACCTACTTTTATGGAAGAGAAAAATCCATATAGGTGATACCTACTTGTTTGGAATAGGTTTTAGATTTGGCAGAGAACTTCTATTATTATTATTATTATTATTATTATTATTATTATTATTATTATTATTATTATTATATATATATATATATATATATATATATATATATATCTTTTTTACTTGCACTTTTTTTTATTTTGGTAATGATGATGATATGAGTTGAGCTAAATGAAAGGAATGATAGATTCGTATTACTGACCCCAAATTGTTTGGGACCGAGGCATATTCAATTATTCATTGTTGTTGTACCCACTTTATTCTCTTTTCTTTGCCTATATTTACCTACCTTTGACATCCTTTCTACCACAATCTTTTCACCTTGTTCATTGCTCTCAATATGACCATGACTATACTTCACATGAGGAAAACTCACTTGTATGTCTCACTGTTACTCCACTTCTTTCATTACTCTTATTCCCAGAAGACATGTCCAAACTGTGGTTCTCTAGAAGTTCCATATCCTTTGAGCACAAATCCTGACTGTGGCAACCGTGACTATTCTATTCGTTGTAATCCTCACTCTCAAAAACTCTATCTTGATACACTTAACGGAAGCTCTTATGTCATCCTCAGATTTATGGCCTCATTCCGGCGTATGGTGGTGCAACCATCACCCTGGCTACCTGGTACATGTGTTACACAAGACATGCCAATTAGTGAAGGACTATGGTTGAACCAGACTCTTCCTTTTAACGTTACTTCTTCTAACACTATCTTCTTATTTAATTGTTCTCCTCGGCTTCTGATATCTCCTTTAAATTGCACACCTTCTAGTTTGTGCCACAAATATCTGCATAGCTCTGGACATGTAGATGCTAAAAGGGAACTTCAATGTGCAAGTGGTCTTGATCCATGCTGCACTTTTGTCGCTGGAGGTATGCCCTCGGCGTACAAGATACGCCTTCATAGCTCAGGGTGCAGAGCATTTAGAAGCATTCTACACTTGGATGCTGAGAAGCCGGCTAATGAATGGGAGGAAGGATTGGAAATTCAATGGTCTCCACCACCTGAACCACACTGTAGATCACAATCTGATTGCTCTGGTGCTTCTACATGTTCACCTTCTGGTAAAAATGGTGTCTTTTGCTGCTTTTGCAATCGTGACTATTATTGGAACCAAACCTTAGGAACTTGCATGAAGAAGAAGAAGAAGAAACATTCTGGAATTGTATTAAAGATGTCTATAGGGATTGTTTTGTTTTTGGCTTTCACTATTGTGATGATTGCAGTGACCTTGAAAAGATCAGGTAGATTTTCAACCAGGGCTAGACTTGCCAAGACAAGAGAAGACATACTAAAATCAAACAACGGCGGAAAACCAGCCAAGATGTTTTGTCTCAAGGAGATAAAGAAAGCTACAAATGGATTCTCAAAAGACAGAATCTTGGGTCATGGTGGTTTTGGAGAAGTTTATAAGGGAGAGCTTCGCGATGGAACTATTGTAGCAGTAAAGTCAGCCAAAGTAGGAAATGTGAAGAGCACTGAACAAGTACTCAATGAAGTAGAGATACTTTCTCAAGTCAATCACAGGAACTTGGTCAAGATTTTAGGTTGCTGTGTCGAAGCTGAACAGCCTTTGATGATTTACGAATACATTTCCAATGGTACCCTACATGATCATTTACATGGAAAGTATTCGACCTTTCTTGACTGGAAAACAAGGTTAAAAATTGCTTCACAAACTGCAGAAGCATTGGCTTATCTTCACTCAGCTGCTTACCCTCCTATCTACCACAGAGATGTCAAATCTACAAACATACTCCTGGATAAAGAATTCGATGTCAAAGTTTCAGATTTTGGGCTATCAAGATTGGCTTGTCCGGGGTTGAGTCACGTCTCCACTTGTGCTCAGGGGACGTTAGGGTACTTGGATCCTGAATATTTTCGTAGCTACCAGCTAACTGATAAAAGTGATGTTTACAGTTTCGGGGTTGTGTTACTAGAACTTCTTACTTCTCAGAAGGCAGTTGACTTCTCACGAGACGAAGATAGTGTCAACTTGGTTGTTTATGTTATTCAGCGAGCAAACAATGGTTCCGTTGCAGAAGTGGTGGACAGACGCTTGCTTGGCGAGGAGGAGCCTTTGACTCGGGTAATGACTGGTATGAATACATTCTTGGAGCTTGCACTTGCATGTTTAAGAGAAAAAAAGGCAGAGAGACCGTGCATGAAAGATGTCGTTCAGCATCTTAATTCGCTGCTTAAGTGAAATAGTTGATCAAGAAGAGCCTTCCAATTGAGGTTAGTTAGTGTAAAGTTGAATTTGTAGAAGGCATTGATCTTTTGATTGTACTGAAAATGATGCCTGGAAAAGACTATAGTGTTTTGTTACACTTGAGAAGTTGAGAAGATATAAAGGAGGTTTGAGGTTGGGATGAGATCCTTACTTTGACCAGAAAGCATGAATAATAATGAAGTCATGGATTTCCAATTATGTGAAAGTTGTTCAGCCCCATGCACAAGGCATCCCGCGTTCACGCAGGGTCCGGGAGAGTTCGAGCTGCTTTCACTGCTCGAACCCGTGATCTATAGGTAACACGTAGACAACTTTATTGTTGCTCCAAGACTCCCGTTCTCCGGGCAAATTGGCAACCATAACTTTAAGTGGCTATTGGCTAATCATTGCCATTTTAGTGTATACTGAAACTTTGATTTGAAACCTTTGGTTCTTTCTTCTCTCCTTACTTGACATGGTGTACCAATTTCTACCTTTTATCATATAACAGTACCTAATATTGAGATAGAGTAAGACTGTGTACAATAGATACTTATAGTCGGGCTCTTCTCCGAATCCCGCCATAGCGGGAGCTTAGTGCACCGAGCTGCTCAGTATCTATTATTGAGAAAATTACAATCCTGCAGATTAATTTCAGATCTAAAACAAATTATCAAAGTATAAACAAAAGGGGAGATCATACAATATCTCAAATAGCAAAATTATCTTAATTCAAAATAGAATGCTAATCTAGAAAAACTCATTGACTTTTGCTAAAAATATGTGATCACCTCATCTAAGAATTGAAGTTGTTAGAAATAATACATTTTTATTATGTTATTATATCTTCAACACCCTCCCAGCGCTTATTCTATTTGATTCTATATCAAACATTCTTTTATTTTAGAATATTTTTAGCAAGATTGTTCTTCTTTTAGATTTTGATAGGCTATTGGGTGGACCGGTGGAGTCCCAATTAAAGAGGACCACAGGCCACAAACTGCCACTTGTTGAAATTCTCCATTGGCAATTTGACACGTAGTCACTCTTTCCCTCAATAAAGAAGATTGGAATTTGGAAAGGGTATAGATAAAATATTCATCATAACAATTTGACAAAAATTTAAAGGCATTCATCACGAGTGACATAAAAAAGGGCAAAGAGCCAAATATACTTCTCTATTTTCGAAAATGGTTTAAGAATACCCCTCATTATACTATTGGGTTATTTATACCCCTGCAATCATACTTTGGGTTCAAATATACTCCTCATTTAAACAGAGGGACACGTGTTATCATCCTGTTGGTCAATTCTAAATATCTCTTAATTAATTAAAAAGACCCATTACCCATACCCGAAAAATAATTATTTTTTATAAAAACTGGAAAAAACTAAATTATTTTTTTACTAAAAACTGATAACAACAAAAATATTTTTTTTTTTCCAGTTTTTACAAAAAAACTGCTTTAAAAAAATTGAAAAATATTTTCTAAAACAATATTTTTGTAAAAACTAGAAAAAAAAACTGAAAAGCAATTTTCTAAAGCAATTAAAAACTGAAAAAAACTGAAATATTTTTAACTAAAAACTGAAAAAACATTGCTTTAGAAAATTACTTTTTAGTTTTTTTTTTCAGTTTTTACAAAAATATTATTTTAGAAAATATTTTTCAGCTTTTTTTAAAGCAGTTTTTGTGTAAAAACTGGAAAAAAATATTTTTATTTTTTTTCAGTTTTTAGTAAAAAAATATTTCAGTTTTTTTCCAGTTTTTACAAAAAATATTGCTTTAAAAAATTTATTTTCAGCCTTTTGTTTTTCAGTTTTTACAAAAACATTGTTTTAGAAAATATTTTCAGTTTTTTCTAAAGCAGTTTTTTTGTAAAAACTGAAAATTTTTTTTTTGTTTTTTTCAGTTTTTAGTAAAAATAATTTCAGTTTTTTTTCAGTTTATACAAAAAAATTTACTTTAAAAATTATTTTTCGGGTATGAGTAATGGTTCTTTTTAATTAATTAGGAGATATTTAGAATTGATCAACAGGATGATGACATGTGTCCCTCCGTTTAAATGAGGGGTATATTTGAACTCAAAGTATGACTGCAGGAGTATAGATAACCCAATAATATAACGGGGGTATTCTTAGACCATTTTCGAAAGTAGAGAAGTATATTTGGCTCTTTGTCGTAGAAAAAAGGCATAAGCTTTTTGAGAATGGACATAATCAAAAAGCAAATAAATTAACTAAGTGGCATAATCATGATTTGGTTTTGCTTAATGTAATAACCATTACTCATTCCATTCCCATTTATATGAACCTGTTTGACTGGACACGAAGTTTAAGAAAAAATGAAAATTTTTGGAATTTGTGGTCCTAAACAATTAAAAAGGGGCCCCAGAGTATTTGTGTGGTTATAAAAGCTTATCATTAAGGGTAGAATTGTAAGTTTAAGCAAAATTGTTTCTAAATGTAAAAAAAGGTCATTCTTTTTGGAACGCACTAAAAAGGAAATATGTTCAAATAAACTGGAACGAAGTTAGTACAACTTTTAGAAAGTTTTTGAAAACTGAATTTGTTTTTGAAAAATATCTATTCTATTATGGAAATAAAACTTTTAACAACAATTCTAAAGATAGATTTTCAGAAATACAAATTTTATCGAAAAAATAGCTTCTCGAACACAATATTTTTCCAAAATTATCTTCAAGAGAAAACTAATTTTCTCCAAAATTCCCTAACTGCAACAAAAACAAACGCTACAAGGAGCACAATTCTTATTATTTTTTTTGAAAATATCAATCTCCTAATCTAAAACACCTCAAATCAAGTTTAAAAAGGCTTTAGAACGTTAACCACATATTCTATGATAATGTTTTTTTATAGTCTGACTCATAAGAGAAACCGGAAAGGAAAATTACATATTTGGCCGGTCAACCAAAATTAGTTATATGCACTAGCCAATATACAAAAAATATATACTGATTATGTATAAAATATGTATATTTTTGTATGGCATATATTGATATAAAAAATTATGCGTTTTGAGGGCTATTATTATTTAGAGTGGGCTATACTGTGTAGTTTTTCCTAATTATTACTACTATACTTAACATTTTCATCTTTTAAAATATGCTTGGAATCATCTATTTACTAAATCTAAGGACCCAAATGAATATTTCTCTAAAGTAAGTGCGTCTTATTGCCTCTTTCTTAAACTTATGAGGTCCAGGTAAAATATCACCCACCTCTTTGTACGTTCCCGATATTTTAAATTTATACCAATTTTAAACTTCCAATTTGGCGGCTGATTTTGAAGAAACTCCCTCCAAAACCACTCAAATCCAATTTGGCGAAGCAGAAAGTCAATTTACGCTTCAACTTCTTGTGTGGGAACTACCCTATTTCCAATCTAAGCAAATAGGTGCGTAGTTACGATTTCATTTTTACATTTTAAGCAGCTCTTGGATTTATGCGCTCTACATGTTTGATGAAATGCTTCAGGTGACTGCAGGAAATTTTGATCAGTGCTTGACCCGTTTGAATTGTAAGAAATGTACGGGAAGAAAGGGAGCGAATTAGTTCAAGAATTTGCAGAGAGTGAACCTGGGCAGCTTGCGGCTTTTAATGTGTGCAACTTATTCTTTATTTGTTACAACATTTAATTTATTTTCTGTGTCTGTCCTTTTTTATGTGATAAATTATATTGCTTATACTTTAATCATTATGCACTATTCAAAATATCAAATTACATAGAAGATCCACTGAGGTAGATTTTTTTTTTGGGCACAACTGCACAAGTACATAATTTTTGAAGCTGACGACATTAGGATAAATTTTACTAGCTTTGTTCCTGCGTAGGTTGTGAAAATTTGATGGATGATAGGTGTTGAGTCTCTGAGATTTAACATTATCCTGTTGCACCAATTATTTTGAATACTAATATAAACATGAAAACATCTTGCATTTAGAATTCATGGGGTCACTGTGAAATCTACTGGGAAAATTTGGGGGGGGGGGGGGGGGAGAGATAAGATAGCTGGGTAGATATGTGTCATAATCATGCATGTTATACTGCAGTATTGGGTTTTCATATATTCAAAATGCAGTTCCAGTTATTATGATAATTACATACTTTGTTCAAATTGCAATTTGTAAAAGAAATATTCTTAGACGATGACTGATCGTTGGTGCTTCCTACATTAAGACTTAAGAGAAGATGTTCTACGGGGTCATTTCTTAGCTGCTACTTGAATCTTATATACATTTTTGATTCATTATCTATTTTGGTGGCCAGGTTTTGCTTCTTATTTTAGGCTGATGTGGTTAATCATTTACTTAGAGTTTTATATGCTTACAGAGTAATCTCTTTTTCAATGCAGACTGACCTATTTACACAAGTAGTTGAAGAATGTAACAGCCATTTTCTTCACCTGAACTCTTTGGTGAGGTATATTTAATAGTTTTCTTGTGTTTTTCCAAGTTTTCTTTGTTTGTTATTCTGATTTTTCTGCGATCCTTATTGCTGAATAACCCATAACATGCTATTTGTTACAGTTAGGGGAGCTTCTTAGTGATTCTTGTATGTCTTTTTGTTGTAAATATTTTACAGAACAAGTACACCTGGTGTATTTGGTTAACTGGATATCCTGAACTCTGTACTATACTCCAAAATTACCTATTTTCTTATCCAGCTTGCCACTGCTCTAGGCCTTGAATGTAGTACTTCATCACTGCTCTATCGTATACTTTTCTTCTCCATAAAACTCTTGCTTTAATATCAAGATGGTCTCGTTGGAAGTTATCTCTTGCTTTGGCGCAGCAATTACATTTGTTTAGTTAACTCTCTTTAAACTCTTATAATGGTCTTTGTCTGTGTTTTTTTTCCCTTTAAGAATTCTCTACCCAATTTCCATCCCTCAAAACCATGCTGGGAATTCGATGGTAAGCACCTAAAAAATTTCAATTATACAATACAATAAAAATTCCTCGATAGGGTGCCATCTTTTTTGTAGTTTTTGTTTCTTTATTTCACATGAAAAATGTACAGAGAGCAATTAATAATCTCCCTTATTATCTCAACGAATGCAGGAAAAGAAATAAAAGGTTCTTTAACTTGTTGATGTTTCAAGTCCAAACTATCTAAGAACTAGAACTAAGAAGACCAACTAATGTGGAAGGAGAAAACACAGGGATTGGGTCTAAAGAATTAAAGAGGGAAAGTGGTAGGAAGAAAGTACTCTCTGTATCCCAGGTAAAATTTGCATCCTTTCCTTTATCGGTCTGTCCCAAGAAATTTAACCTCTTCCTTGAAGATCAAATGAAGATGGGTCGCTCTTCGAGAGAAATTTAAATGACAAACAAGAATTTAATTTATCCATCTTAACAATCCAGTTGATGGCCAAGCAATAAGAAGCATAAGATTAAGAGTTTGAATAAACAACTCAATTACCATCAACAATAAACAAAAAGAAGTAACTAAGAATCCAAACTGCACATCAAGATCCATTACAATCCTAGGAAAGAGGAATTAGTTCTAGCTAAAACAAAGAACATCCTAACAAAATCTTAAAGATGAAAAGATAAAAGAAAAAAAAAAAGATGAAAGTAGAAGAGAAAATCAAGTTGAAATAGATCTAGCCCTCCTTTTGTCCTCCTGCAGCAACCATGTTCAGCCCTGAAAGGGTCTAATTATAGTTTTCATGTAAGAGCATGATTAAGAACCGGCATTTGTGTAATAGCAACTTGGGGCTGAGCTCCTATTTTTCTGATAGCACCTATGCTCTGTGGTCCAGCACCTAACCACCGAAGCCTTGAGGTTTGGTCCTGCTGGTGCCTAGGCACAAAGCTCTTTGAAGGTTTTTGTCTTATAGTGCCTAGGTGCTATGTTAGTTCTTTCTGAAGCTTTCTACTTTGCTTCCTCTGGGCTAACTAAGTATTGAGCATTAGGTGCTTGTCCTCCTAGCTTCTTGTACATTCCATTAAATTGGCTACATCTTGCTGTAGGGGTATCCAAATGACGAACTGCTCGACTTGTTGTACACTAACTTCAAGGCTATAATTCAACCAAATATCACACCCTAACTTATTACCTCCTCCGTCCCATTTTATGTGGCGGTGTTGGACTCGGTTACTGAAACTGAATCAAAATCCAGCATGTTGACTGTGTATTTCAAGACAAAAGTTATTCTTTTCTCGTCTGCAGATATGTCAAAGTAATTAGAAGAGACAATTGAAATACCTGAAAAAAAGAGTAAATCTCAAGTACTTAATTTTATCTGCATGAAGTCTACTTATCACTATTAGAGGTTTCATGATATTATGCATATGTGTATTCTTCTCCAAGTGCTAAATGGAGTACAGTTTTGTTGTCCCTGATCTTATCCATCTTGAGTTTGGCACAGGAAAATGAACTCAAAAACTCCCGCTGAAAGTTCAAATGCAAACCGACCAACTCAAAATGATGGAATTTCAAACAACGAATCACCTGATGAAAATGAGCCACCTGAGGCTGATACAAGTGCAAATGCTGAGCTACCCAAAGATGATAATTACCATGGGCTGCTTATCCATCATCAGTCTCTCATTCGCAACAAACGCTGTCTGATGGCTTATGTGTGAGGAACAATTAGATACGGGGTTGTCCTTGAAAAAAGGTCATATATTCCTGATTTTTCCTGCATCTCTTATGTTGTTTGTCAACTTTCCTTCCTGTTCCTCAGATATAATCGAGCAGAAGTCATTCGAAGATTGGGGTGGACCCTTGAGCGAGTCCTCCCAGAAGAAATTGAAGAGAAGCTAAGTACCTCAGAGAAAGAATATTTTAAGAATCATGCTGCAACTATCCAATCGTACATGTCAGCACTTGATCTTGATCTAGGGGTGGTAAAGTGTTCTTTTCTCACAAACTCCTTATTCCTATACTAATAGATTGCTCAAATTGCTATGGTGAAAAGACATCCACACACCAAAGAAGTCATACTAATATGCCTGAAATTGGAGAAAGTAGACTTGTACTCTTGGGATTCTTAAAATGGTGTTATCTCCTAGAAGAACATTTTGCACTGCCCTCCTTGAGAATGTTAATTGTTGTAACCTGTAATATCTGGGGGCAGCTGGAAAGAGAACAATTCTATAGGTCATGATTTATTCTTACTTGAACCCAAACAGAGCAGAAAAAAGGGTAACTATCCATTGAGCTGTGTGATTCACTTCTAAATAGTGTATTGTTCTTTTTTCTTTCCTTGTGTTGATACAAAACTTTATTTAGTGCCTATTTTGTTTAGCTCATTGATCTCTGGTTTGTATGAAGTGTCAGAAAGTCTGAAACTTGATATATCCATCAGAAGCTAAAGTTATTGCTTGAAGTACTGTAACATTGAGGGGTCCTGGCACAACGAGGCCCTCCAATAAATATTTTAGCTCTAGGCTGGGTGCAAAAGGACACTCACCCTCCGTAAATATCCACACAGCTTCCCCATTGTTGTGCTCTCATCCATGTTGTTGTGCCATCGAGGCAAGGGAAGTCAGCTCAGATTGGTGTGAGTGGTAATCTGTAAGGAGGGTGGCGAATATTTCCTTTTCTGTTGCTCTTGTGAGTAGGAAGTACCAAATTCCTGCTCATTGGCATGACTTTAAGCTTTGGATAATTATATCAGTCATTGGATTAGAACAATCTTGGAAAAGATTATCAGATGTTCAATGTGCTCAGATGAAAAACTAAATTGACTAGCACAAATGGTATCGTTCTTTTGCGTTTTTGCTCTTTTTTTCCCTAGGGTTTGGGGGGCTTTTGAGGTAGGCAAACTGATCCCCAAAGGTTCATGGAAACTTTAATTCCATTTAACATTTATTGCCAAAAGTTCTCGAATATCTGATGTATCTGCAAGGGACTGATTTCCTTGTATATTTTTTTATCTCTGGGAGACCAGCTAGGTTCAATTTTTTTCCTACTTTCTTTTAGTGTAGTTTCCTTATGTTCGGATTTCACAGGATATGGTGCCTCCAAAAGATCCCTATATCAAAGTGAGGGTCCTCGATGACATTGGTAATGTTGTCCTGAGCGACCAATTAGCGAACCTTGCTCGTCATGCAATTCTTTTCATTAGACGAACTGATGCAGAGCAGTACATTTCTCAGGTGATTTTCCTTTACAACACAGGATTGTGTTGGAAATTAATGCATTCACCTTTTTCTCATACTTCACCTGTTGGCTTGAATGACAGGGTTTAATGGAAGAACTCACAAGTTGATTCCAAGTATTATGTTACAAGCTGATTCTGATTATGCATTGCTTCTAACAAAACCAGCAGCGGTAGGGCGACTGCTATCTGGAGGTTGAAGGTGAATGTTAGCTAATTCAAAGACGAGCAATCGAGTTTGAGAAGGCATTGGAGAATTGAAGGGAATTGTTGATTCATAATCATCCATGCGTCTGATATAAAAGAGGGTTTTTGATTTTAAGTGGCATCTAAACCAGAATATTGTAATTTAGACTTCAACATAGTTGATAAATTCACAAATATGTGGGAAAATACTCTGTTCTCAGAACCAATCATGTGTCTCAATTATCATCTGAATACACCTATAACATGTAAACAAGTTAGAATCTTAACATCCATTCATGGTTGCAGTGTTTATGACAAACAGGAATAGCATCCAGATTCCGCATATCCTCACCAACCAAGGAAAACTAGATACACTATTTCTACACTACCTAAGCAGTGGTTTCCTAGACTTCTGTTTTCAAATTGAAGTCAGATTTCGAGTATATCAAAATGGTCCAAGAACATTGCCAACCAACTGCTATATCAAAAGCACAGTTTCCCTTTTAGTGAAGGACAGAAAGCTGTATTATAACTCACAAAGATTTTTGTTTCTTCATGCTGTATAGGATAGAATGTCAAGAAAAGTATTAACAGCCACAACACTAAGATACAAGTAGCTACCATGTTAACCTGGCTCAGGATAAAATTTCCACAGAACTTTTTATGCTGAACATCCAGACTAACTAGCTGGACGGGCAATTTTTCAAGTAAACAAATGCAAAAGGCACAATCTGATTGTACAGTGTACCATAAGTTTGTATTAGGATGAAACGTGAGATCATGTTAAAACTGAAAAGAGTTCCTCTATCGAAGGTAAAGGACAGTCGCCTGATACTTTGACAAAACTTTCTGTTAGCTCTATTTCCTAGTGATACAGCCTTGGCGGAAACCTCTTATCTTTACTGAAGACAAAATTATCGGAGAAACCTTGCTAAATTGAGTGCAACTTCTGAATTGAATCTTGATTTGACACTTCAGTCTTAGAGAGCTCGACCACCTTAACAGCTTCTTCCACCATAGCTGCCAGAGATGCTGGTGACTTCAACAATGATAAAAGCTCTGAGTTGTCCATTTCTAAGAGCATTCCCGTGACCTTTGCCGCAAGATTGGGCTACAAAAAGCACATAGGTTTCATTAACAAATTAGTTTTGTTAATTCTCAGGGTGACTGGAATCAGAGCATGACCGCTGTCTATTAACAGAAGCCAGAACAGTTCTATACAACCCAGGATAAAGAAGAACACAACGAAATGGCTTCGAAGAGCTCCTTGACAGATCATAACACCAACATCTATAAAGTTGTCAGAGATGGAGCAGGTCCTCTTTCAAGTGTTTATATACCCCCTTGGTTTCTCTATGAAGAACCAAAACAAATGCAACAGCAAATTTATTTTGCACTTGTACACAAAGGTAGGTATTATTTGAAGAGAAAGCAAGAAATAAGTTCACCTTGTGTTGACTAACTAGAGGATAAAGGTGCTCTCCAAGTATCTGTTTCTGCTTCGTAGGAGGAGCAGCTGCAAGCGTGTTACTCAGGTTTTCTGATCCCCAAGAGCAAGATCCTACTTTACTAGTGCCAGAAGAGGATACAACAAATCCTTTTTTCATATCACGCAAACGACCATTTGGTGTATATTTGACCTGCCAAGCTTGCTGCAAAGCATACATAAATTATGGGATTACTAAGCTGTGGATGCTACTATGATCCATCATTCAAAAGAACAATTTGCATTTTCTCAGAATGATTCTCACCTAGGTTAAGGCATGCACCAAAATAGGAACTTGAAGCTCATCAATGTACACAAATTAGTAAATGAACAAAGAAGCACTTAGTTATAGTTGACAACAATTTGAAATATAAGTTCAATTTCTTTTCCATGACAGGATCTTAATCATAAAATTGAGTGAAACAAAGGAATATCTGTTGTATGTTCTCAGCCATCTTTACTCATCCAGATGAATACAGAAGGAGAAATGAGAAATTGCACTAACTACCATGCAGATTCATTAAGCAACCTCAGGTTAATCAATGCACAGTGCTAAGTAATTTAAAGGTGAGATTAGCAATTTTATGTCATACAAGTTAAGAAAACCAAAATATTGCTTGAGTTAAAGATAAAGCAAATATGGGATTAATGACTTATGATACTCCAATACTTGTGGTTACACTTGCAAGAACAATTCAAATCAATGAAACAATTTCCAGCTATAAATCATGGACTTAACACTAGTTAAGGGAAGGCCTAGTTTTTCAAATACATGAACAATGACTTAATAAGATTCAGATAAAAAGATTATATGAAGAACACTAGAAAAGAAAACATAAGTAAGTTCACAAAATTGGTAGTCAAATAAAAGGAAATCTTTATCCTCATCCTAGCAAAAGGATTAATCGTTACAAAAATAGGCATTTGAAGAAATTATCTTTTTCCATTGAGGTAAAGGCAAGTCACACATTTCAAGAGAGGAGTCTTGGAAAACCTTCTTCAACTTGAGCATTCTAAATTGGAATTTTTGAACAACTCTGTTGTGCAGATCAATCAACAAATAGAAACTCAATCAATCAAGATTCCAATTTATGGAAAAGGATAACAAGGAAATTTAACCACCTGGGCATTGCTAGATTGTTTTAATGAAGCCACTGATTGAGTCGATTGCTGCAAATGAGGCACATATGGAACTGGCATATGTCCATTCTTTGTTTCCCTACTCTGCCTATATTGTGAAGTATTTGGAATCTGAAAAACGAGAAGCAACTTCATCATAGGTTTAAACCTGAAATATGCCAATGCATTTAGTACCTCCCTACTACTGCTGAACAGTTCAAGATTCTGTTTATCTAGTTTAGCACTGTATCAATGACTTTTGAACAAAATGATAGGGTTGCCTGAGTATTATGACAATTTGCAGTTTACTAACCAAGGAAATTTGACAAGCAGGTCTAATAGAGTTTGTGAATCCATTAACCATCCAACCGCGCCTCATACTCAGAGGCTGATACAGTAGCCTGGGTCGTGCAGGTACTTGTAGATCATGAAGGGTTTGGTAGTAAAGAGGGGGATATCCACCAGGAAGAAAAGCTGAAGATCCGGTGAGTCCTGCAATGCCTTGTGCATGCTTAAGCTGCAATTGAGCTTGCCTTTCCTCTTTCCTTTGAGCAACAGCCACATACAATGGCTTTTGGCCAAACATAAATCCTGTGAAATGTCTAACAACATCAATATACTTAACAGGACCTTAAGAGAGAATCTTCTAACTTTCAGTACAGAGAATTTTGAGGCAAGACTTCAACAAAACTATCATCTCATCTTGTACAGACTCAACAGGAGCAAGTAGATGCACTAAAAAAGATGAAGCCACCAACTTAATTATATGATAATTAAATTTTAACATTACAAGAATATAAGCCGTCAAACTGATGAGCAGATGAATAATATGAGAGAAAACTAAAGGGAAAACGAAATGGAAAGACACCTGTTAGTTTTCATTCAAGAAATACCTTAATGTTGAGTCCCATAAAATGGCACGCTATAGCAGTAAGGAATTTTGCAGCAGTTCATGAGAGACAATGTTGCTGATGCAAGCATGGCAGGACATAAAGACATCTTGCTGATCACTATGTAATTGACCAAATAATCTAGGCAAGCATGGCAGTGATTTGTCATTAAATTTTACGTTTATTGTTTGCAATTTTCTGGAATAGTTCTAGTTTTCTCCAGGATTTCAGTTTAATAATTAAAAGAACAGAGAATGGAGACTGCCATGATGACCTGTGAGTCTCTGACAGTACCATCCACGAGCTTAGTCAAAGGTTAAACCTTTAGTGCAGAGGCATTAAAAAGAAAGCAAATACCAAAAATCCAGTGTGCATGAAGAGGAAAGAGGGAAAAAGGAACCATAAAAGAAAAAAGAAAAACTAGACTAGAAATTTAACATGATTCAGAAGCCTTGTCTATTGACACGTGCAGCAAACACCATAACTCACCGTATGTGGGGCGGTGAGCCTCAGTTCAACTAGAATAAGCAACCAATAGAGAATCATTAGAATTTAGATTTCTTGCCTGACATGATACCCATATAGTCATTATGAAATCTAAGGCTAAGTCTTGAGGCATTCGACAGAAACTTGCATTTCTGCATTGTACAATATATTTCTGCATTGAAATTCCACAGAGTTCTAATCCTTCAACCTTGAATTTTATGAGTATATCCATATTGGAAAAGTCATTCAGCGACTTGTTCACACTGCAATGCTTCTTCGTTATTTACCCTTTTTTATAAAGTTAGAAAACAGCATAAATTGTTTACAGATTTATTTAAGCTGGGATATCTGTGCTCAAAAGCGTCATAAGAGAGAAGTGAAAGGTGGTTATATAGCACCAAAATTTATTCTATGTGCTAGCTCATGTGAAACAACGTTCAGTCCCTTGGTATTCATCGCGATCTTGACCGTGTAAAAAGATATACTCCGACTTACCATGAAAACTATTCACCGCTTTGTTGGCCTCCTCTGGTGTAGAAAAACATACAAATCCAAAGCCTTTGCTGACTCCTTTCTCATCTAGCATAAGTTTTGCAGAAGTGATGTTGCCACATTGACTAAACAATTCACGCAACTCATTATCCGTGACATCGCCATCAATATTTTTGACGTACACATTTGAACCCTATGACAACATCAATTGTGATAAAAAAAGTGGATAATAAAATACAGTAACATATATCTTTTGAATAAGGAAATATACCTGGTACTTAATAATTCGTGCCTTCCTTCTCTCCTCAAACAAATGCCTCAATATCTGTTCGCGTTGTGTTTTCTTTTGTGCTCTGGCTACATACAAGATCTTGCAGCCTGCCAAATGCACGCAGGTCATATACAAACTTTTGAACATTGCAGCTGTTAGTTACATTTGAGAATACGATGGCATGACAAAGTCATAACTTACCAAGTTTTGATCCATTCATAGCTTCCATCGCTCTCCTAGCATCATCTGGATTCTCAAAGTTCACATGACCAAAACCTTTTGAAACTCCATTCTCATCTTTTGCAATGGCCAAGCTACTAACTTTCCCAAACTCAGAGCACTTTTCTCTAAGATGCTCTTCTGAGATGTCAAGATCCAAGTTCTTGATAAACAAATTTGTATACTTTTCATCAGGGTTGGGCAGAATCCGGTCACTCTTTTTGGCGAACTTACCTACATACCTATCCATAGATACATGTAAAACATTTGTGTATTTGGACAAAATAAGATAAAAAGCATGCAAGAAAAACAATTGTTTCTATATAATCCATCGAAGTTCATCATGATTGTAATATATTAGAACAGAGAGATAATTGCACATACATCTGCTTTCCTCCAACCACAGATCCATTGAGCTTCTCAATAGCAGCGTTTGCACTTTCCTCAGTCTCAAACTGGACAAAGCCATATCCTTTACTCCTTCCATCCTCAGAAACGACAACTTTACAGGAAGAGATATTTCCAAACTTCTGGAACATTTCTTGGAGCTTTGCACTATCAATTGTATCATTTAGATTCTGCAGCAAAATCCCAAAAGCATTTTCACATGCGGATCAAAGCGATAAGGAAAAAAAGAGAAACTGTTAAGATCTCAAAACAAGTGACTCCTATCCAGTCCTTAAAATGTACCTTGATGAACACATTTCCGGTTCCACTAATTCTCACATCAGAATCACGACGAGCCCAACTAACCCTTATAACTTTTCCATTGAGAGTGGAATGATTTTTCATCTCAATAGCACGCACAGCTGCTTACGTTTTATGAAATGTTAGAAGCTTTCCAAGTGAAAAGTCAACTCACACAGAATTCCCAGGAAAAATAATCAGAAATACACGATAACAACTCATAAGCAACAAAAGAATTAGACAAAGTTATCGACCAACTCTGCATTTGCAATCATTGTCCCTTGAATCGTGGTCCAAAACATGAAACTTAATAAATCCTAACAGCATAAAATCTTAATGAGCTGTTCTCTTCTACTCACAGAACAGAAACAACCACAGCCTTCTCAAGCAATAAAAAAACCGATAATACAAATTGTACAATTTTAAAAAAGGTTAGTGCATTCTTGCGCTATCAAATCATAGATCAGATGATATGGACAATGTTTCATGAATGGACACAACATTAAATGGCAAAATGAAAAAAACAACAGTTAATGAATAGACAAAATGAGTAATCTGTTGGTCCTCAATATTCCATAAAACAGCAATTAGACGACAAATCAATCAAACTAGGATAAATAAACCAAGACAAATCATTCAGATAACCTCCATCAGTGAATCACCAGTAGCCCATAAAACAACGGGCTTACTGCCATAACGGTCCATCAAAAGACCAAACTAGTCACTGATGGACTTCTCTAAAAGAACTAGCCAGACGACTCACACCACAAAAACAAACAAATTGATCAATTTTAACAAAAATCTCAAATTACAATTAATTTTCCCTTAACACATCACCAACTAATTCATAGTAACAACTAACAACTAATTTCATCGAGCGCCCACTGAGACGAGTCACAAACAGAGAAAAACAATTCATTACTTATAATCAACATCATAAAATCCTCCTGACTTTCAATTACTAAATATCTTAATTCCCTCGAACGCAAGATAGAACTATCATATAGTAGTAGATGCATATCTTGAAGAAATAGCATGCATGAGCTGATCTGTTCCACTCACAGCGCAAAAAAACTACAGCCTTCTCAAGCAATAAAAAAACGATAATACAACTTGTACAATTTAAAAAAAGGTTAGCTCATACTTTAGCTATCAAAGGACAAAGATATCTTAACTTTCTTTCATATGACTAGAAATCCAATCCCCTTATTGTCCTTCATATTTCATACATCAAGAAAATTCATTTACACACATACAGGATACATATTGGCCGAGATAGAAACACGAAAAAAAAAACGAAGAATTAGCTGACCTATAAAATATATTTTTTTGTGCTTATAAAATATACTCCGTAGTACATTATCAGTCATATACGAATTCAAAATGAAATTCTAATCAGAACTCGCGAAGCAAATAAAAATCAACTGATCAATTTGGCATCAAAATTCAAATGAATAAAACCGAACGGAAAGAAGTAACACTACAATAAAATACATGCATGTTAAGCGAAAATGAAAAAAGAAAAAGAAATAGGAAGAAATAGTATAAACTGTACCATCGTGAGGAGAAATGAAGTTAACGTAGCCGTAACAGAGGGAACGGCCGGTCGTTAAGTCATGACAGACGCGAACGGAAACCAAGCTTTCGAACTCCGAGAATGCGTCGAAGAGTTGGCCATCGGTGACGTCGTGGTGAAGGTCGCCGACGTACAGCGACGCCGTCGGAGGAGGAGGAATCGCCATTGTCACGGCAGCGTTAATAAGTTGGAAAATTCAGTTACGTTTACAACAGAGTGCAGCAGAAGCAACTGAATAACTACTGTAGAGAGAGAAAAAGCGTCTGTAGAGAGAGAAAGAGAGAGTGAGTGGAGTGGAAATTCGTACTTTATATATTAGAGATTTTTAAATGAATAAGGGGAAAGGGAAGGGAAAGGCAAATTTATTATTTTTGGTTGATTGACTGTTTGGTGATATATAATTTTATTTTAAATTATAATTCTCATGATTAAGTTGTTTGGTTCGGTTAAACACTAAATGAATAAAAAATTTGTGTCTTTGGCTGGTTAAAATTTTTACTTTTCAGTTTTCACCTACTTTAAAGTTAGCTTATCAATGAATAAATACGTTTATATTTCTTGTAATTACTAGTATCATATAAAAGCCTCTAATAATGTCCTTGAAATTTAGTGTTAATTCTTCAAAGTTTGGAGTGCCGACAAATAAATAATAAATCACTAGTAATACTAACCCCAAAAACAAAATAAGCATAAATTAAATAGTGTTTTTCCAAAAACAAAAACCAAATTAAGTTCTTCTCGAGCCAAAGCAAAAGATAAAATGCTTTGATGTTAGTAGAGGTGGGGTGTCGATGGATATTCGAAAATCGACTAAACCGACCGAATTGTACCGCACCAAATCAATTTTTAGGTTTCTTTTAAAGAAACTGTAGATTTTTATATAAATCTATAACCGCACCTATAATTAGGATAGATTTTTTATTTTATGAAAATAAACCGAAAAAATACCGAACCGTACCGAATAAATTTTACATGTGAAAAATATATTTATATAGTAAGTTTAAAAATAATAATGCATTAAACTTTTCTTTGAGCCTTGGAATTATGAAAATTGTTACAAGCCAACAAGTAATTAAACTCAAAATACTAATTCCTAAAACCTATTATGCTACTTCTACTTAAACTAAGTTATTTCAAGTATCTTTATTAGCAAGACACAAAGCATTCTAGCGATTATGAGTAGCAAACTACAATGTATTGAATATATTTCCTTTCATATAATTTAGATTTATCTTTTTGAATATTTAATCTTTTATAGACTTTATTCTTGAGTCCCAACTTGGTTAATATTTTTTCACTCGTGTGATTTATATTTTTTTCGCCTTTGCTTGGTTTCTTTTACGTTATTGTAGAATAGTTGATGGATCTATACTCTAGCCATTTTTTATTTTTTTTAATTCATCACCCTTTAAACAGTAAAAATATCTAGAGAGATTTGCTAAGTCCTACAAAAGAACATAATGTTATTGCATCCTACTTCTACTGGTCAATTTTACATGTTATTTAAAAAAATATCGAAAATTAACCGAACCGTACCGATACCGAAGAGAAACCGGCATGATTGGGACGGTTTCGAAAAGTCTAATTGTCACGACCTGAAAATTCTCACCGTCGGGACCGTGATGGCTCCTAACATTCCACTTGCTAGGCAAGCCGATATTAGAGAATTATTAAACCAATCTTTATTCAATTCAGTAAATAACAATAAATAAGCTAAAATGGAATACAACGAGTGTGGAATAATATAAAAACTTAATTAATTACTACCACCGGGATCTGGAGTCACAACTCACGAGCTACTATGATTTACTACAAACAGAGTCTGAACAGGAAAAATACATTGTTTGGGAGTAAGGAAACAGTAAATGATAAACCTAGGAAGAGACTCCAGGTTCTGCGGATGCCAGTAGATCTACCTTGGGTCTCCTGACAACAAATCCAAGCTACTAAGCCTCACGATCAGCTAGGACCGATACCAAAATCTACACAAGAAGTGCAGAGTGCGGTATCAGTACAACCGACCCCATGTACTGGTAAGTGTCGAGAATAATCTCGACGAAGTAGTGACGAGGCTATGATAAGACACCCACATAATAAACCTGTACAGATAACAGTATATGTACAAGAAAATAATAGTAACAACTAAACATGTAATATTGGGAGGGGAAATATACTGAGGAAAATACGAGATAGAGAACTGCAGCAGAATGGCAACTTGAACAGTTAATGTACTATGAATCAATAAGAACCAGTAAACATAGTAACGGAAAAATGCACGGCATTACCCTTCGTGCTTTTACTCTCAACCTCACCATAAAATCAATAGAAACGGCACGACATCACCCTTCATGCATTAACTCTCATAACATGGCACGACATCACCCTTCGTGCATTAACACTCACAATATGGCACGACATCACCCTTCGTGCATTAACACTCACAATATGGCACGCATCACCATTCGTGCATTAACACTCTCCCTTACCGCAATGCAATGAACAAATAACAACAAGGAGATAGAATAACAAGTACAAGCCTTACTTCAACATTTGGTTCCACAATAGCAACCTCAACTTCGGAATCAATACTCAATTATCACTAGAAGGTCCATAAACATGGTAAGAACGATCAATTTAACAATACTAGTCTAAACATGGATAACATGAACAAGGAAAGCTATAATTGCAAGAAACTAAGCCCCGTCCGCATGCTTTAACCCAACTACAACACATAAGTACTCGTCACCTCACATATATGTTGTTCCCCAACATTTAAACATGTAGAAAATATACAAACAAGTCCTATTTCCTCAAGTCAAGGTTAGACACAACACTTACCTCGCTCCAAAGGCCACTCAATGCTCAATTACCGCTTTTCCTCTAGAATCCACATCCAAACCACTCGTATTTATCCATAAATGATCCAATAATATCAAATATTGCTAAAGAAATCAATTAAAATACATAAATTTAGATTCCCCAAACTTTCTCCCAAAAGTCAAAAATCGACCCCGGGTCCGCTTGGTCAAACTCCGAGGTTCGGACTAAAATCCATTCACCCATTCACCCCCGATCCCGATTGTATAATTTTTTTCGAAATCCGACCTCAATTTGCGGTCTAAATTCTAATTATACCCAAATCCCTAATTTTACCCAAACCCCCAATTTTCACCATGAAAATCCTAGATTTTAGGTTAAAAACTCATAAAATATAATGGGTAATTGAAAGAAAGTAGGTTAGAATTACTTACCAACAAATTGGGGAAGAACATCTTTTAGGAAAATCGCCTTTAGGTCTTCTAGTTTTGAAATTTTTGAAAGAATGGCAAAATCCCATTTTAGGTTCTGTTTTGAATAACTAGGTGACAGTGTTCATCGCATTCGTGTGAACACTATCGCGTTCGCGAAGAGTTGCGCCTTAATGACTTATGTGATCGCGGGAGACTCAACGCGTTCGCGAAGGTATAGCCCGCCGCACCTTCGCGTTCGCGAGACAGGGCTCGCATTCGCATATAGTCACCCCTGATTTCCCTTCCTAGCCTGCCTATTGCTACGCGTTCGCGTGTGACTATTCGCGTTCGCGTAGAGAAATCCTCCCAATGCTCCGCGTTCGCGATAATAGTCTCATGTTCATGTAGGAGAAAAACCCACCAAGCCCAGTTCACACATTGTGTTCGCGAGAGTGTCTTCGCGAATGCGAAGAAGGAAACCAGAAGTCACCGGAAACTGCAGAAAAACCAAACTTTCTAAGTTCAAATCATCCCATAGCCTATCCGAAACTCACCCGAGCCCTCGGGGCTCCAAATCAAACATGCACACAAGTCCTAGAACATCATACGAACTTGCTCGCGCGATCAAATCGCCAAAATAACACCTAGAACTATGAATCGGATACCAAATCAAATGGAATTTTCAAGAAAACGTTAAAACTTATATTTTCACAACCGAACGTCCGAATCACGTCAAATCAACTCCGTTTCTCACCAAATTCGACATACAAGTCATAAATATTATAGTTGACCTGTACCGGGCTCCGGAACTAAAATACGGACCTGGTATCAACAAGACCAAACATCAGTCAATTCTTAAAATCAATAAACTTTCAAACTTTTAATTTTTCATCAAAATTCCATATCTCAAGCTAGGGACCTCAGAATTCGATTCTGGGCATACGCACAAGTCCCAAATTACGATACGGACCTACCGGGACTATCAAAATACGGATCCGGGTCATTTAGTCAAAATGCCGACCAAAGTCAACTCAAATGGTTTTCAAAGCAAAATTTTAAATTTTTCACAGTTTTAACATAAACGCTTTCCTGGAAGACGCCCAGACTGCGCACGCAAATCAAGGAGGGTAAAAAAGAGATCTTTAAGGCTTCAGATCACAGACTTAGGTTTAAAAACATAAGATGACCTATCGGGTCATCACATTCTCCACCTCTAAAACAACCGTTCGTTCTCGAACGGACATAGAAAAGTACCTGGGTTGGTGAAAAGGTGGGGATACCTACTCCGGATGTCCGACTCAGACTCCCAAGTAGCTGCCTCAACGGGCTGACCTCTCCACTACACTCAAATTGAAGGATAACTCTTCGATCTCAACTGACGAACCTGCCGGGCTAGAATAGCCACCGACTCCTCCTCGTAAGTCAAATCCTTGTCCAACTGGACAAAGCTGAAATCTAACATGTGGGACGGATTACCGCGATACTTCCGGAGCATGGACACATGGAATACCGGATGAACAACTTCTAAACTAGGTGGCAATGCGAGCATGTAAGCCACTTCTCCCACTCTCTCCAGAATCTCAAAAGGTCCGATATACCTAGGGCTCAACTTGACCTTCTTTCCGAATCTCATTACACCCTTCAAGGGTGATACCCGAAGCAACACTTTCTCTCCGACCATAAATGCAACATCACGAATTCTACGATCGGCATAACTCTTTTTCCTAGACTGAGCTGTGCGAAGTCGATCCTAAATAATCTTGACCTTATCCAAGGCATCTTGTACTAGATCTGTACCCAATAACCAAGCCTCCCCCGGCTCGAACCACCCAACTGGCGACTGACACTGCCTACTGTATAATGCCTCACATGGAGCCATGTGAATGCTCGACTGGTACATGTTGTTGTAGGCAAACTCTGTAAGGGGCAAGAATTGATCCCACGATCCTCCGAAGTCTATAACACATGCGCATAGCATATCCTCCAAGATCTGAACAATGCGCTCGGACTGCCCGTCTGTTTGAGGATGAAACGTTGTGCTCAACTCAAACCGCGTGCCCAACTCGCGATGTACTGCTCTCCAAAAGTGTGAGATGAACTGCGTACCTCGATCAGAAATGATAGACACGGGCACACCGTGGAGACGGACGATCTCACGGATGTATATCTCTGTCAACCGCTCCGAAGAATAGGTAACTGCCACATGAATGAAATGCGCTGACTTAGTCAGCCTGTCCACAATGACCCAAACTGCGTCGAACTTCCTCTGAGTTTGTGGGAGTCCACCAACGAAATCCATAGTGATACGCTCCCACTTCCACTCAGGAATCTCTATCTGCTGAAGCAAACTACCAGGTCTCTGATGCTCATACTTTACTTATTGATAATTTAGACACCGAGCTACATAAGAAACTATATCCTTCTTCATCCTCCTCCACCAATAATGATGCCGTAAGTCCTGATACATTTTGGCGGCGGCCGGATGTATAGGATACCAGAAACTATGGGCCTCCTCAAGAATCAACTCACGAAGTCCATCCATATTAGGCACACAAACACGACACTTCATCCTCAAAACTCCGTCATCTCAAAAAGTAACCTGCTTGGCACCACCGTGTTGCACTGTGTCCCTAAGGACTAACAAATGAGGGTCGTCATACTGTCGATCTCTGATACGCTCAACAAAGAAGACCGAGCGACAATACAAGCTAGAACACGACCGAGCTCTGAAATATCCAACCTCACAAACTGGTTGGCCAAAGTCTGAACATATGATGCAAGAAGCCTCTTATCGACTGGAATGAACGCAAGGCTTCCCATACTCGCTGCCTTTCTACTCAAGGCGTCGGCCACCACATTGGCCTTTCCGGGATGATACAAGATGGTGATATCATAGTATTTCAATAGCTCCAACCACCTCATCTGTCTCAAATTGAGATCCTTTTGTTTGAACAAATACTGAAGGCTCTGATGATCCGTGAAAACCTCACACGACACACCATAAAGATAGTGCCTCCAAATCTTCAGCGCATGAACAATGGCTGCCAACTCTAAGTTATGGACAGGGTAATTCTTCTCATGAACCTTCAACTGCCATGATGCATATGCAATTACCCTGCCTTCCTGCATCAATACCATACTGAGCCCAATAAGGGATGCATCACAATATACCGTATAAGAACCTGTGGGCAACACCAACACCTACGCTGTAGTCAAAGCAGTCTTGAGCTTCTGAAAGCTCGCCTTACACTCGTCTGACCATCTGAACGGGGCACCCTTCTGGGTCAACCTGGTCAATGGGGCTGCTATGGATGAAAACTCCTTCACAAATCGACGGTAATAGCCCGCCAAACCCAAGAAACTCATGATCTCCGTAGCTGAAGTGGGTTTAGGCCAGTTCTGAACTGCCTCAATCTTCTTAGGATCTACCTAAATGACCTTTGGTGATACAATGTGCCCCAAAAAAGCTACTGAATCCAACCAAAACTCGCACTTTGAAAATTTTGGCATACAACTGGCTGGCTCTCAGAGTCTGAAGTACAATCCTGAGATGCTGATCATACTCCTCTCGACTGCGGAAGTAGATCAAGATATCATCAATAAACATAATCACAAAGGAGTTCAAATAAGGCTTGAACACTTGGTTCATCAAATCCATGAATGTTGCTGGGGCATTTGTCAACCCAAAGGACATCACCAGAAACTCATAATGCCCGTAACGAGTCTGAAAAGCTGTCTTAGGGACATCAAATACCCTAATTCTTAACTGAGGGTAGCCATATCTCAAATCAATCTTCGAAAACACCTTGGCACCCTGAAGCTGATCAAATAAATCGTCAATCCTCGGCAATGGATACTTGTTCTTGATGGTGACTTTGTTCAACTGCCGATAATCTATACATGTCCTCATCGATCCATCTTTCTTCTTCATGAACAACACGGGTTCACCCCAGGGCGAGACACTAGGTCTAATAAAGCCCTTATCAAGCAAATCTTGCAAATGTTCCTTCAATTCTTTCTACTCTAGCGGGGCCATACGGTATGGCGGAATGGAAATGGGCTGAGTGCCCGGAGCCAAGTCAATATAGAAATCAATATCCCTGTCGGGTGGCATCCCCGACAGGTCTGCAGGAAACACCTTTAGGAACTCACGAACAACTGGCACCGAATCCATGGAAGGAACTTCCGCACTAAAATCGTAGACATAAGCTAAATAAGCTAGATACCCCTTCTCGACCATACGCCGAACCTTCATATAAGAGATAACCCTGCTGGTAGAATGGCCAGGAGTCTTTCTCCACTCTAATCGAGGCAACCCCGGCAAGGCTAAGGTCACCATCTTGACGTGACAATCCAATATGACATGATAAGGTGACAACCAATCCATACCCAAGATAACATCAAAATCGACCATATCGAGAAGTAGAAGATCTACACTAGTCTTAAGACTCCCAATGGTGACCACACACGAACGATAAACACGATCTACAACAATAGCATCTCCCACGGGTGTGGACACATACACAAGAGCACTCAAAGAATCATGAGGCACAACCAAATATAAAGCAAAATAGGATGACACGTAGGAATAAGTAGATTCCGGATCAAATAGAACTGAAGCATATCTACTGCAAACAGAAACAATACTTGTGATAACAATGTCAGATGACTCAGCCTTAGGCCTGGTTGGAAAAGCATAACACCGGGGTTGAGCCCCATCACCCTGAACTACGTCCTTGGGATGGCCTCTAGTTGGCTGGCCTCCACCTCTAACGGCCTTACCTCAACCTCTAACAGTCTGGCCTCTACCTCTGGCTGCCTGACCCCTGCCTCTAGTTGGCTGAGCAGGTGGTGTAGCAACTGGTGCCGGAACCATGGCACGACCGATGCCCGAGGATAAAATCTAGCAATGTGCCTCGAATTACCACAAGTATAACATGACCTCGGCTACTGTGACTGCTGACCTTGAAACTGACCATGTCGACCCGAGTAACCACCCTAAAAACTCTGGAGTGGAGGTGAACTAATAGGAGCTGGTGGTGCACTGTAGGCTAGCTGGTCAGAATAAGGCATATGAAGGCCACAACCACCTGAGGCATCGTAAGATGCCTGGAGTGCTGAATGAAACGGCCTGGGAGGATAGCCTCTACCAAAAGTACCCCTGCCTCCAGATAAGGTACCGCTAAACCCCCCAGAATTATGTGGTCTCTTGTCAGACCCCTGACCTCCCTGAGCAAGAACCATCTCAACTCGCCTGGCGACATTGGCGCATGAAAAGAAATCTCACTCCCAGTCTCCTTAGCCATCTGCAATCTGATAGGCTGAGCAAGTCCGTCAATAAACCTCATCACCCTCTCTCTCTCTCTCTCTCTCTCTCTCGGTAGGAAGCAGAAGAAGAGCATAACGGGCCAAATCCACAAAATGGATCTCATATTGAGTAACTGTCATACTGCCCTGCTGGAGACGCTTGAACTGACGACGGTGCTCCTCTCTCAGTGTGATAGAGAGAAACTTCTCTAGAAAGAGCTGAGAGAAATGGTCCCAAGTAAGAGCAAGTGAACCCGCTGGTCTAGTCAACAAATAATCTCTCCACCATTTCTTGGCGGAACCAGTCATCTGAAATGCAGCAAAATCGACCCCATTGGTTTGCACTATACCCATGTTCCGTAGCACCTTATGGCAACTGTCAAGATACTCCTGGGGATCCTCTGAAGGAGCACCACTGAAGTGAACTGGGAAGAGCTTGGTAAACCTGTCAAATCTCCACAAAGCCTCAGAAGACATAACTGACCCATCACCGGTCTGTGCCGCAACAACTGACTGAACTACTCCGACTGGATGAGCAGCTGGAGTCTGATACTAGGGATCATCTGCTCCGGAGTGTGAGTAGCAGGAGTTTGGGCTCCTCCTCCAGCCTAAGAGACGGCTGGTGCCATGGGAAATGCGTCAGTCTAGGCCACACTCTCCATAAGGCCCATCAAACGGACCAAAGCATCCTGAGGTGGCAATGAACCCCTCCAGAACCTGAACTGGTCCGACAGTCACAACCCGAGCTGGAACCTCCTCATCAAACTTTACTTGAGGCTCCACTACTGGAGTTGTTGCTCGGGCTCTAGGCTGAGCCCTGCCCTTGCCTCGGCCTCGACCTCTGCCCCTCATAGGAGCTTCCACTGGAGGCTCTGGCTGCTGCTCGGCTGAAGAAGCGGTACGTGCTCTCGCCATCTGTGAGAGAATAAGAGTAGAAGAGTTCAATTAGCATTATGAGAACAAAATCGCACGACAGAGAAGAATAGAATTGAAATTTATTCTTAAACTTCATAGCCTATGGGAGATAAGTACAGACGTCTCCGTACCGATCTCCCAGACTCTACTAAGCTCGCTCGTGAATTGTGAGACTTAGGCAACCTAGTGCTCTGATACCAACATGTCACGACCTGAAATTTATACCGTCGGGACCGTGATGATGCCTAACATTCCACTTGCTAGACAAGCCGACATTAGAGAATTATTAAACTAATCCTTATTCAATTCAGTAAATAACAACAAATAAGCTAAAATAGAATATAACGAGTGCGAAATAATATAAAAACTTCATTAATTACTACCACCCGGATATGGAGTCACAACTTACGAGCTACTATGATTTACTACAAACAGAGTTTGAAAAGGAAAAATACATTGTTTTGGAGTAAGGAAACAGTAAATGATAAAACTAGGAAGAGATTCCAGGGTCTGCGGACGCCAACAGATCTACCTTGGGTCTCCTGACAACAAATCTAAGTTGCTAAGCCTCACGATCTGCTAGGACCGGTACCAAAATCTACACAAGAAGTGCAGAATGCAGTATCAGTACAACCGACCCCATGTATTGGTAAGTGTCAAGCCTAACCTCGACGAAATAGTGCCGAGGCTATGACAAGACACCCACATAATAAACATGTGCAGATAACAGTATATGTACAAGGAAAACAACAGTAACAGCTAAACATGTACTATTGGGAGGGGAAACATGCTGAGGAAAATACGAGATAGAGAAATGCAGCAGAATGGTAACTTGAACAGTCAATGTACTATGAATCAATAAGAACCAGTAAACACAGTAAAGGAAAAATGCACGACATCACCTTTCGTGCTTTTACTCTTAACCTCACCATAAAATCAATAGAAATGGCACGGCATCACCCTTCGTGCATTAACTCTCATAACATGGCACGACATCACCCTTCGTGCATTAACACTCATAATATGGTACGTCATGTCCCTTCGTGCATTAACACTCATAATATGGCATAGCATCACCCTTCGTGCATTAACACTCACAATATGGGTCGGCATCACCCTTCGTGCATTAACACTCTCCCTTACTATAATGCAATAAACAAATAACAACAGGGAGATAGAATAACAATTACAAGCCTTACTTCAACATTTGGTTCCACAATATCAACCTCAACTTCGGAATCAATTCTCAATTATCACCAGAAGGTCCATAAACATGATAAGAACGATCAATTTAACAATACTAGTCTAAACATGGATGACATGAACAAGGGAAGCTATAATTGCAAGAAACCAAGCCCCACCCACATGGTTTAACCCGACTACAACGCATAAGTACTCGTCACCTCACATATATGTTGTTTCCCAACATTTAAACATATAGCAAATAGACAAACAAGTCGTATTCCCTCAAGTCAAGGTTAGACACAACACTTACCTCGCTCCAAAGGCCACTTAATGCTCAATTACCGCTTTTCCTCTAGAATCCACCTCCAAACCACTAGTATCTATCTACAAACAACTCAATAATATCAAATATTACTAAAGAAATCAATTAAAATCCATAAATTTAGATTTCCCAAACTTTTTCCCAAAAGTCAAAAATTGACCTCGGGCCCGCTTGGTCAAAACCCGAGGTTCGGACCAAAATTCATTCACCCCTTCACTCCCGAGCCCGATTATATAATTTATTTTAAAATTCGACCTCAATTCGAGGTCTAAATTCCAATTATACAAAAATCCCTAATTCTACCCAAAACCCCAATTTCCACCATGAAAATCCTAGATTTTAGGTTGAAAACTCATGAAATGTAACGGGTAATTAAAAGAAAGTAGGTTAGAATCACTTACCAATAAATTGGGGAAGAAAATCTTTAAGGAAAATCGCCTCTAGGTCTTCTAGTTTTGAAATTTTTGAAATAATGGCAAAATCCCGTTTTAGGTTCTGTTTTGAATAAATGGGTGACAGTGTTCATCGCGTTCGCGTGAACACTGTCGCTTTCGCAAAGAGCTGCGCCTTAATGACCTACGCGATCGCAGAAGACTCAACGCGTTCGCGAAGGTATAGCCCACTGCACCTTCGCGTCCGCGAGACAAGGCTCACGTTCGCATAGAGTCACCCCTGATTTCCCTTCCCAGCCTGCCAATTGCTACGCGTTCGCGTGTGACTATTCGCGTTCACGTAGAGCAATCCCCCCAATGCTCCACGTTCGCGACAGTAGTCTCGCGTTCGCGTAGGAGAAAAACCCACCTAACCCAGTTCACACATCGCGTTCGCGAGAGTGTCTTCGCGAACACGAAGAAGGAAACTAGAAGGCACCTAAAACTGTAGAAAAACCAGAATTTCTAAGTTCAAATCATCCCATAGCCTATCTGAAACTCACCCGAGCCCTCGGGGCTCCAAACCAAACTTGTACATAAGTCCTAGAACATCATACGAACTTACTCGCGCGATCAAATCGCCAAAATAACACCTAGAACTACGAATCTGACACCAAATCAAATAGAATTTTCAAGAAAACTTTAAAACATCTATTTTCACAACCGAACGTCTGAATCACGTCAAATCAACTCTGTTTCTCACCAAATTCGACAGACAATTCATAAATATTATAGTAGACCTGCACCGAACTTCGGAACCAAAATACGGACCTGGTATCAACAAGACCAAACATCAGTCAATTCTTAAAACCATTAAACTTTCAAACTTTTAATTTTTCATCAAATTTCCATATCTCGAGTTAGGGACCTCGGAATTCAATTTCGGGCATACGCCCAGGTCCCAAATTACGATACGGACCTACCGGGATCGTCAAAATACGGATTCGGGTCCATTTACTCAAAACGTTGACCAAAGTCAACTCAAATAGTTTTCGAAGCAAAATTTTATATTTTTCACAATTTTAACATAAAAGCTTTTCGGGAAGACGCCCGGACTATACACGCAAATCGATGAGGGTAAAAATGAGATTTTTAAGGTTTCGGATCACAAAATTAGGTTTTAAAACATAAGATGACCTATCGGGTCATCACACTAATTTTGATTATACATAATAGAATAACCGAAAAAATGATATGGTACAAATTTTATAAAATAACCGGCCAAACCGAACCATCGACACCCCTAAGTAGAGGCACTTTCATCTCAATTTATGTGCCTGCTTTCGATTGGGGATGAAATTTTAAAAAATTATTTTTAAGGCTTATAGTTTAAAATAAGTCATAGACAAATGTGGATTAAAAATTATCCCATTAAGAGTAACTTAAAAATTAAAAATATTAAATATTTCAAAATAGAGCAGTATAACAATATTTTTTGGGTCAGACTAAAAAGAAAAGTATAACACATAAAATAAAATAGGACAAAGAGGTATTACGGAATTTAGTCAAAATACTTTCTTCCTAACAAGCTCATGAAAAACGTTTTCCGGAAAAAAAAAATTGACAAAAAAATTGTGCAAAATTCTAAACGTGTTTTTATAATTCTAGCTTCGTTAAATTTATGAGTGGAAGAATCACTTCTATTTGAAAAACTATCTCATAACTTTTTTTTGTTTCTGAGAAAAAAATTGAAGAATTTCGTAAAAGAATTAAATTTTTTAAATAAACAACATTATAAAGGTTATTCATGAAAAGATCTTCTAAACAAACTTAACAGGCTAGCCCACATCATGTAAAATATTCTAACTGTTTAGCCTTTAGGTGAAACCATTTGACTAGATACAAATTCAATAATTGGAATAACTTATACAAAAATGTAACTTGTTGTAAAATTAAAAAGCTTAATTTGAGAGACAAAATGCCACATCATAACTTCAATTTGATTAATTAATTGATTTGAATTAAACTTGTGAAAAGTTGATGATTAGATTGAATGACGTTAAGTATTTTTTAGACTCATTTTAAAATAAAAGAACGTTACATACATCGAGAGAGCTTATTTTGAGCCGAAATATGAAGGAATTCTCAAAATAATATAAAAGTTATTTTATTAATATTATTTGAAACTCTACGGATTAGAGTAAATTTTGACCTCATAGTAGGACAATTGAAAGATATCTGGACAGAAATAATTTTCTGAGAATCTCATCTGGATTAGGTCTCATAAATATATCTTTCTAACATCTTTGAACAAAAACTTAATACTATATTACTTTTATTTGGAAAACATAATCTATTAAATTTAAATTTTCCGAAAAGGAGGTTCTCAAATTCTCCTATAATAATATCTCAAAAATGTAAATGGTAGTCCTTGATTAGATTCATGCCTTACCCAAATAACACTATTTATATAGTATTCTGTTCTTGTTGTAAATACTAGGAGTTAAAACGGGAGACGTGAAAATAGGAGCATCAACTTAATCCATTAGGCGCTTTTCAGAGGTGAAATCTTGTAGTTCTTCCTATTCAGTCCGATATTAATTAATCTAGCAATGAGTAGAATGGAGAAAGCTAACAGGCCTTGGAGGACTGAATCCACGTATGTAGGCAAATTAGACATCGCCTCCTTTTCAATAGGAAAGAATAGTCAAACCAACCCAGCTGGATGATCAATCTCAAAAATCTTATTAGCGGGCAAAACTCGGTCCCTAAATTTTCATTATAAATATCTCCTATTAAGTGAATCTAAACAGACAATGAATGTGTGTTTTTTGGTTGGTTAAATGCCTTCGGCTGCTATATTTTCTCGCGACAGAATTAACCATGAAATGGTCATTGTCTTGGTTATATTCATGTGATATACGTCCTTAAATTTGGTCAAGTTTCTACTATCATATAAGTATTTTTTTTTTCTTTCTTTTGGATTTTTTTACCTTGTGTTCAATACTCGGGGTTACTTATTAAAATATTTAACACCAAATAATTCGTTGTCTAAAAGAAAGATGCGCAAAATAAATGAAATAAAAAAGCAAAGCAAGGAGTTGCTCTCTTATTCGATACCAATACAACATTGCTAACTAATGAAAAATACCAAAATCCCGTACTAATACCACATTGCTAACTAATGAAAAATACCAAAATCCCGTACTAATACCACATTGCTAACTAATGAAAAATACCAAAACAAAGGGTAAGTCATTCTTTACCTCAATCATATTAGGAGGGATCAATCCAGATGCAGGGTATTGGTTTGGTCAAGTTGTAACAATTTGGACTTGAGAAAGCTGCATTGAAAGAGTAATATTTGCGAGTGGCCAAACAATAGAAAACGCCCTTGTTATTGTCATGAAACATTTGAAAAAATATTTTATTTCCTAACCCTGGCGCAACACAAGGTTTCAAGAATGAAGCTTCTTTGTTCACAAATAGTGTTCTATTATCCAAACTTGTTATTTGTTTCCTCTCCAAGTTTTCATCGATCACGTTGTATCTCCAAACCTAGACTTTTCCTTCTTTATGAGTTATAAATACGGCCAATATTCCACCATTATCAATATCTTCTGCCGTAAAAACATGTTCAATTGAGCTTCTTATTCGACGTGGCAAGGAATCCCAATAAAATTTCCAGGTAGGTGTCTCTTCAGCTGAGTTTTCCTCGATACTTAGTATTCCAAGATTCCCTTTATCGCCTAATAGGTAAACACTATTGTTTTTGAAAAATACTGGGTTATTGCACGCAAATAATCCTTGGTGCTAACATATTAGGCTATGACATGCGAACTATCTTCCCGTACATTTGGTTTGAATGGTGATGCCTGAGTAAAATAAATAGCCTATTATGTGACGCATGTTCTCAGTTGTTTGACTTGTATGCCACATAATGCAATAGTGCTTAAAATTTCTCAATTATATGTGTTTGCTTGACTTGAGAGTTGAACAGAACCGTCTTGATTGAGTCATGTGCAATGTGTGTGTGAGGAATCGTGATCTTGTGTGCTATCCTGTGTAGTCTAGAACTTGTCCCGTGTGTTAATCGAAGCAAAATCATTAAGTTGTGCTAGTCTAGGAGATGACATAGGCATTTCTTGCTTGATCATAGATGGGTATGGGTTATAAGGTGGGTTATAATGTTAGTATAGATGGGTAAATGAGTCGGATTAATGGGTATGGGTATTAATCTAATAAATAAAAACAAAACAAAAAAAAGCGAAAAAAATAATTAAAACTTACCTGCCCCCAGCCCAGCACCCCACGCTAGGCATGGCGCTAGGGTCTTGTACATACTGGAAAGTGCGCCCCAGGCAGCGTGGGGCGCTGGCCTGGGCGTTGTTTTGACGATTTTTCTATTTTTTTTTTTAAATAACATCCCGATCCCCCGAGCACTTTATATATCCAATTTACATGCCCCACACCATTCTACCTATAATTTCTATATCTACAAAGAAAATAAAAACTCTAATCTACTCTAACTAATTTTTTTTTAAAAAAACTAAGTTATGAAAGCAATAAATATTGGGTTGCCTCCCAACAAGCGCATGATTTAACGTCTCGGCACGACACAGGACCTTGCTTACTCATCAGCAGTACTACTTTGGTCTTCTCACGATCAATGATTCCTCCTTAATAGTGCTTGACTTTGTGCCCATTCACTAAAAATTTCCTTTTACCATGTAAAGCGCGCAACTCAATTGCACCATAAGAAGTGACTCTCACCACCTCAAATGGACCTGACCATCTCGATTTTAACTTCCTAGAAAACAGTTTAAGCCTTGAATTGAACAATAATACCTGTTGGCCTAGTTTGAAGTGACATGGCTTGATACGCTTGTCATGCCATCCTTTTGTTTTCTCTTTGTAAAACTTAGCATTTTCATAAGAATGCAGCCTGAACTCATCTAACTCATTCAACTGCAAGAGTCTCTTCTCGCCCGCGACTTCAAGGTCCATATTCAACTTTTTAATGGCCCAGTACGCCTTGTGTTCAAGTTCAACAGGCAAGTGATATGCCTTCCCATAAACAAACTTATAGGGCGATACCCTAATTGGTGTTTTATATGCAGTTCTATATGCCCACAAGGCATCATCTAACTTGCAGCTCAATCCTTCCTATTCACACTCACCGCCTTCTCTAATATTTGCTTTATTTCTCTGTTAGATACCTCAGCTTGTCCACTTGTTTGCAGATGATATGTCATGGCAACTCTATGGGAGACTCCATATTTAGTTAGAAGGTTATTCAACAACCGATTGCAAAAATATGTCCCTTCATCACTAATCAAGGCACGTGGAGTCCCAAACCTCGAGAATATATTCTTCTTCACAAACGCAGCCACCATCATGGCATCATTTGTTGGCAATGCGATCGCCTCTACCCATTTTGACACGTAGTCAACTGCTAGCAAGATGCATTTATTTTCTCTGGACAATGGGAATGGTCCTATAAAATTTATCCCCCATATATAAAAAATCTCTACCTCCAGGATGTTATTCAAAGGCATCTCATGCCTCTTTGTAATTGTTCCTGTTCTTTGACACTGGTCATACTTCTTAACAAATGCATGGGCATCCTTGAATAATGTTGGCCAAAAAGAACCCAGATTGTATTACTTTTGTAGTTGTCCTATTGCCTCCATGATGGTCCCCATAAGGTGATGCATGACAATCATACAACACTAATCCTGCCTCCTTCTTTGGAATGCATCTCCTCATCAACTGATCAGCACACTGCTTGTATAAGAATGGCTCATCCCAGTAGTAGAAGTTCACATCATGTAGAAACCTCTTTCTAGCTTTAGATTCGATTTCAGGAGGAAGTACCCCACTCACAAGATAATTCACATAGTCCGCGTACCATGGGGAGAGTCTTCGGTGATAGCAAAAAGTTGTTCATCAGGGAATGCCTCCTTAATTTGTCCACCCTCCTCCACATGGTCATGATTTTCCAGCCTTGTTAGATGGTCAGCTACTTGGTTCTATGTGCCCTTTCGATCTCGTATTTCTACATCAAATTCCTGCAACAACAAAACCCAGTGCATCAATCTAACCTTGGATTCCTTTTTGTAAATAGATACTTGATTGTTGCATGATCGATATGGTCTATGACTTTTGTTCCCACCAAGTATGCCCGGAGTTTCTCAAAGGCCCACAAAACGGCCAACATCTCCTTTTCAGTGGTGGTGTAATTCAGCAGTGCATCATCAAGAGTCTTACTCGCATAGTAGATGGAATAAAACATCTTGTCCTTCCTCTGGCCTCGCACTGCCCCAATAGCATGGCCACTTGCATCGCACATAAGTTCAAATGGTAAGGATCAATCCGGTGCCGCAATAATAGGGGCAGCCACCAACTTCTTTTTGAGCTCTTCGAATGCATTCAGGCAGGCTTCATCAAAATTGAAAATTACATCCTTTTCAAGCAACCTGCACAAATGAGTAGCAATTTTTGAAAAATCCTTAATAAAGTTGTTTGACCAAAAAATGTAAGACTTTTGATTAAACTAATTAATATTTTATGACGAAGGGCTAAACCTAGTTAATGATAATAACTTTAGATATATAATCAATTAACACCAATCACGCAAGAGCAGTGTTGAGAGAAGATTAAATGTGATGTACATTCAATGTTTCAAGATCATTAATGATGGGGGAATATCAAGCATTAAATAACGATAAATGACATTAAAGTAAATAAGGAGAATGATTCACCCAATATTGAATGAGGTGGATGATTCTTCTTTTTGACAATGGTGAATGATAGACAAATACTAGAATATTAGGACCCTTCTCAGATCTAATGGAAAAAGTGTGGAATAGTAGACAATCGAATCTCTTTAGAAAGGTAGTGATTGTCTTTTATCTCGAAAGAAAGTCTATTTTTTCAAGAATGTCTTATCAGAGAATATTACACATCTCCCTCCCCTATCTCTTTTTCTATTTTATATGGGACATTCCCCAGTCAACCCTAAAAGTAAAGACACCAATAATATTTAATAGAATATTATCCTGAATATTTTATTACAAAAACTAGCCGTTAGCCCTCGACCTCGGCCTTTATTGACTATTCGACTACGAGCCCCATTATCTACTAATCGACCTCGACCATATCACTTTCTACGATACCGTTTCGTGTCAAATCTTAATGAAAATAGATTTTGACCCATACAGTTAGTCCCTCCGCTTATTGATGTCGGCCCTGGGCGACCTCAATGAGCGGACTCTGTATGTCAGGCTTGAGAAGTTTTATGCGAGCAGGTTGAGTAGTAGAGCTTCAGACGGAATGGGAGCGTGGCCTTTTGTGATCCACAACCTAGGGTCACGTTGTCCTATCTTGACGTCATGTCATCATGCATCATCTTAGGTTCACTCTTTACTTTCTAAAAATTGAATTTTCATACCCTCTTCTTCCTCAACCAGAATCTCTGCTTCCTTGACCTTACTTCATACTCCTGCCTTCACCTATTTCGGTGGTTCTTACTACTCGACTCTTCTGCGTTTGACCGGACCCACTCTATTCATAAACAAAAATACTTAATGTGTCTTCCAGTTCTGGGGAGATGCCTAATCCTGCTCCTTTGGCAGTGTACGTGGCTCCCCATGACGGTGGGGCTGCCATCGCTGTAGAAGATGAAAGCTTTCCTACGATGGAGGAAATAGAGCTGACTTCTCAAAGCTACCCAAGGATGACCCTGAGGCCGTAGAGTCTAAGATGGACGCGACTGCCCTTGCTAATTTCAGGGCGAAGTTCAAAATTCCAGTCCACATCGATCTGGTCCCGGCTGGACGCGATGTGGTATAGATTCATCGCCCTAGATATTGAGTGTTCTATGCATATCCATTATACGTGGGCTATTCTTTTCCCATTCTCCCATTGGTAGAGGAGTTCTGCCGCTACTATGGCATTTGCCTGGCTCAGCTTTCTCCTTATATCTATAAGCTCATCCTCATATTATCAAAGTACGCGGAATTGGCTGACCGCAGGGTCTTCGTCACCTAATGCACTTTTTCACGCTAAGTTTTTATTGAGGGACGATATTGTACCTTCGTCACCGTGGATGCAAAAGTTTGGTAGTAAAGATGGATGATAAAGCGAATCGTTGATTATGGTTTTAATTACTTCTTTGTCAAGACTGAGGATGTGGTGGCGAACGCGAATGGATTTCCTGAGTCGTGGAATTACGCTCGTAAGTATTTTCACCAAGTGCTTTTTTTGCTCGTTCTGGTCGTTGTCTAACCGTTCTGTCTTTTTCTCCTTCGTCTTAGACTAAGCCCCCTCCATTGGTCGTGGATATTCATGAATGGGTTAGCTAGATCTTGCCCCACACAGGGGGATTCGTGGGTGGCCGACTTTTTTCAAGAGATTTGGGACCAAGCTTTCAGCGATCGGTGAGTTTGCCCGTTCATATAGTGACTTTTTACTTATACCGTCTTGTCCTTGTGGTTGCGTGTTCATCATGGCTTTGATAGTTTCCTTTCTAATCACTTTTGCAGGAGGGTCTTTAAAGAGGCGAAAAGCTCCTACTCTGGCATTCCATAAGAGGAAGAAGGCCGTTTCTATTCCTGTTGCTACGGTAAGACCTATTCGGTTGTCGACTACTGCGTCGGGTGTCTCAACTTCGCCTCAACGTCATCTAGTTGATGAGGACGATGAGGAAAGATCGTTGCCGACTGATGATAATCTGCTTGACCGCAAGAGGCAATCTGTCGGTATCGGCGAAGGAGGTGTTCGCGTGGGAAGTTCGATGATGGATAGTTTCGTCATCAGAGAAATGGTGACTATAGATCTCAGAGTTGGTGCCGAGCAGCCGTCCGCGATCCCGTCACAGTCGGAGGATGAGGGGTGTACTTTGCTCCTTGAGGTCGGAACGGGTTTTGAAGGGTCATCGGCGCCGATACCCGACGCCTTACAAGGGGGTGAGACATTGATCTCTTTGCCGACCAAGGGTTCTTACTCTCGGGTTGACAATAAGGGCAAAAGTGTTGCCGAAGTGGATTATGAGACAAGCTCCGATATGGACACCGAGGAAGTTAGGATGATGGGGGAAGGACTTACCCGGCTTGAGGTGAGGTTGGAAGGGAGCACGCGGACCATTGCGATCCCTTTGGACCGGGACCTATTAGTTGATACTGAGGACGTGGTCCCTTCTCTTGGTCCACTCTGTTCCGATGTGGAGGATAAGACCCTCGAGAAGCTAAAGGATTCCACTTTGTCGAAGAGCATAGCCAGCCTTGCTCTTAGGGTATGTTTGGTATTCTGTTTCCTTATTCGATTTTATGTTGATTTTGACTTTGTTCTTACCCGCTCTAGCTTTCTTTTCAGACCATGATCTTGGAGATTTAAGTTCCCGCCGAGAGGAGAGGCATAAGGTTATTTTCCAAAAGATGGAGCGGAAATATCGCGAATATCGTGATAAGCACCGTGAGCTTTGCCGATGAGTTGGTGATATTAGCAAATTCCGGGCCCTACGAAACGAGCTAAAGGAGAAGGATGACAAATTGGTGAAGGTCATCGGAAAATGTAGTGAGCTCGAGGGGGAGTTGAAGGACAAATAGGAGGAGCTCGAAGTGAGTAGGGTGGTTGAGGCCCAGTGAGCTGACCTTCAGTCCCAAGTGGTCTTGCTGCGTGCCGAGCTGGAGGAGTGTCAACTTCGAGCAACCATTTTGAGTGGCGAGGTCACCGAGAAGGTAGCAGATTTGGATAGGGTGGAGTCGGCCCAGTTATCAACTGCGTGTAGATCTGCAGCTTTGGAGGACGCAATCCGTGCTAGGCTCAGAGAGGAGCGGCTTGATGAGCGGATTGGGGAGTTTGAAAAAGAGACTGCGGACCTTAGTGATCGAGTTGTTGCCCTTGAGGCCGAGAAGGCACAGTTATTAGCGCAACTGTCCTCCTCCCGTACTACCTTTCCTAATGTTCCTCAGGATCTGTATGAGGAAAGGATTCACACCGAGGCCCAGCTAGACATATTCAGGGATCTCATGAGGACGGGGGCTGTTTCGGAAGCCGACTTAGTGAATGCACGTGCTAAGGCACATGAAGCTCAGTTTGCTTGTGGCTATGACCCCGCCACACCAAAAGTTGGTGATGCTGAGGAAGACGTGGAAGGGATTGAGCAGGATGCCTGGTACGACGATGAGTATCCCAGCGGTGAAGTTGGAGAAATGGGTGGAGATGGTGCTGCTGAGTTAGGTATTACGTAGTTGTTTTTATTTCTTTTGCTTGTAATTCTTAAACATACTTTTGCTTGCATCTGTTTTAGCTTTTGTAAGGAATATATTTGAAGTAAGAAGTGTCGTTTTAACCATAAAAATTTGGTTTTGGCCATGGTCGTGGATTAGCAGGTGTTAATTCGAACGAGGTTGAACGTAACCGGTACTGAGTTGGTTCAAGCGAGGTCGAATGTGAGTCGATTCGAACAAGGTCGAATGCGAGTTAATTCGAACGAGGTCGAATGTGAGTTAATTCAAACGGGATTGAATGTAGTTTAATTCGAACGAGGTCAATTGTGAGTTAATTCGAATGAGGTCGAATGTGATTTAATTCGAACGAGGTAGAATGTGAGTTAGTTCGAATGAGATCGAATGTAGTTTAATTCGAACGAGGTCGAATGTGGGTTAATTCGAACGAGGTTGAATGCGATTTAATTCGAACAAGGTCGAATGTGAGTTAATTCGAATGAGGTCGAATGTAGTTTAATTCGAACGAGGTCAAATATGAGTTAATCCGAACGAGGTCGAATGTAGTTTAATTCGAACGAGGTCGGATGTGAGTTAATTCGAACGAGGTCGAATGTAGTTTAATTAATTATGGTCGGGGGGCTGGTTGATATTGAGGCAATGTTGTTCTGGCGAGAACATGGGCGGACTTCATACGTTTGTGTTTTGCTCATACTTGGAGAAATTTACATGTTTTTCGGGCTGGCATTCCAGTCCCAGTCTATCTAGTCCCTTCATTGGGTGACCTGGAGACGTGTTGAGAGGTTGGACAATGAACTAACTGTCCGGTGTCTCTTTCCGTTCACATTTCGACTTGGAAGTGTCCCCCTTTCGCCTCATTAAAAACCTCCTAGAGAAAACGCGAGTGGGACAAAACTCAAGTGAGGGAAAAAAAGTGCGACTGGAGGACGCTTTTTATTAAAAGTTTAAATACTTGAGGTGGGCGACGTTCCATTTGTTTGGCAGTTGTTTTCCTTCCATTGTTTCTAGTTGAAATGACCCTTTATTTGCTGCTGCCATCATTTTGTATGGGCCGTCCGAATTCGTACCTAGTTTGCCTTCCCGCGGGTCTTTACTTGCTTGTGTTTTAGCCTTGAGCACATAGTCCCCGACTGTGACTGGTCTGATCTTGGATTTTTTGTTATAATAGCGTTCTGCCTGCTGTTTTTGGGCAACGATCCTTATGTAGGCCATATCTCTCCATTTTTCGACTTCGTCGAGCTCTTGCCTTCTGCTTTCATCGTTTCTCGGCCCGCTCTCATGGGAGTATCGCAAACTGGGCTCTCCGACTTCGACTGGTATTACCGCATCAGTCTCATAGACTAAAGAGTAAGGTGTCTCTCATGTACTCGTCTTTGGCGTCGTGCGATAGGCCCAAAGCACTTCTGGTAACAGCTCCGACCATAATCCCTTAGCGTCCTCAAGTTTTTTCTTCAAGATGTTCAGTATTGTTTAATTGGAGGATTCTGCTTGCCCGTTGCCCGCGGGGTGGTATGGTGTGGAGAGTATTCTTTGGATATGCAACTTCTCAAAAAAAATTGGCAACCTTTTTTCCAGTAAATTGGGGTCCGTTGTCGCAACTGATCTCTTTGGGGAGGCCGAAGCGGCACACAATGTTTTTCCATATGAAGGCGGTCATTTCCTATTCGCGTATTTGTGCGAATGCTCCTGCTTCTACCCACTTTGAAAATAGTCAGTTAAAACCAAAAGAAATCGTACGTTACCTCGCCCCACAGGGAGGGAGCCGAGGATGTCCATTCCCCATTTGATGAAAGGCCAAGAGGAGGTGACCGAGTGGAGAGGCTCGCCCGCTTGATGGAGCATTGAGGCGTATTTTTGGCATTGTTCGTATTTTTTTACGAAGTCTGCGGCCTCTTTTTTCATGGTAGGCCAGTAGTAACCTGCCCGTATGAGACATTTGACCAGAGCTCGATTTCCTGAGTGAGCTCCGCAGTGGCCTTTATGGACTTCTTCTAGTACGCACTACGTCTGATTCGGGCCTAAGCATTTCCCTAGGGGGCCGCCATACGTCCTTTTATATAGGTCGTTATGAATGATGTTGTACCTGGCCGCTTGCATCCGGAGCTTCTTGGCTTCCTTTTTATCATCTGGGAGTACTCCGTCCTGCAAGTATGTAACAATACGGTTGCGCCAGTCCCAGGTTAGATTTATGGTCCTTACCTCAGTTTGATCTATCGATGAGTGGAGGGGGGGGGGGAAGGGGACAATGTTTCCTTATCCGGTTATGCTTTTAGTTGCTTCCACTAATTTAGTGACGCCGTCTGCTTCGATGTTTTGTGCTCGATGGATTTGGTCGAATTGGCACTCGTCGAACTCGGGCAATAGTCTGCAGATCTCGGCCTAGTATTTTTGTAAACTTTGCTCTTTGATCTGGAAAGTCCCTATGACTTGGTTGGCGACGAGTTGAGAGTCGCAGCGTAGGATGACCCGCCCCGTACTTAAGTGCTAGCCTTAACCCTGTAATCACGGCCTCATACTCTGCCGCGTTGTTAGTTATGTCCAGGCATCTTATGGACTGGAGAACCACTTTGCCTTTCGGGACTTCAAGTACAAGTCCCAGTCCGGCCCTTGATTCATTGGAGGCGCCGTCGGTGTAAAAAATCCATAGATCTTGTGTTCGCGGAGAATCGTGGGCGACTTCTTTTTCGACTTCGGGCATTATTTTTTGGCTGATGTCGGCGACGAAGTCGGCGAAGACTTGTGATTTTATCGTCGTCCGCGGTTGATATGTGATATCATGCTTGCTCAATTCTATGGCCCACTTAGCTAATCTTCCCGATAGCTCGTGCTTATGCAAGATGCTTCTCAAGGGGAAAGTTGTGATTACCGAGATCGGATGGCATTGGAAGTAGGGTCTAAGCTTTTGTGAAGCTATGACCAAGGCCAAGGCCAGTTTTTCGAGGTGGGGATACCTCGTCTCAGTGTTGACTAGGGTTTTGCTAATGTAATAGATAGGAGATTGCGTACCTTTGTTTTCTCGGACTAGGACTGCACTCACTAGTACTTCGGATACGGCGAGGTAGACGAGCAGACGTTCCCTTGGTTCTTCTTTGGCAAGCAACATTGGCGATGATAAGTAGGCTTTTAACTCCTTCAGGGCTTGAACGCACTCGGATGTACATAGGAGGCGGTCGTCCTTCTTGAGCACGCCGAAAAACTTGTGACATCTATCAGCTGATCGTGAGATGAATCTCGACATGGCGGGGATACGGCCGGTCAGCTTGTAAACTTGTTTCTTGCTTGTTAAGTGTTCTGGTATTCCCTCAATGGCTTTGATTTGGTCGAGATTGACCTCGATGCCTCTTTGTGATACTAGGAAGCCCAGGAATTTTCCTGAAGTTACGTTGAACGCACATTTCTCAAGGTTTAGGTTCATCCCATATCGCCTGAGTATGTTAAAGGCCTCTTTCAGGTGGTCGATGTGATCTTATTTCTTTTTGGACTTGACCAGCATGTCGTCTATGTAGACTTCCATCGTCTTGCCAAGTTGGTCTTTGAACATTTTGGTCACCAACCTTTGGTATGTCACCCCCGCGTTTTTCAGTCCGAAGGGCATCACCCTGTATCAGTACGTTCCTTGGTGGGTGATGAATGTGGTATTATCCTGGTCCTCCTCTTACATAAGGATCTGATTGTAGCCTGAGTAGGCATCTAAGAAGCTCAACGGTTCATGCCCGGCCATTGCGTCAATGAGCTAGTCAATGTGAGGTAGCGAGAATGAATCTTTGGGACATGCTTTGTTCAAATTCGTGAATTCTACGCACATCCACCACTTTTCGTTCTTCCTTTTCACCATGACCACATTGGAAACCCATTAGGGATATTTTGATTCCCTAATGGACCCGTTTTCTAATAATTTTTCGATCCCTTCGTGGACTGCATCGTTTATTGCAGAATTGAACTTTCGCTTAACCTACCTTACCGAGGGGGGGGGGGTAGAACAGGTCGACATTCAACTTGTGTGTGGCGACCTCCTTCGGGATACCTGGCATGTTTGCATGAGAAAAAGCAAACAAGTCCGCATTAGCAGTTAAGAATTGACGGAATTTACCTGGTTCTTGAAGCTTGCGGCCGACGTAGGCTTTCTTGCTATGGTCGTTTTCATCAAGTTGGACGGGGTCGAGGTCTTATACGGTTAATCCCGTGTTGTCCATTATTTTTGGATCTCTGATGACGTCCGCCTTTTCATCACAGCTCGACCTCGACATAGTTAATTGCTATGCATCTTCTGCTTTGCCCTTCATTTGTTGGGTGTATGTACAATCTTGGGAGATGCGATAGAATTCTCAAGATGTACGATGTTCTCCTCGTATGTTGAATACTCCCCATGGGGTTGGAAATATGATAACTTGGTACAAGCTGGAAGGGATAGCCCTCATGGCATGTATCCAAGGTCGACCTATTACGGCGTTGTACGCGTATACTGGTCCATGATGTGGAATGTGGTTTCCAGAATGATGCCGCCGACCAGGACGGGGAGTGTGATTTCTCCGGATGTTCGTTCAACTGCATTGTTAAAACCTGTTAGCATGATGCAGCGCGGTATTATCCTATCCTCGAGTTTCATTTGTGCAAGTACTCGAGGATGGACAATGCACGCGCTGCTCCCATTGTCCACCATAATGCGTCTTACATCTGTATCTAATATTCGTAAAGTGATAACAAGGGCATCATAGTGAGGGAAAACCAAACCTTGGGTATCTGACTTATTGAAGATGATACTTTCTTTGGGTTCGTCGTACCGTTCATGAGTGATTGACCATTTGAGCTTGTGGGTTGTGGAGAAATTTACGCTATTGATCGAAATGTCGTCTCCGCCCCCGATGATCATTTGAATGGTACGAGTCGGAAAGGGTGGTTTCGGCGGTCCCTGGTGTTGTTCACGTCCTCGGGCAAAGTTGGTCCTTCCTCGACCGCTCAACAATTCTTTGAGGTGTCCTTGATGAATCATGTTCATGACCTCCTATTTAGGGCGATGCAGTCCTCAGTTTTGTGACCTCGCTCTTGGTGGAACTCACAGAGGGCGTCTGATTTTCTAGTGCTTAAATCTGACCTCATCTTTTGTGGCCACTTTACTTTTGGTCTGAGCTTCTCCAATGCATAGACTATTTCTGAGAGTGACACAAATAAATTGTGAGCGGATAGTAAATGGGGCATACCTCTCTCGTTCCGGTGAGTCCCTGTCCTTGGCCTAGATGGGCTTCGTTGTGGGCGAGGGGCATGATGGTGCTTCTAACATTCATGCCTTTCTCGGTTGGATCGTGGAGTTGCAAGATCTCTCTTGGTATCATTTCTTTGATCCTTCCTGGTTTTGGCTTGCATCGAGGTCAATCGATGAGTTGGCCCATTCAGATCGTCTTCGTCGGCACGAACCTCGGCACAATAGGCGTTGTGTATTTCATCCCAAGTGGTTGGAGGATATTTCATAAGCCGGTTTAATAGTTTTCTGGTCTCCCTTGAGCCATTCCTGTTCAGCCCGTTCTGGAAAGCTGCAACAGCCATTCCTTCCGATACATTGGGTAAGGTCATCCTTACTCTGTTGAAACGAGCGAGGAAGTCCCTCAATCCATCTCCGGGTGATTGTTTGATGGCAAATATATCGTTCACTCTTGCCTCCGCCTTTTTAGCCCCAGCATGGGCCATCACGAACTTCTCAACCATCTCTTCGAATATTTCAATGGAGCGCGTGGGCAGCTGTGAATACCAAGTCAATGCTCCTCCGGTAAGGGTCTCGCCGAACTTTTTCAACAAGATGGAGGAGACTTGTTCTTTGGCGAGATCATTGCCCTTTACCGCAGTGACATAGTGAGTTACATGATCTTCGGGGTCGGTCGTACCATCATAAATTTTCAGATAAGGCGGCATCTTGAACGTCTTGGGTATGGCATGTGGGGCTGCTTCATCACTATAGGGTTACTCGACGAACTGTCTAGCGTCTCTTTTTGGCAAGAGTTTTGGGGCACCCGGTATTTTGTCGACTCTTACTTGGTGTTCTCTCTTTTGATCCCGAAGCATTTTGTTTTCATTTTCCATTTCTTCCATTTTCCTCAGAATGGCTGTGAGGGTGTCGTTACCTGCATTATTAATATTGTGAGTGATACCTGTTACTGAAGGGGGAAGACCGTGCTGCTTGGCCGTTGCTGGTGCAATGCAAGTCCTTGCATTTTCTCTAACTGCCTCTTGAGTGGGCTTGTTGAGGATACTGGTCAGTGCATTTGTCAGCTAAGCTTCGAGTAGGTTCTTCACTACTGGTAGCGCTTCTTCTGTTGTGGACGTGGAAGCTCCTTTACCGTGGGATGTTGTGATACTTCCGTGAGGGACAGGTGATTCACTTCATCGGGGAGAGGTGTTAGGCATTATGCCTTCGCCTTCTGTTTTGGAGACCTCATTGATGGTGTTTAAGAGGTTGGTAGTGAGATCGGCCACTGCCTTCATCCTTTCTTCTCCCTTGCCTGCCATGTCAGATCTGGGTGTACAAGGAAGTATGAGCGGTTTTTTTTTTTTTGTGAACTGTGCGAGTTATAGATCTAGAAAAACTAAAGATTTAACTAGGTATCCCCACAGACGGCGCCAAATTGTTTGACCAAAAAATATAGACTTTTGATTAAACAAATTAATATTGTATGACGAAGGGCTAAACCTAGTTAATGATAATAACTTTAGATCTATAATCAATTAACACCAATCACGCAAGAGCAGTGTTGAGAGAAGATTAAATGTGATGTATATTCAATGTTTCAAGATCATTAATGATGGGGGAATATCAAGCATTAAATAACGATAAATGACATTAAAGTAAATAAGGAGAATGATTCACCCAATTTTGAATGAGGTGGATGATTCTTCTTTTTGACAATGGTGAATGATAGACAAATACTAGAATATTGGGACCCTTCTCGGATCTAATGGAAAAAGTGTGGAATAGTAGACAATCGAATCTCTTTAGAAAGGTAGTGATTGACTTTTATCTCGAAAGAAAGTCTATTTTTTCAAGAATATTCTTATCAGAGAATATTACACATCTCCCTCCCCCTATCTCTTTTTCTATTTTATATGGGACATTCCCCAGTCAACCCTAAAAGTACAGACACCAAGAATATTTAATAGAATATTCTCCTGAATATTTTATTACAAAAACTAGTCGTTAGCTCTCGACCTCGGCCTTTATTGACTACTCGACTACGAGCCCCGTTATCTACTAATCGACCTCGACCATATCACTTTCTACGATACCGTTTCGTGTCAAATCTTAATGAAAGCAGATTTTGACCCATACAAAAGCGTCTATAGAATCCCGCGTGTCCCAAGAAACTCCAGACACCCTTCACAGAAATGGGTGGAGGTAATTTTTCAACCACCTCCACCTTTGCGTTATCAACTTCAATGCCGCTCCTTGACATTTTGTGACCCAACACGATGCCTTCTTGCACCTAAAATGGCACTTTTCCCAATTCAACACTAGATTTGTTTCTTCACAACGGGCCAACACCTTGCTCAAATTCTTCAAACGGTCATCATAAGAAGACCCAAAGACTGAAAAATCATCCATAAAGACTTCCAAAAATATTTCCACCATATCGGTGAAAATAACCATCATGCACCTCTGGAAAGTGGCTGGTGCATTACAAAGACCAAACAACATTCACTTGAAGGCGAAAGTGCCATAAGGGAAAGTAAAAGTGGTCTTCTCCTGATCCTCCGGGCATATGACAATCTGGTTGTACCCCGAATAACCATCAAGGAAGTAATAATATTCATGCCCCGCCAATCTGTCCAACATTCGGTCAATGAATAAAAGTGAGAAATGGTCCTTGCGGGTTGTTTTGTTGAGCCTTCTGTAATCAATGCAAACTATCCACCCCGTCACGGTGCGAGTAGGAATTAGCCCATTTTTCTCATTCTCTACCACAGTCATCCCCCCTTTTTTAGGCACACATTGCACTAGGCTTACCCAGTTGCTGTCAGAGATAGGAAAGATGATACCTACGTCGAGCCACTTAATCACTTCATTCTTCACGACCTTTTTCATTATGGGATTTAATCTCATTTGTTGCTCAATACTGGGGCCATGTCCATCTTCCAAAACATTTTTATGCATGCAAAATGATGGACTGATTCCCTTGATGTCAGCAATTGTCCACCCAATAGCCTTTTTATGCTTGAGAAGTACTCTAGGAAATGTCTCTTCTTGAACCTTAGTCACGTTGGATGAGATAATCACTAGCAATGTCTCAGAGTTCCCCAAATAAGCATAGCGCAGATGCGCTGGAAGGGGCTTAAGTTCTAGCTTTGGAGCTTCTTCAATAGATGGCTTAGGAGGGATCAGAGTGACAGGCTTGTCCAACTCCTCAAATCTCCCAAACCCATGGACATAACTGCAAGACATGTTGAGTACTTGCTCAATTTCTCCCATCATCTCATCTTCACGTCTTCTTTATCCCCAAGCTAATCTCATTCAATAGGATATATGGGGCTTATATAAGGCACTAATGATGTCACATCAGTTTCCACCACAAAAATCATGGATAGCCCTTCATAGTGGGCTGTCAATCTGAGTGCTTTATACAAATTGAATACCTCCATTCGATCACCTACTCTCATCGTCATCTTTCCTTCACATACATCAATAATAGCTCGGCCCGTAGCTAAGAATGGACCCCCCAAAATAAATGAGACTTCCCGATCAGGCTCGTAGTCCAAGATAATAAAATCAGCAGGGAATATGAAAGAACCCACTTGAACTAACACATCTTCAAGCACTCCTCTAGGATGAGCAAGGGAGCAATCAACCAACTGTAAAATTACCATTGTTGGGCGGGGCTCACCCAACCCCAACTGTCTGAATACAGATAACGACATCAAATTGATTCTTGCTCCAAGATCACACAAAGCTCACCCGACTGCATGCTGACCAATCGAGATTTGGATAGTGAAACTACCCGGATCCTTCAATTTATGTGGTAGCTTGCTTTGAATTCTTGAGCTACATTCCTGAGTGAGTGACACGGTCTCAAACTCGGTCAACCTCCATTTATTTACCACTATATCCTTGATGTATTTAGCATATTTGGGCACTTCTTGTAGCATGTCTACCAGTGGAATATTGATTTGCACCAGCTTCAAAATATCAAGAAACTTTTTATAAGTGACATTATCCTTCACTTTCTGCAATCTCTGAGGGAACAGAGGTGGTGGCCTCGCAACTAATGGTGGGGGTTGCTTAGCCACCGCCTCTTCACTTGTCTTCTCTGACTCCTTTGATTTTTGTGATTCTGCCTCTTGGTGGTCGGTTTCTTATTAAACGTCACTTGTTTCCTCTTTTTCGACTGGACTTCTTCTAACTATCTCTTATTTCTCAATGACACAACATTAATAGATACTTTAGGATTAGCCTCAGTGTCACTTGGAAGAGCTCCATCTGATCGAGTATTTTGGGCACTGGCAAGGTGTCCCATTTCTCGCTCCAAATTTCTCATCACTGCTGCTTGGGCATGCTGGTCAACCATTAATTTCTTCATCATCTCCTCAAAGTGACTCATCGGGTTTGCAGGTTGTTCAGCCTGAGGTGGTCTATATTGTTATTAGGGTGCTTGTGGCTTGTACTGATTCTGAGCACTTGGTTTCCACCCCCAAGAGAAGTTTGGATGGTTCCCCTAGTTAGGATTGTAAGTGTTCCCATACTGGTTTGTCTGTCCCCTATTTGCATTACCCATAAAACAGTCAGACTCTGGATTATCTGGGCATAGGTCGCTCGTGTGACCCTCTCCACATACTTCACAAAATATTTGAACCTGTTGCACTAGCTGGGCTTGTTGCTTGTTAATAACCAAGGTCATCTGATTGACTTGGTTGGTCAATGTGGAAATCTATGCTGATAATGCAGAGACAACATCTAACTCGAGAACCCCTACAGATTTTTGCATTATGTGTCTTCCCGTCTCTCCTTTCCAATCAGAATTGCTTTTGGAGAATTTGTTCAATAATGCATATATCTCATCGAAGATTTTCTCCAACACCTGACCTCTCGATGTATCATCTACCACAATCTTTGTCTCGGGATGTAGCCCTTCTATGAAAGTGTGAGCTAACACTTCATTTGTCTGATTGTGATGAGGACAGTCTGTGAGCATCCCCTTGAACCTTTCCCAAGCTGAGTATAAAGACTCCCCCGATTTCTATTTGAAGGCGACTATCTTACTTCTGATCTTTGTAGTTTTGCCTGATGGGAAGAACCTTGCCAAACATTCCCTCGCCAGATCATTCCATGATGTAATAGAATTAGATATTTTTGCCTTCAACCATCACTTTGCTTCACCCAACAGAGAGAATGGGAATAGTATGAGCCTCACATAGTCTGGAGTGACTTTGTTAGTAATATAAGTATTACTAATCTCCAAGAAGTTCAGGATGTGCTGTTGTGGATCCTCGTGTGGAAGACCCAAAAACTACACATTCACATGTAGTAGATGGATCATGCTCTGTTTTAGCTCAAAGTGCCCACTGATTTTGGGCTTCACAATGCTGGAGGTGACGTTAGCAATGCTGGGCATTGCCACCTCCTGAACAACAATATGTTGCTCCTCTGCCATGTCCACAGGAAATTGAACGAGTGCCTGAAGATTATTTGTGTCCCTTGCTTCCCCCAACCTCTTGTGAAATGTTCTCTCAGGTTCGGGGTCAAAGACTTGAAGTCTGTCCTGGCTTCTGACCCTTTGCATTCAATCAAGGTTCCTGAGAGCAGAGCAACAATTGAGTAACGTTAGACTTGACAAAATAAACAATTAAAGATAATACTAGAAAGTAGCCAATATTCAAGTCCCCGGCAACTACGCCAAAAACTTGGCTCCCAAACGTACACACAATTATATGTGGTCGTACAAGTAATAAAATGATAAGTCGAGTGTCGAACCCACAGATATTTGTATTAACTATCCACTAAATTCACCAAGATTGTTATTGAGTCGAGTCAATCCGAGTTCAAAAGTGTGGTTATACTAAACAATAATTCTAACTAGTGACTAAATTATCAAGCAGCAAAATGGATGTTATGTATTCAGTAGAGACAAATATTCCAGGGTTGTGATCAATTCTAACCAATCCTATTGTGTCTAGTTAACTCTCCCTTTCATACAATTCACTCATGGTTGCTAATTAATCGAACAATTATTCTCACAGCCTTCTCCCGAAGTACTACTCGCCTATCTAAAATAGATTAACGCCTATATTCCTATGGAATCAATCTATTAAGAATGCATTAAGATTACGATATTTAATTAAGCACGATTACTAGGTATATTCCTATCCTAACCACAAATCTGCCTCCCTCAGAATTAAGATCATGCTCTCTTCAATTCTTCTATAATCTATACATGGCTTTCCTAAGCATATCATAGATAGTAAATAGAACCTAACTGCTGGCCAGACAATTAAGCAATTAATCATAGAATTGAAGAAACAACCATATATTGGTGAATTGTAATTATGGTTAAGTCAACGTTAAACAATAATATTCATGGCTAAATTACAACCCCAGAACTATGGGGTTTAGCCACTCATGATAATATCAAAACTAATTCACAAGTGTTGAATAATTGAAAATACTAAGAAAAGATGAAGAAAACTATTATGTCCTCGCTCCCGAATGTTTCTCGTGTGTTTTTTCCTTCAAAGTGGTGTCTCCCCTCTCAAAATAGGCTTAGTCTTTCTTTTATACGCGTTTGGTAGGTCTTGGGCCGAAATAACCTTATCTCGGGCAAAGTTGGAGAAATTCCCGTCACCAGCGTCCAGGGCAGCATGGCCGCCATCTCTATTCATGTATAGTAATCAAACAAGGTGTATTAATACAAGAATCATATTCATGCAGAGGCAGAGGCGTCAGTGTAAGCAAGCGCCAACTCCTACAAACAACACAAAACATAATATAATCTCTACCAATGAGACGTGATGATATTAATCTGAGTATATCAATTGGAGTATTAGAACATTGTCTATCATCATTTGCATGCTCCATGTGCATGTGTGCTTTGTATTCCTTATTTACTTAATTAAAAATTTGTTTACTCGTAAAATGGTACAATTAAATTTATACATGGTTTCTAGACAAGTGAATTAATTTGATCCTGAAATAATAAAATAATTGAAGAATTATGAAATACTTAGCCTTGAGATGGAGATGAAATAACATAAATAGCAGTTCTAGGCAATCATTCTTAATGTCGCAGAATATTCTCTATTAAATGCTACCGGGTGAAGAGTATTCATTATATCTTTATGAGCGTTATTCTTTTCGGTGACAAACGGAACAGTTGTCTTCGGCCTTATCTATCCCCCCGTCTTGGGTTCCACATGTCCCTATTTTGGGTGGCCACGAGTCATAGCATATTTTACCCTATACAGATAATTCCCCTGCTTTCTGGTGACACAACTTTGTGTTACCGGAAAGTTGGTAGAAACACTCTTTTGGCTGAAATTACTATAACTCCCTCTGAAGGCTTCTGACGGTTGATTAGACGCATGCCTCTCTGTATTTAATGCCCCAAACACGTGTCATCCCATGATTCAACACAACTTTTGCCGATTCTCGAGGTAATCATGGCCATGAATTTAGCTGCCAAAACTTTTACTTATACGCATCAACCTTCTCCTCTATACTTCATAATTTTACAAGCTTCTCTTATTCGACTTGCATCCTGCTCTTCATCTTTTCTCTAACTCTCTTCAAGCAAAAACCTTTTCTTACTTCCATACAATGGCTTCTTCGTCAAAACGTACTAGTTTTTCAAAGAACAAGAACAAGGCCGAGGATTCTGCTCCTCCAACAGTGGGATCCATCATCCCTAGAAGTCTTGTTACTACAAAAGACTTTGAGGAGAAATTTCCTATTACTAACTCTCGTACATGGGCCGTAAGTAGGTATCCTTCTTCCATTCATCCTTCTAGCATTCCTGCTGTGAAGGAAGACTGTTGCTGTCACATTTTGGATATTGTTGCTCCTGATCTATCGGAGTGAGTGACCCTACCCAATGAGGGTTTTACATAGTTTTACACGTATCCATTTACTTTGGGTGCATTCTCTTTGAGTGGAGAGATTGACTCCGTTATTGCAGAGTTTTGCATCCGCTATCATGTGTGTTTGGCATAAGTAAGTCCTTCTGTGTAGATGACGTTTGTTTGCCTTCGACATTTGTGCTAGGAGATGGGAGAAGAGCTAACCTTAGCTCATATGATGAATCTCTATTCTCCTAAGATCTTCTGTGGGGGAATGATAAACCTATGCAAGCGTGGTCACCATGCTCTGTTGTCTAGCATGGATGAGGACAACGACCGTGGATGGATGGAATGATTCGTTGCAGTTGCCACCAACGATATCATTCTGACAACAACTTCATCATTTCCGGCCGCTTGGAATCGCACTCGTAAGCTCATTGTTTAATATTTATTTTATTAAATATTCTTCTATACCAGTATTGATCATCCATCCTTCGTTTGTTTCAGCAAGCCGATGGATCCCACTGGCAGTTGAAGGTTTGGACCGGTGGGTCCAGAAGATCTTGGATGTTACAATGCCTGAAACTCGATTGTGGAAAGAATTGGCCCCTAAATACGGGTGTAAGGCCAAAAATCATGATAATTCAAACTCACAGTGTTTTAATTGTTTATGTGAAGAACTTGATTGATCCCTTCTACCTTGTCTATGAAATCAGGTCTACCCGCGAGCTCTGTTGCTGCCCCCGAGGAGGACATCTTGGCTGATCCTACTGATGCGGCGAGGCTGCTTCAGGAGATGCTTACTCGAATAGGTATCTTCGGGCCTGCTTCGGGTACAAGTGTATCATTATGGAGTCCTCGGTCGGAGGACAAACAACCGTAAAGAAGATGCTCCTCCGCGACCGGGGAAAGAAATAAGAGGGCGAAGACTGCTGCCCCCGAGTCATCTCTGGTAGTGATGATGATTGGCCCTCCTTCTGGGCCAGTCGTAGACACCGTTATAATCGATAATGATGAAGAAGCTAGTGATGGGGGAGCTTCTCTACATTGAAGACGACGATCCTCATCATCTCAACAAGATGCTCGACCCATTGAGATTATTACATCGACCGAGGACGATGTTTTGGGACTTTGGGGAGAGTTTGATTTGGTAGATAATGCCAAATCCCGTCTTTGGTCCCCAATTGTTGTGCCCGGTGCTGCGGGGCTTAGTACCAGGTCCCTGTCATCTTTGGTTGGCGAGCATACAATAACCATCACTGCATTTGATGCAATTGCTTCTCACTCTTCAACCCTATCAACTTCATCTCCACTTTCGCCTACACCACTTCACTCGCATCTATTATTCCACCAGCAACTACCATATCACCTCCACCAGTCATACTTTATCATGAAAGAAGTTTTCCTTTTCCCCAGTTCATGGGAATTTGGGAAACAATTATGCTCCCCCTCCGGAGATCCGCAAGGGAGGAGGAATGTTACTCTTTCGGTCTCCACTGGATGCAACTTGCTATCCCGACCAGTGAATCTTGCTAATTACCTGAAGCTAAGGATTCGGAAAAGATTCAGGCTCTCTCGGGAGAGTGTTTGTTGAACAACGCCATGCACAACGCCGCAACGGTATATTCTTTACTTCTTTTGTTGTTTCTACTATTTTTGTATAGACACATCAAGAGTTTGTTTTTCTCATTTTGTAGGCCAACTTTATTGCTTCCGAGGGACTTAGAAGGTTGATTATGGAAAAGGAGGAACTTACTTCCGAGCGGGATCAACTTGTGGTTAAACGGGACCAAGCCGTTATTCGCCTCTCAGAATTGGAAACTAAGGCTGCCGAGGCTGTTGTGTTGGAAATTCGTTTGCAGCAAAGTGAGCAGAAAGTGGAGACCCTTAGCCAAGAGATTGCCCCTATGAGGTTCCAATTTGAAGAGGCTAAGGCCAAATGGGCTGAAGTCCATAATTCCATTCTTGCTGCATCCGTTCGTGAGGCTGCCTCTGCTGAAAGACTGAACAACCTAGAGGCAGCCTTGAATTCCAAGGCTAAAGAACTTGTTGCTTCAGAGGTGAAACATGCCCAGTTGAAGGAGAAGCATAAGAGGATCATTGAGCATAATAAGATTTTTAGCTCTACTGTCTGCGAGCTCGATGTTAGCCTCAAGTCCGTTAGATGCGCCCGGGAAAACCTTTCTGCCGAGGTCACCCAACTCAAAGAAGAACTCAAGCATCGAGCGACTTCCCTCATTGTAGAGAAAATTTATGCTATGTACAGCATAAGGAGGAAAACATTGGAAGAGGCCAAAGCTGGTATCATTGATTTTGATGCCGAAATTGCTAAGGCCCGTGAGCTTGAGTTAGCTGCTAAAAGTGGTCTGCCATCGAGGTCTGATGCTCCTGGTCCTTCCGATTCCGATTTTAAGTTTTCGGGAATGGAAAAAGAATCGGAGGATGATAATGATGAAGGCTAAATTGGTGAAGATCAAAATGTTGAGCCATAGGTGGATCTATCTACTACTCCCGGGGACGCGGACACTTCTCTTCCTCCGGGTTCCAGAGATACTGCAGTTTGGCTTTTCTTTTTCTTTTTCCAATTCTTGTATCTGTGCCATTTTGGCATGTTATTGTAAATAGAAATATATTTTTGCTCAAGTTTTTGTTTGAGTCTCTCTTTCGTTTGAATACTCATGCAAGTCTTTAACCTTTGCATTTATTCCTTTTGCTTAAGAATTTTGTGCAAGTTTTTCTGTTTGCATCTTATTATGTAAAACCTTGGATGTATTTTCCCCAAAGCATTTTGATTCCGGGCATAAATTCTTCCAAAACCAACTCTTTATCGTGAGCGTTTTTATAAGAGAAGGCCCTCTTATGTTTACGGTACTCTTGAAGAGGATGTCTCTTGTTCATTATAGCACTAGTATTTGAAGTACTTGTTTAGCTTTCAAATGACAAATTTAATTCATCGTTCAGACAAGAAACATAATAAAAATAAAAGAATTTCATTTCACTTTATTCCTTCTATTTTCAAAAAGTACATAAGCATTTGCTATGCTGAAAAGAAATCGCCATTACTTGTGGCTAATTTGTATAACTTGTTTTTTCGGGGCTATCTGCGTAGTCCCCTGTCCCGATGATATAATTATATTTCCACTTTTTCATTCTTGGTTGATGTGGCTTGTCATTGAATCTTCATATCATTCCCCCCAGTGTTCGAATGCAAAGAATGCGAATTAGAACACTGAAAGTCTTGTATCTTTGAGGATTCCACCAATGAATTGCTAGATAATCCTTAACTTGGTAACATACTTTACTTTCCCTCAGGAATTTATGTTATCGAGCAAAGGACTATCTAACAATCCTCTAGTGGTTTGCGCTCGTGAACGGTCGGGTAACCTTTGCTCCATAGCAAACTTAACTTCCCGGTGAGAATTTTTATAGAGCAAAAGATTATCTAATCGTCCCCCAGTGGATCTTTACTTGTGTGCCTTGCTATTAAAGGTCTTATTGTTGTTGTCTTCGTAGTATGCTTTTTGTTACTGCCTCATTAAAAATCTTGCCAGAAAAAACCAATTAGGAAAAACCTGAACGAAGGGAAAAAGAGTGCAACACATACTTTCCGCTCATATAATGTTTATCAGCAATAATATCTTTTGAGGTGCGCCACATTCCAGTTGCTAGGCAACATTTCTCCATTTTGGTTCTCCAATTCATATGAACCTTTTCCGGTGATAGCTGAAACCCGGTAGGGGCCTTCCCACATTGGGCCTAACTTCCCTACATTGGTCTCCTGGTTGTTTTGAGTTACTTTCCTTAGGACCAAGTCTCCTACTTTGAAATAATGGAGGTTGGCTCTTCGATTATAATACCACTCCATTCTCTGCTTTTGGGCTGCCATTCTTATATGATCCAAGTCCCTGCGCTCATCGAGTAGCTCTAAGTTGACTAACATTTCTTCGTTGTTTGATTCTTCTTCTGCTTGGAAATATCTCAAGGTGGGTTCCCCTCCTTCTACCGGGATTAAAGATTATGCACCGTACATAAGGGAAAATGTAGTTTCTCCTGTGCTCGATTTGGCCGTTGTTCGATATGCCCATAAAACTCCGGATAATTCCTCGAGCCAATTACCTTTTGCCGCTTCCAACCTTTTCTTGAGGTTTTGAATAATTACTTTGTGACCGTTTGCATTTGGATGATAGGGTGAAGATGTTATCCTCTTTATTTTTAAATCTTCGAGGAACTTTGTAACTTTTGTATCGATAAATTGTGGCCCAGTATTGCATGCTATCTCTTTTGGTATTCCGAACCTTTAAATTATATTTCCCTACAAGAAATCCACCACTTCGCGCTAGCAGATCTTCTGATAAGACCTGATTCCACCCAATTAGAAAAATAGTCAGTCAAAATTAAATGAAATCTTACCTTTTTGGGAGCCGGCAGTAATGGTCCGACGATGTCCATCCCCTATTTCATGAACGGCCACGGGGATATAATCGAATGTAAGGGTTCTGCCGGTTGATGCACCAGTGGTGCGTAGCGTTGGCACTTATCACATTTGTTTATGAAGTCTTTGGCATCTTGTTCTATGCGGGGCTAATAATATCCTGCCCTTACCAACTTCAGCACTAAGGAACCTGCGCCCGAATGGTTGCCGCATATCCCTTCGTGAACTTCTCTCATGACATAGTTAGCTTCGGATACCCCTAAGCATCGGGCCAACGGGCCTTGGAAAGATTTTCTATACAATTGACCTCTCTTGAAGCTATATCGCATTGCTTTGGCTCGCAGCGCACGGGATGCTTTGGGATCTTCGGGTAGATTTCTGTGCTCGAGATAATCGGTGATTTCATTTCTCCAGTCGCAGACCAAATTAGTCATATTTACCTCATAGTAACCATCTGTATCCAGGACTGAGTTCATCAGTTGTACTACCATCCCGAATTTTGTTACCCTTTATTCTCGTCGATGATCCAAGGTTAGCCAATGTGTCTGCTTCTATGTTATCTTCCCTCGGGATATGAGTAATCAACCACTCCCAAAATCGTGCCAATAGAGCTTGTACCTTTACCACGTATTGTTGCATGCACTCCTCTTTGGTTTCGAAGATCCCGTAGACCTGATTTACCACCAGTTGTGAATCGCATTTGATTTCGATGACCTCGGAGTCAAGTCCCCGGGCCAATTCGATCCCTGCAATCAAAGCTTCATACCCTGCTTCATTGTTAGTTAAAGGGACTGTTCTAATAACTTGCCTTAGGGTTTCCCCGAAGGCGTGATTAAGACTATACCAAGCCCGGACCCTTTTATATTAGAAGCTCCATCCATAAATAAGGTCCAAACCCCTAATGTTGATTCTAACACCATTAATGCCTCCTTGGTAGCCATAGGCAGTAATCCTGGACTGAAATCGGCCACGAAGACAGCCAAGACTTGTGACTTAATTACAGTCCTTGGTTTATATTCTATGTCGAACTCACTCATTTCGACGGCCTATTTGGCCAATCTACCCGAGAGCTCGGGTTTATGGAGGATGTTCCGCAAAGGGAAAGTGGTCACCACGACTATCGGGTAGCATTGGAAGTAGGGCCTCAGCTTCCGAGTGGCGACTACGAGAGCTAAGGCCAGTTTCTCCAAATGTGGGTAGCGAGTTTATGCTCCCGTTAAAATTTTACTAACATAATAAGTGGGAGATTGTGTACCTTCGTCCTCACAGACTAAAACTGTACTTATCGCGACTTCCGAGATAGCGAGGTAGACTAACAACGTTTCACCTTCTTTTGGTTTTGAAAGCAATGGAGGGCTTGACAAGTACTTTTTCAAATCCCTCAAAGCCTGCTGGCACTCCGGGGTCCATTCAAAATTATTTTTCTTTTTGAGCAGTGTGAAGAAACGATGACATTTTTTTGATGACCGGGAAATGAACCTGCTTAAAGCTGCCAATCTCCCTCTGAGCCTTTGGACTTCCTTAACGTTTGACAGTTGGTCTGGGATGTCTTCTATGGCCTTAATCTTATCAGGGTTTACCTCAATTCCCCTTTGCGATACCAGAAATCCCAGAAACTTAACAGACCTGACCCCGAACGCGCATTTCTTGGGTTAAGTTTCATATTATGCTTCCTTAAGATATCAAAAGTTTCTTGCATATGCTTAAGGTGATCACCTGCATTTAAATACTTAACGAGCATATCGTCTATATAAACTTCCATAGTTTTTCCAATTTTATTTTCAAACATCTTGTTCACGAGTTGTTGATAAGTGGTTCCGACGTATTTTTACCCGAAGGGTATCACATTGTAGCAATATGTACCTAAATTTGTTATAAACAAAGTTTTTTCCTAATCCTACGAATTCATCTTAATTTGGTTGTACCGGGAATAAGCATCGGGAAAACTCATTAACTTCTGCTTGGTCGTGGCATCAATCATTTGATCGATGTTTGGTAGTAGGAACGAGTCCTTCGGGCACGCCTTATTAAGATATTTATAATCTACACAGATGCAAAATTTATTGTTCTTCTTAGGAACTACTACTACATTGGCTAACCAAACTAGATATTTTACCTCTCAGATCGAACCGATATTAAGTAAGCTGGTTAACTCTTCTTTGACGAATTTATTACTGGCTTCGGTAATAGGGTGTTTCTTTTGTCTTACCGGAGGTATGGTGGGATCCAAACTTAACTTGTGTACGGCTACCTCTTTCGGGATACCCGAGCTCCAGGTGCAGCCTTGTCCCCAAGTGGAACTTCCTTTCTAGTAATTCTTCGAACAATACATCTTGCTCAAGCTTTTCTGTTGTGGATTTCGTTGCATCGGTCTCTTCTGGAACCTGGAAATATCTCGACATCTGACAATATTCCGACGCCTCTGCCCCCGGGATAACTTCATCTAGTTCGGGAGCAGGTGTCAGTTCCTATAATTGCTATGCCGCGCATTCCTTTCCTTTGCTACTTGAGACCGAAATTGCATTCATCTCCCTTGCCGCCGGTTGGTCACCCCTTATCTTCTAAAAACCTTTGGGTGTTGGAAACTTCAACAATTGATGATATGTTGATGGTACAACTTTCATCTCGTGCAACCATGGCCTTCCCAGAATGACGTTATATCCCATATCACCATCTATCACTTCGAAGAGAGCTAATTTCATTACTCTTTCGGCGTTTGTGAGTAATAAAATTTCTCCTCGGGTTGTCATGCTCACGAGGTTGAATCCGGCAAGGAGCTTTGTGGCTGGAATAATACTTCCGGTGAATTTAGCTTGCTCCAATACTCTCCATTGTATGATATTAGCCGAACTTCCTGGATCCACTAGAATACGTTTAATCTTAAAATCTAGAACATTTAAAGAAATTACCACTGCGTCATTGTGTGGTAGCAGCAATCCATTTGTGTCTTCCTCCGTAAAAGTGATATCGTCTTCCCAGAGCCTTTTTCTATGAGTTATTAATACTTTTATATTGTTTGTTGCCAAAAACGTGACCTCGTTGATCTCGTTTCCTCCAAAGATCATATTGATCGTTTGGCGCGGGGGATCTTCTCCTTATTTCGAGGGTTCCGCATTGTCCCGGTTATGACCATAATTGTTCTTAGCCCGATCACTCAAGAATTCTCTGAGGTGACCATTCTTCAATAATGTTGCCACTTCTTCCCTGAGGTGTTGGCAGTTCCTTGTCCGGTGGCCATTCGTCCCATGGTATTCACACCATAAGTTGGGATCCCTCTAGCTGGGATCAGATCTCATTGGTTTCGAGAACCATGCTTTTTTTTTTAAATGTTTCGCATGGCTAACTCCAAATCCACTGTACTGACGTTGAAGTTGTATTCCTATAACTTGGGGTAAGAAGGATCCTGTGACCCTGACTCTTCTTTATCTTGCAGTGATCTATTGTTCCGACCTCGATCAGTCATTCTATCCACGGCGAGCCTGTCCGCTGTCTGGAAGCCTCTAATGTGGCCTTCGGTCCGTTCGTAAGGCAAAAATCGGCCCCTCTAAATCTGTTTGTCCATGTCGTAATCGTCTTTTGATTTTTCTCTATTCTTCTCCCGTCCTTTGGTCGATGATGGAAAACCAACATGATCACCTTCGATCCTTATCTTTGACTCGTACCAAGTTGTGGACATCCGTCCAAGTCATTGGTTGAAACTCAAGCATGCTTTCCTTCAGTTTTCGGGAAGCGTCTGAACTTCTCGGATTCAATCCTTTGGTGAATATTTCAGCCGCCCATTCATCCGGGACAACTAGGAGCAACATTCTCTCCTTCTGGAATCGGGTAAAGAATTCTCGTAGTAACTCAGACTCTCCTTGCGCAATCCTGAATATGTCGGCCTTTCGAGCATGCACTTTTATGGCCCCGGCATGAGCCTTGATGAAAGAGTCCGCGAGCATCTCAAAGGATTCTATGGAATGCTCGGGTAACAGTGAATACCACGTCAAGGCTCCCCTCGTGAGAGTTTCTCCAAATTTCTTCAGCAAAACAGATTCAATTTCGTAAGGAGCTAAATCATTTCCATTCACCGCCGTTGTGTAAGCAGTAACGTGCTCTTGAGGGTCTGAAGTTTCGTCATACTTTGGCACATCGGGCATTTTGAACAGCTTTGGGATTAATTCTGGTATTGTACTTGGCTTGTATGGTAATTGAGTATACGTCTTTGAGTCCGGGCCTTTCAACACTGGTGGCGCACCCAAGATTTGGTCCATGCGAGTGTTCACTTCCCTCATAAATCGTAAAAGTTCATTCTAGAAAGGATCATTCTCGTTATTTAGGCCGGATCCGCTCCCCCCAGTCCGATCGGAGCCAACTTTGCCTCTAGGAGTTTTGTTGTCAACCCTCTGCGTTGTTTGATTCGCGGGAGCGCCGGGAGGAATCAGATCTTGTCTATTCGCATTATTCGAAGCCCCCGGCAACGCCTACTTCAACTCTGTCATAACCTTATCCTGCCGCGTGAGATGGTCTAGAATGATCGCATGTTGTTCTTGCAAGACCCTTACCGTGTCAACGACTTGTTCCTCTTCTGCATCATCGGGAGTTGTCTCCCAAACATGTCGAGGATACTGCCTTTCATGCACCGGTGTGTCGACATTCCCCTCATTGTGGGTGTCACTAATAGAGTCCTCGAAATGAGGCTGGTTCCTTCGAATCTCGGGATTGTGCGTGTTGTTAACAGTGTTATCTACCATTTGTTATGATTTTTTGTAGGACAAAATAATCAAATCACGTTAGTAAAAAAGACAAGGATCAATTTAATCTCACGGCTGTCTAGGCCCTACGGTTCGCCAAATTATTTACCCGTAAAACGGTACAGTTGAATTTATACGTGATTTCTAGACAAGTGAATTAATTTGATCCTGAAATAATAAAATAATTAAAGAATTATGCAATACTTAGCCTTGAGATGGAGACGAAATAACATAACTAGTAGTTCCGGGAATAGAGTTTTCGGGCACAACAACAATGAAATCAAAAAGTAAGAAGATAAGATTATATTAAGATTTGAATAGAATGTTGCATGAGTTTGTCAGAAAAATTCCCCTTTACAATGATAATTGAGCTCACTATTTATAGCTACGTCTAGGGAAGGAGGTCCTAGGATCGTGCCCCTCTTTAATGTCAATTATAAGGGTCATTTATGAAGATGTAACGATGAACATAAATGCTAAATTTTCTGTAATGGGCAATCGTTCTTAATGCCACAAAATATTCTTTATTAAATGCTACCGTGTGAAGAGTATTCATCACATATTTATGAGTGTTGTTCTTTCCGGTGACAAACGGAACAGTTGTCTTCGGTCTTGGCCATCCCCCGTCTTGGGTTCCACATATCCCTCTTTTGGGTGGCCACGTGTCATAGCATATTTTACCCAATACAAAGTTACTCTTTTTCTTTACTGTTTTTGAACTTAATTACATATTCTATTTGAACTAGGCAAAGGACTCCTTTCCTTACTTAAAATAGAATTCGCTGACTCCTTTACTTAATTAAAAGTTACTCCTTTATGGTATTTGAACTAGAAACCATTCATTCTGTTTAAGCTAATTTGTTTAACACATTATTCTTACAAGTCTTCACCTTCGCCCTAAAAATTATACGAGGTTGCACGTTTCAATCGAGAAAGTATAAGATTTTTTCCCTCCTTAACAATACTTTATCTGTGTGCTTAATTCAGTACTGTTATTTTGCTTTAATTTCCAGATGTCTGTTAGTTTTCTTAACTTTAGGTGATTATAAGTTTCATGATTCACAATTAATATCTTGATAACGTTTATGCTTGTGGATTCTAAACGTGATTTTCTACTTTAAGAGTAAAATATAATGTAGGTTTCTTTTAACTCTAAATTAGCACTTTAGTGTTCAACTTTATGGGTACTAAATTTTAGACCGACGACAACTTTATGGGTTCTGATTTTAATATTTGTATATATTTAATGAATTTCTTAAAACAAATACATTGCTTGAGCAAAATTCACTGGTTTCGGCCGAACTCACACCCAAGCTTCTAGCTCTGAAAAGTTTTAAAAGACTTGAAAGGCGTAGTTTTGGATGAATTCACGAAATAAAAAAAAGGCGGATTTTATCCTCAATATGGATTTACAAAATTAAAAAGTTTCGAATTGAACATAGTTTGCAACTTTCATTAAAAATTCCAAAAGAGAAATTAATCTTCAAATTGTTAAGGAATTTGGGTCCTAATTCTACATCCAGCTTCTTTTTCCTCTCTTTTTCATTGGGTGAGGTTTCAAGAATAGATAATTAATTCCTTAATTTTTTTTCGTTGGCCATTTAACATTTGGCACACCCATTAAGAAAAAACGAACTCCTAAAAAAAAAATATTTACTAAATTAACCTTAATTAATTGTTATCTTGACACATTAGAATATGTAAATAAAGGCAAATTTTGGAGAAATAAAATTAATTCCTTCTTGATTATATAAATGGACACTTATTTTGGACCAAAATAAAAAGGTAAAATGGTCACTTATTGTGTACCGGACATACAATTCCAATGCTGCCACACTTATGGTTTTATTCTTGTTGGGCATTACAATTTTAAGCTCTGGTACCTCCCCTTTGTCTCTTAACATTAAGCATAAATGTCATGACCCAAACCGAAGGGCCGCGACGGGCACCCGGTGCCTAACTCAACCGAGTACCAATGTAACGTATCATTCTTATCATACTATCATGGATAAATGAGCCGGAAAGGCCGTCATGAGATAACCAGAATTAAACATAAGAGAATACTTGACATAGGACGACTCAACATATACAAACTTATACATGTAACATACGGGCCTATAAGATCGAAATGATCATTTGTACACTCAAAACATAGGCCGACAAAGCCATACAATCATCCATATACATCACATATATCTACAAGCCTCTAAGAGTACATAAATATCATAAAGGCCAGGACAGGGCCCCGCCATACCAATCAATACATGTCCAAAGAATACTGACCAAATAGGCAAATCCGGAGTAAGTGCAGTGCACCAACATGTTCCGTTGAGCTGGTAGCCTACTAGGAGGATTGTACCCATCTATCGGGACCTGCAACATGAAATGCAGCGGCCCCAGAAAAAAGAGACGTCAGTACGAATAAAGTACCGAGTATGTAAGGTATGAAAAGTAGTATATAAAAGACAAAACAGAATCATGGAGTAAATGACTCAACCTGTATGTCTGAACAACTTTGTAAATCATGAATCATTTATAATGTCATGCATATGCGTATAAATGTTATATCATGCATAAGTATATGCGTACATAACATCATCAAGCCTCTAAGGGCAACCCATCATATCATATTGGCCTCTGTCGGCAAAATCATCAACGTATACCAACTGATCAAGTGGTGGTGCGTATACAACGATGTAACCGTTTCTCATCTCTCTCTCTCTCTCTCTCTCTCTCTCTCTCTCTCTCTCTATATATATATATATATATATATATATATATATATATATATATATATATATATATATATATATAAAACTCCATCTGGTCATGGGTCAACATACATATATAAATAAATGTAATGCATGCGGAAGTAAGTCAATAGATCTCTTGGAAAGTAATAAGATCAATATGCCTTCAGTTAATATCATGATATAATAATAGGACACAAGGGGAATAAAGAACATAAGCACCCCTAGTACTTCTATGAATAGAGTCATTTGTGAAAGTTGCGCGTTTGTTCGTTTTGTTTGTATCATATGGATCATCCGAAAAGAAAAGAAGGGATAGCCTTAACATACCTTAACCCCATTGAGTCCTTAATACCTTCCAATATACTCTTCAAACAACTCAACTCAATCTACCAATGCATAAGGAGATTCAAAATCAGTGTTGAGTAAAGGCTAAGTCCGTAACTTAAGCTAGATACGTAAATTTGGTAGAATATACCATGTAATAAGGACATCCCCCAATACAATATACTAACAACAACAACTAGATCAATCCGAAAACATATAAGTATCAATAACAAGGCACTATATAGCAACAACACGTCACAACGAGCGGCAATCTCAGATTGGAACCCGTATACCCCATATCACCCCTTATAGACTTCTTATTTTAAAATAACAGTATCATTAATATAATAATGAAGTCATTCATAAATGATTCCGGCCTTATACCATATATTTATAACAAAGAAAATAATCCACAACTCTAACTATCCTCAATTAGCAACTTTATTCACTTGTTCATGTCTCGTCCATCCATTTAACTTAATCAACATCAAGATAACCTTAAGCACATGCAAGAACACAATATACTTACTTCCTATAGTGGATTCAAGTTGAAATCCAAGTTATATTTAGTTTACAACAACCCTCAATGGCAACACAACACCATAGAAGTGACTTAAGCTAATCGTCACTTCCAATCTCAAGTTTCATATATTTCTTTAATCAATTTACTTGATAAGCTTATAAAAATGCATAACAACAGAAACCATATTATAATCAAGTTATTTCTCCTAATTTTCAGCCATAAAAAAATAAAATTATATACATATATATATAGCCAACAACCCAACAAAAGATAACAACATCTCTTCCCCTTTCAAGTGCTATCTTATAGTCTTTCACTCCAGTACCATAAACAACATGTAATTAACCTTAAACACCATCACAAAGATATTAAGAATACCTTAGGCAGTAGATAAATTTCGAACCCCAAGCTTAACTTAGCTCACCATCATCTTTATTCACATCACAACACCATAGAGGGGGTTATTCTTCACCTTTGGCTAACTTTGATGTTGGATTATGGTGTATTATTTTGGAATTTATCTAGAGAGTTTGGGGAACTTCTTGCGAGGGTTTGGAGAGTGTGAGGATGGAAGGAGGTCGAAAAATGAATAAATCTCATCCCAAAAATGAGATAAGAATAGGTGAAGGTTGGCCACAGACCAAGTAGGTCCCATAGGGGCTACTTGTGCACTCTTGCAAAAACGTGAATATCTCTGTACACCGATGTTGTATTGATAAACGGTTTAATAAGTTAGAAACTAGAATTATATATATTCAATTTGGTAGGTGGATAATCCCATAATTCCATGTATATAGGGGAAAAAGTTATATTTGACCTAATTTTCAGCAAATTTATGAATGTAACTTGTGATGACCTTTGCTAGCTTTTGTTCCACAACTCGCTTGATTTCAAACGTAATATACGACTATCATACGACTAAAATAACTCATAACATAACCTCCTTATCATGTTAAGAACCCTAGTATCACCCCAAAAGTACATATTATAATATTCCCAACTTGTCGACATTCGACGAAACTTATTTTCTTCAATTTGTTTAGCTTCTAAGCCTTTCAACCCTCTTGGTACTTGTTATCCATGATCTTAAAGATTTATAACCTTCAAGGTAATATGATTAACTTACTTTATGTACTTTCAAATACGATCTCATTTCTGAGCTTTCAATTAACTTACGGCTTACTCTCACGTACGAAAACACGGGGTGTAACAATAAATGTCATCATTCATATTGAATATGATATTTGTTGCTTCTATCAAACTCAAACAAAGACAATAGAGATGTACCCAGTGGCACAACCAATATTATTATTAAGGGGTGTCAAAATATATAAAAGTAAATATACATAACAAAATCAAAGGAGAGTCAACATAAAATATATATATACACATATAAAAAATTATCTACCTATACAGTGTATTTTCTCTGTGAAGACGTTGCCATGTTAGTAGAATGTTTGGCCAAAAATTGCTTGAATTTTACAATAAAAATTAAAGAAAAAATGATGATATTGATCATATTTAACAAAAATCAGTAAGAAAGGAGTAATTGAAGAGGAGAATTTATAAAATTGAAGACAAAAAGTAGTTAGCTCAAAGTTTTAGCTTGATACAAGAAAGGTTATATATACTAAAAATATTTTATATACCCTTTAATTTATTGTCTATCGTATTTATTAATGTTGGTCCAAGTGAAGTCTATTTGAAGATTGGCAAAGGAACTCAAGCATGAACCAGATCCATCCCTTGTGTACACAGACACGGGCAAATTCGAGCATAAGGGATGCACGTGAAGGAGATAAGCTTAACTTGTTATATCTGATATCTCCTGATCGAAAAGGTTGCATAATTGATAAGGAGAGGGACTTCTTACTCAAACAGAACACTATCCAAGATAAGGGAGGCGTTAGAAGTTGTGGATAACTAGAACTCTTCTACCAGGGAAGAGTAGCATTAGAACTCTAGTTATTTCCCATTCTACTAACTCTATATATTGCAGTATGTTCTCATTCTACAGTGACGCACAAAAGCTGAAGTTAAACGTGAGTTGAGAGCAAAATAGCAAGGCATTTTGCAAACAATTCTTGTGTGATTCAAGTGTGCGAACTTGAAGCTACATGAACCAAATAGAAGAACTAGTTCCAAGCATCTGTCTTTTATTCTAGTTCAATTGTAGTAGGTATTTTCAAGTTGTACCTTTCAGCTTTATCTAGAAGCAATTGTATTAGGTACTCTGAGTATTCAAGTTAGAGTTAACTTGAAGTTGTCGCAACAGTTAGAGGTTGGTTGCCACAACGGGAGTAGAGTTAAACCTTAGGTTTACAAAGAGTTTTGTAAATGTTGTTTTGGCTCATTGATTTAGTGAAGTGTTGGGAAAAATCATACTGAGTAGTAGGTCGTGGTTTTTTCACCTTTTGAGTCGGGTGTTTTTCACGTAAAATACTTGTGTTCTTTACTTTTTGTATTTACTATTTACACAATAGTAGTATAAAGAACACTTAGAAGAATCATGTCCTGCTATAATCAGTGCACGCGAAAATCAGGCACCACACAAATCACCCCCCCCCCCCTGTGTGGTATTAAAGTATAAAACATCAATTGGTATCAGAGCGGGTTATCCTTGAAGAGGCTAACACCTTAGGAGAAGATCAAGATGAGTGCACCACCTGGAAACTAGGAAGGGCAATCCACTGTAAGGCCACCACTCTTCAACGGCTAGTACTACTCTTGGTGGAAAAACATGATGAGAGATAACATTATAGGAGAGGACTATGAGCTATGGGACATTGTCACTGATGGTCCACTGGCTACCTTGAAGATAAATGCTGAAGGAGTAGAGGTGCCAAAGACAAGAGCTGATTGCACTGTTGAGGACTTGAAAAAATGGGAGAAGAATGCTAAAGCCAAGAAATGGCTTATTTGTGGACTTGGTCCAGATTAGTACATCAGAATCCAAAGTTGTACCACTGCTAAAACAAATCTGGGATACTCCTAAGTGGCTCATGAAGGAACACCTCAGGTGAAAAGATCCAGAGGAACTCTACTGTGTTCTCAATATGAGAACTTTATTATGAAAGAAGAAGAAACTATTCAAGAGATGTATACAAGGTTCACTACATTGACAAATGAACTAAAGTCTCTTGGAAGGATTATTCCTGAAAAAGATAGAGTCGAGAAGATATTGACAAGGGTTCTACCTATTACGTGGGAAAGCAAATTCACTGTCATTCAGGAATCAAAGAACATTGCAACTCTTCCACTGGATGAATTAATTGGAAATCTTACTGCCTATGAACTTAGGAGACAAACCCTAAAAATGGATGTACCTAAGAAGGAAATGAGTCTGGCACTCAGAATCACTGAAGGTTCTGATATAGAAGATGACGAAATGGCTATGATCACCAAGGACTTCAAGAAGTACCTGAGGAGAGGAAAGGGTCCTTCAAGAAATGGAAACTATAGTAAGTCAAAAGTTCCTAAGAAGCAAACCAATGATGGATTCTACAAGTGTGGAAAGGCTAATCACCACATCAAGAACTGTCCTAAATGGGAAATTGAATGGAAGAAGGAAAGAGCTGAACGAAGGAACAGGAAGAAGGAACAGGTTCAACCCAAGTAAAGCAAAGGATCAACCAAGTCTATGGTTGCTGATTGGGGAGAAAGCTCAGATAAAAGCTCAGATGATGCTGGGGATGAACAAGTACTTATGGCCATTGGAGAATCTGATGAAGAAACTGAAGTAAGTGTAATTCATCTCAAAGACAATATTAAATTATTATCTAAAGAAAGGTTATCTGTGTTACTTCTAGAATTAATTGATGAATCTGAGGATGTAAACAATGAAAAGGAACAGTTGTCTAAAGAATGTGTGATTTTGAAGGCTAAGTGCAAAAACCTGGAACTTAGGGTTAGTGAAACTGTAAGTGAAAATACTGTATTGAAAAACCAGGTTCATGCACTTGACTCAACTTTTCTAGAACTTAGATCTGAAAATCTAAAACTGAAATTAGGAACGTGTAAAAATACAGTTGATCACACACAACTCACTCTAGAAGAAAATGTAGGAAAAATGAAAGATAAGTTGTTTAAAAGGGATGAGCATGTGAGAATCCTAAAGGCGGATCTAAGCAAGGTCAAGCATGAGCTAGACAGAACTTGTAAATGGAACAGGTCCTCTGATGCACTTTCATGGCTACAGGAAAACCATAGTAGCAACAGAAGAGGACTGGGCTTTGGGAATCTGGCACCAATGGGATCCCAAAAGCAAGTACCTCCCACTTCCTGAGAACAAAATTTGCACACACTATGGTAAAACATGTCACTATAAAAATGAATGCACTGTAAAAGAAAAGGTAAGTCAAAAGAACAAAGAATTTGTTCAAGGGAACAATAGGCTACCAAGTTGGGCTAAAAATAATTTGATTCATCCTTTTGCCTATAAAAAGGGACCCAAACTAGTTTGGGTTCCTAAGACTAACCCCTGATTTCCTTTTACAAGTCCAAGTGAAGGGGAGCAGTCAAATATGATACATGGATAGTGGCTGCTCAAAGCACATGACAGGAAACAAGAACCAGTTCCTTTCACTCTATTGAGAACGACTACTTGATAGATGGACTGAAGTACAGTCTAATAAGTGTATCACAATTGTGTGATAGAGGTAACATGGTAGCATTCACCTCTACCAAATGCTTTGTGATTAATCTTACCACTGACAAGATTGTTTTGCAGGAAAAAAGAATGAACAACATATTTGTTGTAGATCTGTCCACCCTTTTAGAAAATGAACTCACTTGCTTAAGTGTGTTAGATAATGATCCCCTCCTTTGGCACAAGAGACTTGGATATGCCAGTCTAAGTCAACTCAATAAACTAGTCTCCAAGGACTTAGTGATAAGACTGCCTAACATTAAGTTCAAGGAAGATAAAGTTTGTGAAGTTTGTGCAAGGGGGAAGCATGTAATATCCTCTTTTAAAAGCAAGAAAGTGGTAAGTACCACTAGGACGATGGAACTGGTCCATATGGATCTTTGTGAACCAATGAGAACATTAAGCAGAGGTGGTAAGAGATATGTGATGGTGCTTGTTGATGATTACTCTAGGTTTACTTGGACATTGTTTTTAACATCTAAAGATGAAGCATTTGACATGTTCATTTTCTTTGTTAGAAAAACTCAGAAACAACTAGGTAATCAACTTACATCAATTAGGTTTGATCATGGTACTGAATTTAAGAATGTTAAATTTGCTGAATTTTGTGATGAGCATGACATATATCATAATTTTTCTGCTCCTAGAACGCCACAACAAAATGGAGTAGTTGAAAGAAAGAATAGGACACTTGAAGATATGGCTAGGACTATGCTTCTTTCTAGTAAATTGCCCCATAGTTTCTAGGCAGAAGTTGTGAACACTGCATGTTACATCATAAATAGGTGCATGACTAGAACTCTTGTAGAGAAGACTCCCTATGAGTTACTTAAAGGGAGAAAGCCAAACATATCCCATCTTAGCGCATTTGGATGCAAATATTTTGTGCACAATAATGGTAAAGACTCCCTAGGTAAGTTTGATCCCAGAAGTGATGAGGGAGTATTCTTCACATAGTAAAGCTTATAAGATTTATAACAAAAGAACTATGTGTGTAGAAGAAAGTGTACATGTGGGTTTTGATGAAACTAACATTCTTTATGAGAAACAGGAACATGATGATGAAGCAATTGGGCTGGTGGGAAACTCAAATGAAACCACAGCCCAGACTGAAGCTGCACCAGAAGTAGGAACATGTGATGGAACAGGTCCTTCCACCCAGGGCAACTTGACAGGGGGAACTGAACAAAGAGGAAGTGATCCTTAAACCTCAAGGGAACCTGTCCATGAACATGTTCCTCAGCAACAAAATATTGAAAAAACATCTAGTGGTAACAAGCTGGTTGTGAAACCTTACAAGTATCAAAGTTCTCATCCTATTGAGAACATAATCACTGATCCAACCTCTAAAATTAAAACCAGATCTTCTTTGAAGAATTTTTGTGCTTTTGATGCTTTTTTTATCTCTGATTGAACCTAAAAATATTGCTGAGGCTTTACAGGATGCAGACTGGGTAAATGCAATGCAAGATGAACTCAACCAATTTGAGAGAAGTTAAGTTTGTCATCTTGTACCAAGACCCAATGACAGATTAGTAATTGGCACAAAATGGGTCTTCAGAAACAAACTTGATAAAGATGGAACAATTACAAGGAACAAGGCAAGATTGGTAGTTCAAGGATATAGTCAAGAGGGGAGCATAGACTATGATGAGACTTTTGCTCCTGTTGCAAGATTGGAAGCAATTAGACTCCTCAGAGCCTTTGCTGCTTACATGGAATTAACTTTCCATCAGATGGATGTCAAGAGTGCCTTTCTCAATGGCTATCTAAATGAAGAAGTGTTTTTTAAGCAACTTCCGGGCTTTGAAAGCAAGGAATATCCTAATTATGTGTACAAACTTGACAAGGCACTTTATGGGCTAAAGCAGGCTCCAAGAGCATGGTATGAAAGATTATCAAAAATTTTGCTTGAGCATGGCTACAAGAGAGGTAAAATTGACAATACTTTATTCTTGAAAGAAAAAGGTAAAGATCTCTTGGTAGTTCAGATATATGTTGATGATATAATATTTGGAGCAACTATTGATAAGTTAAGTAAAGAATTTGCTAAACTAATGGGGAGTGAATTTGAAATGAGTATGATGGGTGAGCTTAATTTATTTTTAGACTTATAAATTAAACAAAATTCAAATGGAATTATGATCCATCAGCAGAAGTATGTGAAAGAGTTGCTTAAAAGGTTTTAAATGGAAGATTCCAAAGAAATTGACGCTCTTATTGCAACAGCCACAAAATTAAATATAGATGAACCTGGTTCATCGATTGATCAGAAGTTGTATAGGGAAATGATTGGTTCTTTATTGTATCTCACTGCTAGCAGACCTGGCATTGTTTTCAATGTAGGCCTTTGGGCTAGATTTCAGGCAAATCCAAAGGAGTCTCACTTAACTGCTGTCAAGAGGATCTTGAGATACTTAAAAGGCACCACTGACCTTTGTCTATGGTATCCAAAAGGTAGTAATTTCAATATAGTGGGATATGTTGATACTGATTATGCAGGTTTTCTTGTGGATAAAAAGAGTATTTCAGGTATGGCATACTTTCTTGGCTCATGTCTTGTGTCTTGGGCCACCAAAAAGCAAAATCTTGTGGCCTTATCTATTGCTGAAGCTGAGTATATTGTTGTTGCCTCATGTTGTGCTCAATTGTTGTGGATCAAACAATAATTAATGGATTTTGGAATTGATGTAGGTTGTATCCCCATATTATGTGATAACACTAGTGCAATTAGTATGACCAAGAACCCGGTTCATCACAAGAGAACGAATCACATAGATGTTAGGTATCACTTTTAAGGGACAATTATGAAAAAGGTTTGATCACTGTGGAATTATGTGCTACTGACAAGCAAATAGCTGACATCTTCACAAAAGCTCTAAGTAGATATCACTTTGAAAGGAACATGTTAGAATTAGAGATGATTAAGATCACCTAAACGGAACCAGTTCTAACTCAAAAATTGGTTAGAAAAATTGTAATTTTTTTTGTATAATTAGATTAGATTTTGCTCAGTTTCATACTTTTATCAGTATACTCATGTGCCATATGCTAAAATGAATCATTAAATCTCTAATGATATTATCTCTATTTTCTTGAAAAATTCAGACTTACACAAGAGCCTTCTTAGTGAAGAACCTGGTTCATCAAGATTTCTCGGTACGTATTCTCCACTCTGCATATTTTGAAATAATTATACTTGGATTATGATCAAGAGGAGAGTCCCATTAAATCCTAAACCCCTCGATTTTAGCAGTTATGAAATGGACCGGTTTTATTCAGCATTGTCCAAACCACATTAAGTGCCTAGATTCTAGGGACACTCTTCAACGTCTTTTCAAACTGAATTCCAGTTCAATTAGACTTTTACAAAGGCTGTCGTTACCCAATAAAACACTTCCACTTTAAATTGATTGGGCCTCAATTGCTTCCCCACTTCTCAATTCTCAAGCAGTCAAGAATTTCTCTCTTCTCTCATCTTCCAAAACACACACAAACCCATTTTTCCCAAAAATTCTAAACACAGAAATGGCAAACCCTTCTGAGAATCCCTCATCACCACCCAAAGAAATCACACCCACACCATCTATCACACCTTCAACCACGCCCATCTCTAAGAAAAGAAGAGTCATGATGCTTGCTCGCAAGGTTGTTGCGGGTAAAGAATAACTCAAGAAAATTAATGAAAGATTGGAAGCAAGTAGAGAAGAAGAACCCCAGAAATCTGATGAATCATTCGACTCTACTACTGAGGGGGAAGAAATGGTTTCTTCTGAAATAGATCAGGTAACTTTTGGCCCTAAAGTTACTCCTCCAATTATTTCTGAGGTTGATATAAATCTGGAGACTAGGTTTGTTCTGGTAGGAACTGTGGCAGGTATTGAAACTACTGAGTCTGGAAAGGTTGGTGGTAAAAATAAAAAGAGAAAAGAAAAAGAGAGTGAGGGTGCTCGAAGTGTTGTGAGGGGTATGGGGAAAGTAATGATTGATTCTTTACCCACTCCTGTTGGTTTAAATAAAGAATCAGGTGTTATGGTAGTTTGGAGTGAGAAATCAGATGGAGAAGAAGAGAGTGTGAGAAAAACAAGGGGAATTGGGTCTGGAGAAGCTGCTGAAGGGTTGATCCGATTAGGGAAAAATGCTCAAGAACCTGTTCCATCTGAGCAGGAAACCCTCGCAGACCTACTAAAAAGGGTGACTAACAGTTACAATCCCAAAAAGAAAAGGAGTTCAGGAGTCAAAGTTCCTAGCACTACTAGGGCGAAAAAGAAGAGAAATTATGTCTATTATATCCCTGTAGAGATTACTCCTACAAGAGGAAGAGCTACAAGGAGTCAGAAGAAGCAAAGTGAGGCTGAACTGGAAAAGTCCTTAGAAGAAAGTAAGAGAAGAGTTGCTGCTAAACGAAAACAAAAGGTGGTTGAGCATGTTGAAATTGACGAGATAGACCTGGTTCTTCAGGATGAAGAGGAGAGAAGAAATGGAGGTTGTGACTCCAAAGGCAAAGAAATCCAAGACTTCTTCAAAGAAGTCTGTTTCAAAAACTTAGTCTGCGGAGCCATCCACTTTGGCGAAAAGAACCAGGTCTGCATTGAAACCAAGAAAAGAAAAAATAGTGGAGGAAGAGGAATGGAGTGGAGAAGAAGAAGAAGAACCTGATGCTAAGAAGGGCAAGATGGTCAAGTTTGGGAAGAGAACCATCTTGAAAGATAGACTCCTCACGGACTTGGATGAGGAAGGTATATTAATGTTGTTAGAGAAGTTACAATTACAAGGCTGGAAGGACATGGTCCTTCATATGGATGGAAGGCTGGCCAGACCTGAGATTGTAGAGTTCATGGCAAACTGTGAGATCAAAGATGGTAGGATCACCAGTGTGGTAAAGGGGTTGACAGTGACTTTTGATGATAAAGAACTGGGAGAGATCTTAGGTGTACATACTGCAGGGTACAATGATTATAAGAAGCTCAAATGGCCAAGTCTAGAGAATCTCCCCACTGCCCTTGCAATTACTAGGAAGTTTGGTGACAATGAAGAGGAGCTTGAGCCGAAGTCTATTTACAAAAGTGAGATGAAGCCATCCCACAAAGTGTTGTTCGAATTTATTAACAAATGTGTGTTGCCAAGGTAGGAAAGGAGGCACATTGCCACATTTATGGACCTAGTCCTTATGGAATGTTTGGACAGTGGGAGGCAAATTAATTTGCATGGATTCATCATCCAGCTTCTTGATAGGGTTCTGAATGGCACCAAAACTCATGTCATACCCTATGGCTTTATTCTCACGGTTGTACTTGTACAATTCAAGGTACCCATCAAGAAATGGGAAGTTGGTACAAGCAAGGATCATTTTGGGGCAAACACTCTAACTGCTTGTGATTATGAAGTCCAAACCACTCCCAAAGAACCTAGTTCATCCAAAAAGGCACCAGTAAACAACAAAGTGCGAGCTTTGGTGCAAGAAAGTGGGGCTAAGGATGTTGAGTTTGATAGGCTGAAGAAGAGGTTAGCAGAGGTGGAGACTGAGAGAGATGCTCTCAGAGCTGAGCTGGCAAAAGAAAAGGAGAAGTATGATGGCATTCTTCAGGATATGCTAAAACTGCTCCAAGCCAAAATCCAAGAACCTGGTCCTTCCCGGCCTTAAGCCTCCTAGCCTAATGTAGATCAACCAGTGACCCAGTTCGGGATTTTTTTTGCTTCTTTTTCTCATGATCCATTGTTTTATTTCTTTTTATGCTTTATGGTATGATCTTATCAATCAATGAAATTCGCAGTTTTTGTTCTAACTGTTTGTTGATATTTCTTAGATGGCTAATATCCTTAGATTGATCGATAATTTTTGACTCCATGATTGCATTTGAAGTAGCCCCAGTGGCCATGAGTAATTTCTATTAAAATCTAGTTATCTAACATTATTATGTAACTTTTTGATGATGCCAAAAGGGGGAATTAGGTTGTGATTTTACTTTGGATTGTGATGTTTATAACCTAATGAACCTGGTCCTTGATGATAAGTGACTTTAAAAGGGTAAAATATTCTAACATTGTGTTGATGTTGAGCTGAGTCGAAACAGAACCTACGCTTATGAAAAGCACAGAGTTTGTCATCATAAAAAATGGGGAATTTGTTGGCCCAAGTGAAGTTTGTTTTAAAGATTGACAAAGGAACTCAGGCATGAACCAGGTCCATCCCCTGTGTACACAGACACAGGCAAATTCGAGGATAAGGGATGCATGTGAAGGAGATAAGCTTAACTTGTTATATCTGATATCTCCTGATCGAAAAGGTTGCATAATTGATAAAGAGAAGGACTTCTTACTCAAACAGAACACTATCCAAGATAAGAGAGGCGTTAGAAGTTGTGGATAACTAGAACTCTTCCACCAAGGAAGAGTAGCATTAGAACTCTAGTTATTTCCCATTCTACTAACTTTATATATTGCAGTATGTTCTCATTCTACAGTGACGCACAAAAGCTGAAGTTAAACGTGAGTTGAGAGCAAAATAGCAAGGCATTTTGCAAACAATTCTTGTGTGATTCAAGTGTGCGAACTTGAAGCTACATGAACCAAATAGAAGAACTAGTTCCAAGCATCTGTCTTTTATTCTAGTTCAATTGTAGTAGGTGTTTTCAAGTTGTACCTTTCAGTTTTATCTATAAGCAATTGTATTAGGTACTCTGAGTATTCAAGTTATAGTTAACTTAAAGTTGTCGCAATAATTAGAAGTTGCTGCCACAACGGGATTAGAGTTAATCCTTAGGTTTACAAAGAGTTTTGTAAATGCTGTTTTGGCTAATTGATTTAGTGAAGTATTGGAAAAAATTCTACTGAGTAGTAGGTCGTGTTTTTTTCACATTTTGAGCCAGGTGTTTTTCACGTAAAATACTTGTATTCTTTACTTTCCGCATTTACTATTTCCGCAACAGAAGTATAAGGAACACTTAAAAGAACCAGGTCCTTCTATAATCAGTGCACGCAAAAATCAGGCACCACGCAAATCACCCCCTCTTGTGTGGTATTGAAGTATAAAACATCAATTAACCCATGAATAAGGTGGGAAAAACTCTTAGAATCTCTCATGAGACAATATTACAATGGTTTTGTTCAATTAAGTTTCCTTCAGCTTGGAAATATTGATACAAATCTCCGTATTCAACTTCCAGCCATTTGCATTTCCGCGTAAGTAGGAAGTTGCAAACAAAGCACACTTAACAGCAGAGGCGGAGCTAGAGTTTGAAATTTATGGGTTCAATATTCTAGTCCGTTAAAGTTACAGGGTTCTAAATTAATAATTTATACATATTCAATAGATTTCTTAAGACAAATATAAAATTTGGACGAAAGTTACTGGGTTCGACCGAACCTGTAACTCCTGTGCTAGCTCCACCCCTGCTTAAGAGATACTCCCTAATTTAATTAGTTATTTACAAATTCAGAAAAACTAAGTTTGTTATGTCTATTATTTGGTGATATTTTCTTGGTGTTATTTTAAAATAGCTGTGATATGAAATATAATAACCTTCTAATATAGTAAAACATGAAGAAAGAAAGAAAAAGGAAAGAACGTTCAATAAATTCATCCCATTTCTAATCAAACTTGACTTTATTTCCTCAATCTAAAACTTTATTATCCTATTTGAGACTTTTTCGCAGGTTCATTTGGTGTTTTATGACATACAGTATAAGTCGAGAGGCTGCTGAGTTTTTTTTTTTTGATTTACCAGTAGCTGCGACAAGGAAGATATAGAAGTGGATGGTGACGAAGCTTGTAATTAATACTTTGCTTTGGCTAGCTTTTCTTTTGTATTTCTTGGCAGGGCGGCTCAAGCGCACGTGGGCCATAAGGCGAAAGTTTAATATGGGGCCTAAGTATTTATAGGAACGTTATAATATATATTTTTATTTAAAATCTATTGTTCTAGAATCTAGCTATTGGTGCCAAGATGGTTTTGATAACCGGATGCATATTTTCTTGTTGACATAATTATATTTTAAAAAATAAATAAATAATATGTACAGAGTAAAATTAATAAAATAATAAATAATAAATAAAAATAACACTAGAGAAAGTTAGAATGATATGCCCAATGACTGACTGATTCAAGAAGTTTGAAAACATTAATTCCAAAATATCTAGTTGTTGGCTTGTTGGAGTCTTGGACAAAGAAAGAAATCTAATAGAAAGAACTAAGAAGATGAGCATGAATAAAGAGGAATGAAGAAGATATGTCTTCTGGAATACGAAGAATAAAATGAAATTGAAACGTTGGATTGGGATTACTCGGGAAGAAGAGTAAAAAGTAGAGTTGTCAAATCAAATCAAAGTGATAACTATTTTTCTACTATTTTAAGCTTTACTTTATTAATATATCTAAAAGTTTTTCTTACTTTTTATATAAAAAGTACAAAAGTACTATATATATATATATATATATATATATATATATATATATATATATATATATATATATATATATATATATAGTAAAAGAAAAACCTATAAACCTATAAAAATATATATATTATTCCTTAAAAATGGGCCCCCAAAATTGGGGCCTAAGGCGCTTCGAACCATAGATTACTGTTGCTGGAATGAAACGTCGCCAAACTACGACCGAGAGTTTCGCCTTTTGAATCGCCTCATTCTTACCTTATTATTATATTAAACCCAAGACAAATTATAGCATGCATGATTTTTGGAATTATAGCACTTGCCTTTCTTATTCCCCCACCTCTTGATTGCCCAATGACTGACTGATTCAAGAAGTTTGAAAACTTTGATTTCAAAATATCTAGTTGTTGGCTTGTTGGAGTCTTGGACAAAGAAAGAAATCTAATAGAAAGAACTAACAAGATGAGCATGAATAAAGAGGAATGAAGAAGATATATCTTCTGAAATACGAAAAATGAAATGAAATTGAAACGTTGGATTGGGATTACTCGGGAAGAAGAGTAAAAAGTAGAGTTGTCAAATCAAATCAAAGTGACAACTATTTTTCTACTATTTTAAGCTTTACTTTATTAATATATCTAAAAGTTTTTCTTTCTTTTTATATAAAAAGTACAAAAGTGTATGAAGAGTAAAAAGTAGAGTTGTCAAATCAAATCAAAGTGACAACTATTTTTCTACTATTTTAAGCTTTACTTTATTAATATATCTAAAAGTTTTTCTTTCTTTTTATATAAAAAGTACAAAAGTGTATGTGTATATATATATATATATATATATATATATATATATATATATATATATATATATATATATATATATATTATTTTTATTTTTATTTTTTTAAAAAAAGAAAAACCTATAAACCTATAAAAATATATATATTATTCCTTAAAAATGGGCCCCCAAAATTGGGGCCTAAGGCGCTTGGAACCATAGACTACTGTTGCTGGAATGAAACGTCGCCAAACTACGACCGAGAGTTTCGCCTTTTGAATCGCCTCATTCTTACCTTATTATTATATTAAACCCAAGACAAATTATAGCATGCATGATTTTTGGAATTATAGCACTTGCCTTTCTTATTCCCCCACCTCTTGATTGCCCACCCCCCACATGGAGATGGTTCCTCACTTCCCCTCCCTTCTTAGTCTAATACATGTAGTCAGATGCGGATCTAGAATCTAATGGTTACGGGTGTCGTTGTATTCAATATAAACTTACCGCTAGTCAATAAAGTTGAATTAGGATGTGCATTTGATCGGTTCGTGTAGTTTTAAATTAATTTGTGTGATTCGATTCATTTTGAATTAATTTGGTTTGGTTTGCAATGTTTTTTTGTGCAGAAATAAACACGTGATAACCAAACTATCATGTGAACCCATACCCCTCAACCTGGATACGCATCTGGCGACGTACGACCCATCTTATACAGAATGATAAAGGGGCTTCTATGATGATTGAACACAGAAATAGAAATTAAGCATTAACCCTTATCAACTATCTCGTTGCTCCTGGCAACAAACATGCCCGATCGGGTCGATCTAGCTCATTTCACTGTCACTCAATATGATGTTTTGCTTAGTTTGTCTATCTACAACCTTGATTGTTTTTGTGTTTGTTACTTTCTCTTTTTTTGGCTTCTCATCTAACTATATACTGAATCCCTTCTCATCTAACTATATACTGAATCCTATCCTACTTGACCTTTTCTCTATAGGATTGCCAACTGCGACTTATACGAGTCCACTAACCCGTAGTGCGTTGGGTATATCACATTCACTATATTTTTGAAAAAAAAAATTTCTTTCTAAAATTTCATTAAATTTATGAATACGAATTTTCATTTTTAATTATAATTTATCTGTTGATCGTTTCACTTCAATTTATTTTTACTTAGTTTTGATACAGCATTAGTATTTCAAAAGAAATCACTAACCTCCTATGTATAGTATAAGTTCTATAGAAATTAATATTTACATAAAATTTATTTTGTATAGGATTTTATTTTTAAAGGGGGTTATGCATCTAATTTTGAACAAAACATACTTTTTCAATAGTTGAAACATATATATTTAGTGTGACTACTAAAGAAAATATTAAATTGGTAACAATCAGTTGACCAAATGGCGTTGCCCTGTTCTAAGTATGTGCCTTTACGAAAGAAAATAAATTGCAACTTAAACTTATCCTGAAAAATTAATTACACACATTACCTTGATTGTTATTTTCTTGTTTTCCCCGTTGTAGCTTGTAGCCCGTAGGAAATTAGAAAAAGAAAAAAGAAAAAAGAAGAGCACTAAAGGCCGGCGTAAACCCGTTCTGAACTATCTTAACCCCCCCCCCCCCCCTCCCCCCCGCGAGCTGGAAACAACACAAGTACTTCACAAAACTTCTCTCAGATCTGTCTTCTCCAGCTTGAATTCTAACAACTAGTCGCCATTAGCTATGGCGATTAGGGCTTTTCTTCTGTTTCTCATCTTATTAGTTTCATCTTACACGACTTTTGCTCTTTATGAAGATCAAGTTGGCCTCATGGACTGGTAATTTTTGCAATTTCAAATTTCAATCACTATACTTAACAAAATTGCTAATACTTAATTACTATATGCTTAGATAAGTAACTTGTATAATTTGTGATTGTGTAGGCATCAACAGTATATTGGAAAAGTGAAAAAGGCAGTGTTCCAGACACACAAGGCCGGTAGGAAACGTGTTGTGGTATCTACTGAAGAGAATGTAATCGCTGCCCTCGATCTTCGTCACGGCGAGATTTGTGAGCTTATTTTTAAAAATAATTATTTTTATTGAATTAAATGCTTATTAGTTGAAATTGTTGCTTATTTTGTTCAATCGCGTATTTGTTTTTGCAGTTTGGAGGCAGGTTTTGGGAGTCAATGATGTCATTGATGAAATCGATATCGCCCTCGGAAAATGTATTTTTTTTTTCTCTTGCTAGTTTTAGTTATTGGAAAATTAAATTTGTTTTATAGACAAGTATATGCTCTTCTTATATGGTAATCTAAGCGGTTTTATTTAGGACTATACAAAAAGAAAATGACTAGCTTAGTATTAGTTTGTCTCCATATTTATTTTTCGATGGGATAATGGTAAAAACACAACTTAAGATAGTGGAATAATGCCTCTGAATCATTAATGATGGACCATGTCAAAGACTTTTTCTTTAGATAAAGTTAGAACTTAGAACTTAGAAGAAGAATTACATCTATAATATTTCAAGTTAGTTGGACTCTCTATATATGTTACTTTACTAGACAGAAGTAAACAGCATTAATCTCGTTAGCGTCCCTGCTGCGAGGAAAGAAGCACATAGATTATCTTTGCCACTGGCTAATTCTTTTTAGTAGAGAACTCGCCTGAATAGTTCAGGTCTCTTTTCCGAGTTTAAGGAACACAGGCTTGATATCTTGGACTCACTGGAAAAGATTGAAAATATTCTCCTTTTTCCATCAGTAGTTTGAAGGGGGAGCCTCAGCGCTATGGTAAACATTGTCGTTGTGTGACCTCGAAGTCACCTGGTAAAGCCGTGAAAATAGCCTCTCACAGAGTACAATAGACCTAATGTAATCCAGCGCCAGCCCTTCCCTGGACCCCGCACATAGAGGGATCTTAGTGCATTGGTATCTTAGTGCATTGGATTGCCATTTTTTTTTTCCCTTCAGTAATTTATTTTATAGTTAAATTTTGAAGGGTGGGCTCATTTTTAACTTGATTTTAGTCATCCTTCCTAAAACTTTAATTTAGTATCTTATGATTTTTCCTAGCTTGATGCACCTTAGTCTTTGGAGGACAGGATGTGCAACTTAATTCTGTTGGTGGAAGAAATGTTCACAATAAAGGCTAATGTTGTAATATCATAATATTATTCGGTACAGGATTTGAGTGCTAATAGCTACCAGACTTCTTATTTCTTTTCAGATGTTGTCACACTATCATCAGGAGGAAGTATCTTAAGAGCGTGGAACCTTCCTGATGGCCAGATGGTGTGGGAGTCATTCCTTCTTGGATCAAATCCCTCGAGATCATTGTTGTTGACTCCAGTAAGTGCAAAGAATTCTGATATACTATTATACCTTACCTTACCCAAAAAAAGAGAAGAGAAGGAATTCTGATATACTATTTATTCCTATTACAAATACTTGTGAAATGTTCTTACCTTTCTTGTTAAAAAACCCAAATATTTGTGAAATGTGTATTAGCACCAAAATTCTACCCTTTGCATTTTGCAACTTATAGTTGAATTTAAGTTTAGTAATTTCACGTAAGATGCTTGGAGATAATGTTATTGCCATGTTGAGTAAGAGGCTGAGAAGTCAGTAAGATCGATATACAAATCTTTTATTTTCTTTGCTCAGGCAAATTTTGGAGCTGACAAGGACAATGTGATTCTGGTTTATGGAAGTGGTTACCTGCATGCTGTTTCAAGCATTGACGGTGACATTCTCTGGAAGAAGGATTTGGCACAGAAAGGGTTTGGAAACTTCACTAGACTAGTTTACTGTTCTTCTGACTCTTGATTTATGAAAAAGGTCATCTAATCTGTAGTTTCTTAACTGCAGCATCGACGTTCATCATTTGGTTCATCTCGAAGAAAGTGGCATGTTATATGCATTAGGAGTTGGTGATAGGTCCCAATTTGAAGCATATGTAATCAATGTTGGGAATGGTGAACTGCTGAAGCATAGTAGCATGGAATTTCCTGGTGGATTTTCTGGTGATTTGTCATTATCTACAAGTGACAAAGCAGTGGCGCTTGATTCCTCTGGGTCAATCTTAGTCACTATAAGCTTTGTTGGTGGAGAAATTAAATTTCAGGAGGTCCATATTTCCGATCTTCTTCAGGGTTTTTCAGGAGTAGCAGTATTATTACCTTCCAAACTTGCAGGAATGGTTGCCGTGAAAATCAATAGATCTTTGTTATTTGTGAAAGTGAAAGATGAAGGCACACTGGAGGTAGTTGACAGAGTCCCTCATGTTGAAGCCGTAAGTGATTCTTTGTCTTTCGCTGAAGGCCAAACCGCTTTTGGGCTGATTCAGCAAGATGGTGGTAAAATTCGTCTCACTGTGAAGTCTAGTGATGATTGGAAGACCCATTTTCTCAAGGAAAGTATTGAAGTCGACCAACCGAGGGGACTTGTGCACAAGGTCTTCATCAACAACTATATCCGAACAGATCGAACTTATGGATTTAGGGCTTTGATTGTCATGGAAGACCATTCATTGCTGTTATTACAACAAGGTGCAGTTGTCTGGTATAGAGAAGATGGGCTTGCATCTATTATAGATGTAACAACTTCAGAGTTGCCCGTAGAAAAGGCTGGTGTTTCTGTTGCAAAAGTGGAGCACAACCTCTTTGAATGGCTTAAGGTATGAAGCCAGTAAAAAGGTTTAAGATTAAATATACAGAAGAATCAGAATTTGCCCAAGCTTATAATCTATCTTGTAATTTACACAGTTCTCCTTATTATTCTTCTCTGGGAAAAAAACATAATTTTGTTATGAGTTGAGTTCGTAAAAAGTTTATTTGATCAGTCTGTTTACTTGAGGTGATAATATCTAGTAGTATAAGATTTTTGGTGTATCATCCTTTGTGCTTGCTTGTCGTAGAGATAGAAAACATAACCATTGAAGTGTGAACTTGTGTTGTTTGATTTGATGATTACTTTGGTATTCTTATCTTTCTATTTTGTTCAGTACATGATTTTTTATTTTATTTTATTAAGTACCTGATTATTTGTTTTACTTCTGTGCTCTTTTGTTGGAAGGGACATTTGCTGAAGCTAAAAGCGACTTTAATGCTTGCAACCCCTGATGATGTAGCAGTGGTTCAGAGAATGAGGTTACAAAGTGCTGAGAAAAGCAAGATGACCCGAGACCACAATGGATTTAGGAAGCTACTCATTGTACTTACACGAGCAGGGAAACTTTTTGCACTTCACACAGGAGATGGTCGAATTGTTTGGTCTCGACTACTGAATGCTTTCCGTAACTCAGGAACTTGTGAAAGTCCAAGGGGCCTCAAGTTACATCAGTGGCAGGTGCCACATCATCATGCATTAGATGAGAACCCATCAGTCCTTGTGGTTGGTACATGTAGACATAATTCAGATGCATCTGGTATTCTCTCCTTTGTTGATGCATACAGAGGAGAGGAGCTTAATTACTTAGCACCTGTTCATTCCATTACACAAGTTATTCCTCTGCCATTTACCGATTCAATAGAGCAGCGTTTACATCTAATAATAGATGCAGAGGGGTATGGACACCTTTACCCTAGAACTCTTGAAGCAGTTGGTATTTTCCAAAAGGAGTTGGGAAATATATACTGGTATTCAGTTGGCGTAAACAATAATCTCTTAAAGGGGCATGTGGTGAAGAAAAACTGCAAACCGGAGATAGCCGATGACTATTGTTTTGAATCCATTGACCTTTGGTCTGTTATATTCCCCTCAGATTCGGAAAAGGTCATTGCAACTTCAACCAGAAAATTGAGTGAGGTAATCTTTTGGTTCTTTCTTTAAAATATCATTGCAACTTAAGCAAAGAAAATTAAGCGAGGTCTCTTATTTAATCTTCTTTCCCACTTATCAGAAAAATAATGCCAATTGAAATTTTTTGGCTGCTAATGACTAAGTTATGGCTGGAGATTTGTCTATAAGGTGGTATTGTTTTCCTATTATTTAGTTGGTGTGTAGGGATACCTTGAGAGTATATAATATGACCCTACTTATCCCCCAAGGACTTTTTGTGTTCCTATTTTCACCTTTGTAAAAGATGTTGCTTTGACCTTTATCCTTTGGAATGGACTTACATCTAAATTGATCAGTGTAATACAATCTAGCAGCCTATAGTATAAACTCTTCAATTATCAAATATATGTAGCTTGAATCAACTTTTAACTCCATCAAATTATCTGGTTGAACAAGCTCCATTTATAGCTGTCCACACAATTCAAGTTATCTCTTGGAGTAGGGGTGGCAAAATGGTTAAAAGAAAACAGTTATCACCCATATTATCCATTAAAAAATGAGTTGGATAATGAACTTTTTAAAAACGGGTCAAATATGGATAAGAACCATATTATCCATTTCGAAAATGGATAACTAATGGGTTTAACTTTTACATTTGTAAAACCTCAAATTGGGGGTTCCTCAAGTTTGTGAGACTAGGAATTCTCCCAAAAGTGATCATATTCATGAAGCCATGGATAATATGGTTACCCATATTATCCGCCGGTTAACCCGTTTTTTATCCGTATTAAATATAGTTTGGGTCGGATAATTTATCGATTTTGTTATTACACGTTTTCGACCCGTACCATATCCGACCCGACCCGCCCGTTTGCCACCCCTATCTTGGAGTAGCATTCATTTTCCAAATTAGTTTCCATGTTGTACCTAGATTTCACTGAGTAGACTCCTTTGCTGTCTTTCCACTGTAGAAATTCACTGCCTTCTCTTAGCCAATTCATCTCCTTTAGCTGTGCTGTAGCTCAAGAGATTAATTTTTATTTATTTATTATTGACTACAAGAGCAAGGTGGGTAGTTCTTGGAGGGAGGGAGCCGAGGGTCTATCAGAAACAGCCTCTCTACCCTAGGGTAGGGGTAAGGTTTGCGTACACACTACCCTCCCCAGACCCCACTAGTGGGAGTATACTGGGTTGTTGTTGTTGTTGTTATTATTGACTACAAATTTTTATTTTTGACTACAAATTTGAACTCTTAAATTTATGTCAACTCTCTAAAGAAGCATTTAAGCAAAATAAATAAATCTTGAAACATGCTATAATGGCCTTAAAAAGTGAGAATGTGGTGTAGTATAGTGAAGAGACCAATGGAGGACACACCACAGACAGATGCAGCACTTGTCTAATATAGGAGCTGAAGAGTTCTTTTCGTCGCATGAAAATGAAAAAAATAATGCTTTGGTGTTCAACCAAACTTGGGATTTATGCTGCCAGTTTAGCCACATTCCTTTTTGCTGTTCTCTTTTTTAATCTGTTTTCTCTTTTACTAGATCTTGGTAAATTAAATGCACTTAAGCACCCAGTTAGATGAAGAATGACATGAATGAGTCCGCTTTTGACAGCTGACTAGTTCACTCAAGTCCGAATTACTAAACCCATCCTGCAAGAACAGCAAATATCTTCAAACACACTGACATATAATTCATACTTTTTCCCTTTTTAGCTGGTTACATGGTCCCTCTTCGTGCATAGTTATTGTTGAACCATACAAGTATTACGAAAGATGTCAACTTTCAGAAATCGCAACTCATTATTTCTTCTTATGGTTTTCGAATTTGTTTTTTTCCCTTATTTATATTGATTTGATTAGAATAAAAGAAAGCCAATTTGCAGAGCAAGCGCGTCAATAAACGATGACGAACACTTGCATTGAAGGTTGGCGATATCAATAAGCGATTCTCCGTGCCTTTCACATACTCTTGTTTTGCTTACGGCCTCAAACAAGTCGCTACATTTTTTATTACATTTACAAACAACGCATCAAAACAAAAAAAAAAGTATTACGAAAGACCCAGAAGCTTATGTATAGTTTCTTACCATGCATTCTTTTAAGCTTGTGTTGCTGAACCTGCAGATTGTAATTTTATCTTCTTTTTTGTGTCTTGTTCTTTTCAGGTTGTTCATACACAAGCTAAGGTTGTTGCAGAGGATGTGTTGTATAAATATATATCTAAGAATGTGCTATTTCTGGCGACTGTTACACCTAAAGCAATAGGTGACATTGGATCAGTGATCCCTGAAGATTCCTGGCTTTTTGTTTATCTTGTTGACACAATAACTGGCCGAGTGCTGCACCGCATGTCTCATCATGGCTGTCAGGGACCTGTACATGCAGTATGTTTTCCTTGGCCCAAACCTTGTAGTACTAATTCATTTTTTATTTGAGAAAATAATAGCTATCTGATGTTCCTTTCTACTAATAAGTTACCAAGTATTGTGACACGCTTCTCTCTGTGAAGGTCTTTAGTGAAAATTGGGTTGTCTATCACTACTTCAACCTACGTGCACACAGATATGAAATGTCTGTTGTTGAGATCTACGATCAATCTCGCGCGGTACATTTTGCTACCAGATTTCTTCTTTTCATTTGTTCTCTGTGGCTCTTGTTTACCATATTTGAATTTTTGTAATATTTTAGGACAACAAAGATGTCCTGAAGCTTGTTCTTGGAAAGCATAATCTTAGTGCACCTGTCTCTTCCTACTCGCGTCCTGAAGTGATGACTAAGTCTCAATCTTATTTTTTTACACATACTGTGAAAACAATAGCAGTTACCTCAACAGCGAAAGGCATTACCTCCAAGCAGTTGCTTATTGGCACAATTGGTGATCAGGTTAGAATTGCTAATCACTTGTCCAAACACTTTTAGCGTGTATCTCTTTTGTGGTAGCCGGTAGGAGTGCCATTGCAAGAAAATGCTTTCTTTATATTTGTTCAGGGACGGTTGTGACATTCCTTCCTTTTATCGTAGACTTCTCATGCTCTATATGTTGGTATAATGCAGGTTTTAGCACTTGATAAGCGTTTTCTCGATCCTCGACGAACTTTGAACCCTACTCAAGCTGAAAAAGAGGAAGGGATTATACCTCTTACTGACTCATTGCCAATCATGCCACAGGTGAGAGCTTCCTTTTTAAGCTTGCTGCAGAAGAAAAAACACATTACATTGTTGATCAAAGAAACTGTCCTTTACATACTTTTGATTTGTACCATCTTGGTACTTAATTGCTAAAATTTGCCTACCTTGTTATCAAAAGAAAAAAGAATAAAGAAATAGTCCTTTACATTGAGGATGAGTTTTAATAGATTGAACGCCATAGTCACAAGAGGTCTTAGTCATCATAACAATCCTAGTTAGTAGTGTTCTGCGCTATGAGCAAAAATGAGCATTTTTGCATCATAACCTAGAGTATATGAATAAGTGTTTTGAAGCATTTGATATTAAATCTACCTCTAGACCAGGAATACTGATGTTTAGTACCATATTGTACATCAAGAACGTGTAGAAATCTAGTAAGAGTTGGTTTCTTTTCAGAGAGAATTAATCATATCATTTGAATGACATCTGGTATCTTTTTCACTGGTAGATCTTGGGACTTGTTTGGTCTTGGTGAAGCTCTCACTACCGTTTTGAAATGTTAGATTGGGTCACACAATTACTCCTTTCTTGGCTTTTTGTCTAGGATTAAGGGTAGATGGGGTCACATGTTTACAAGTCGTCATAGTGTAGATAGGAGATCTTATATGCTGAAAATATGGAAGTTCTTTGATCCAAAAGAGATTTTTATACATGTCTCTGTTCTTGGTGAAGCTCTCATAGTAAGAGTTCTTTGATCAAATAGAGAGACACATTCCATCTCAAAAAAATAGACACACACTTCCATGTCTTTGTTCAGAACTTGTGCTGTTCTTTCCATTTCTCTAAATTATTTCATGGTAATGTTTTATACATGCATCTTACAATTTTTAAAATAGGAATATGAATTCAAAACCATAGTTATCTCCTTTATGATGTTGGCAAAGAAATGCATCCTACTTGAGTGAGCTTTGACATGGCAAGTAGTACCTCTCTTACATCATATGTTGGTCAGGGAAACTGATTTGGCCCTCAAGATATTCTAATTTCTAATTGCATACTTGCAGAATTCAAAATAGCTAACTGTTAAGCACAAAGGAATATCATAAATTATCACCTGAGCCTTGTTTTCCATATGGGTGACAATTAATCCTTGGTTCTCATATTGATTTGATGGTTGCTCCCGCAGGCTTATGTTACACATGCTCTTAAAGTGGAAGGCCTTAAAAGCATAATAACTATACCGGCAAAGCTAGAGTCAACCACCCTTGTCTTTGCTCATGGAGTGGATCTCTTTTTCACTCGGCTTGCCCCTTCAAAGACGTATGACTCTCTTACCGAGGATTTCAATTATGCTTTGCTTCTCCTTACCATAGTTGCCCTAGTTATAGCAATCTTTGTAACGTGGATTTGGTCGGAGAGGAAAGAGTTACAGGAGAAGTGGAGGTGAGTCTTTCAACCATAAAAGTGGAGTCGTCGAAGTCCATTACACTTCCGTTTATCGTTTTTTTGTTCTAGTACTCACCATTTTTTGTCACTCAAACTTCTCTTTTTAGATTAGGAAGTTAGGCTGAGTTGTATTTTTAGTAATTTTGTAATATTGCCCCTCGTATAGTTTTTTCAACCAGGGGAAGAAAATTTGTTAATTGATATTCATTCTGGTGGCTAGAGATTTAGGTTGTCAAAAATGTCACCAGTGCCCTTTTTGGGCTTTCCATCATGTTGCTGCTTCGTTTTCTTCTTCCCCCCCCCCCCCCCCCCCCCCCTTTTTTTTTTTTTCGAATGGTAAAAAATATAGGGCTTTCCATCATGCTATATTCTGGATAAACCTTTTCCAATGTAATGCTCACTTTATTGGAACCTAAGATTCATGGTTTTATATGGACAAAGGGCAGAATTGACGTTGGAATGAATTCCCTGATCGCACTCATTCAAAGTTGCAAAATCCTTATTTAACGCCAAAAAGTTGATTTTTTAATTGTTGCTATCTTTGGGTATAAGTTCCGTTTCAGATTTTACCAGATAAGAAACTCGAAAGTCACTTCTAGGCTTGCCTTCTTTCAATTTTTATGTTCGAAGCTATATTTTAATCATCAGATCGAAGGTATGCACCTTATGTAAAAGAAAGCATGGCCGGTATATATACACATAATCTATCTGTAACTAACAAAACTTTGAAATACTCTCCGTCTATTTTGATTTATTCATGTTTGACGAGGCACCCTTTAAGCAATTAATAAAATGATAACTTTACTATCACCTCTAATTAAATAAATTGAAAATGATTAGTAGTACTTAATAATAAGAGTAAAACATGTAAAATGATAAATTATCTCTTGGTTAAGTAATTTTTTTTTAGTATAGCGGACAAGTATTGATGGAAGATGGTAGAGTATTGATGGAAGATGCCCAGATTAAGAGGAGATGGCAAACTTACTTTCATAAACTTTTGAATGAAGAAAGGGATCAGGATATTGTGCTAGGCGAATTGGAGCATTCCGAGAGTCACCGTGACTTTGGGTACTGCAGGCGTATCGAGGTTGAGGAGATCGTGGGAGCTATGCGTAAGATGAGTAGGGGCAGAGCGATCGGGCCAGACGAGATTCCAGTGGAATTTTGGAAGTGTGTGGGGAGAGCAGGTTTGGAGTGGTTGACTAGGTTGTTTAATATTATTTTTAAGGGGAAGAGGATGCCGGATGAGTGGAGGTGGAGTACGGTAGTTCCATTATATAAGAACAAAGGTGATATCCAGAGTTGTAACAATTATAGGGGTATCAAATTACTGAGTCATACCATGAAAGTGTGGGAGAGGGTGGTTGAAGCGAGGTGAGGATGACAGTGTCTGTATCCGACAACCAGTTCGGGTTCATGCCGGGTCGTTCGACTACAGAAACTATACATCTTGTTAGAAGGTTGGTGGAACTATACAGAGAGAGGAAGAAGGATCTGCACATGGTGTTTATTGACCTAGAGAAAGCGTATGACAAGGTTCCTAGAGAAATTCTGTGGAGATGCCTGGAGGCAAAAGGTGTGTCGGTTCCGTATATTATGGCGATTAAGGACATGTATGATGGGGCTAAGATTCGGGTTAGGACAGTAGGAGGCTACTCTGAGCATTTTCCGGTTGTAATGGGGTTACACCAAGGTTCTGCGCTCAGTCTGTTCTTATTCGCCCTGGTGATGGACGCGTTAACACACCATATTCAAGGGGATGTGCCATGATGCATGCTATTCGCCGATGACATAGTTCTGATTAATGAGTCGCGAGCCGGTGTTAATGAGAGACTGGAGGTTTGGAGACAGGCTTTTGAGTCTAAGGGTTTCAAGCTGAGCAGGACGAAGACGGAATACCTGGAGTGTAAGTTCAGCGCTGAGCCAGGGGAAGTGGGCGTGGATGTGAGGCTTGATTCGCAGGTCATCCCGAGAAGAGGCAGCTTCAAGTACCTTGGTTCGGTTATCCAGGGGGGAGGGGAGATCGACGAGGATGTCACACACCGTATTGGGGTAGGATGGATGAAGTGGAGGTTAGCATCTGGAGTCCTGTGTGACAAAAGAGTGCCACCGATACTCAAAGGTAAGTTTTAAAAGCGGTGGTTAGACCGGCCATGATGTATGGGGCTGAGTGTTGGCCCGTTAAGAACTCACATATCCAGAAGATGAAAGTAGCAGAAATGAGGATGTTGCGGTGGATGTGTGGGCACACTAGGATAGATAAGATTAGGAATGATGATATTCGGGAGAAGGTGCATGTGGCTCCCATTGATGAGAAAATGCGGGAAGTGAGGCTTAGATGGTTTGGACATGTTCAGAGGAGAAGCCTAGATGCTCCGGTACGGAGGTGTGAGCATTGGGGAGGGGTGAGGTAGAGGGCGGCCTAAGAAGTATTGGGGAGAGGTGATCAGGCAGGATATGGCGAAGACTCCAGATTTCCGAGGACATGACACTAGATAGAAAGATGTGGAGGTCGAGTATTAGGGTTGTAGGTTAGGAGATAGTTGAGTCGTGGCTTACTTCGTACCATTGTGGGACTAGCCATGTAGGGGTTTTGTCTAAGATAGCTAGTAGCAATGTTGTGGCTTACTATTTCGCTTTTCAGTGCATGTCCTATTTACTAGCTATCGCTTTTTCTTTGCATCTTTCTTCTAGATTTCATGGTGTTCCTATTGTTCTTATGATTGTTGTGGTGATACTAATATTTACTAATATTGTCTCCCTTTGCTTTGTATCCTTCTTCTGGATTTCATGGTATTTCTATTTATCATATGATTGTTGTTGTGATACTAATATTGTCTCCTTTTTGTCCTTTTATCTTTTTATTTTTTTGAGCCGAGGGTCTTTCGGAAACAGCCTCTCTACTCCTTCGGGGTAGGAGTAAGGTCTGCGTACTCACTACCCTCCTCAGACCCCATTAGTGAGATTTTACTAGGTTGTTGTTGTTGTTGTATAGCGGACAAGTAAAAATAGACGGAGGGAATAATAAAGGGAGGATGAGAAAATTTAGGATTTAGATTATTAATAGAAGGCTCTTGGTCTTTTAACTTTCCTTCTCCTTTATTTTTGCCCCAACTTTGTTTCTTCTTTCCCTAGTCATTATTCATTTGATGAGCAACAAGATGGACAACGGTAGCATTCAAAAGTCTTCAACAGAAGCTAATGAAGAAGCTGAATTTCCACAAACATTACTATACAAAAAGTACTATAAGTTACACCGTTGAGGGGAATTTGCAGAAAGATTGGATCGGAAGAAGTGTTTCAAGAAGAAAAAAGATATCAGTTAAGAGTCACTAAAGTTATATAAGATTGGAATCCTCATAAGAACATGCACTAATAGTCTAATGAAAAAGTATCTATTCATGTTTGTGGGGGTGGAGAGAGGACATTCATATAGTACACACTTTTCATTATACCGAAACATTTTAAATGTGTTACACTGCCAATAAGACAGAATCTGACAAGAAATAAGGATGAAAATTTAACAAGCAGCAATGCTTACAACGGCTAATTGCTTTTACAATGATGCAATGTGCATACAGAAACTAGTGCTTTACAAGAAGCCCGGGCCTTCAAAATTTTTACCTTCTACAACAGCTTGACCAACTCGAAGGCCGAAGCAAGAGCACAAATTGCTTTCATCTTGCCTCTAGTTACGCGTCTTCACTTCGCCATCCTTAACTAAGACGTTATTTACATGGCAATTCACTGTAGAGACATCTAAAGGAAAAATCTCTTCGAGGTCAGAAGGAAGGTAGAGGCCTCTCCTAGTCACGTGCGAGAGAGACATCTAAGGACAAACCTTTTCGAGGTCAGAAGAAAGGTAGAAGCCTCAATCAGCTCAGTGGAAAACCTAGTAAGGGAATCAGAATGACACAATTGCTAGCCAACTAGAGTAATATTAATCGGCAAAGCATATTACCAAACGAAAAATGGCAAGTCAAAACTGAATTAAGTTAAAAATGGGGAACCAATCATCAGAACCAACGATAGCAGATGAAATATAGTTCTAGTGTGCCGCGGATTGAACAGCAAACTGCCTGATGCACGGTTCACGCTTAACTGTCCAGCATTGATAAATTCATCCTTGCCAGAGGTTATAGACACATTCACAGATGATGAACCTATAATAAAAATATTAATCATGAAAACCATTAAAAATAGAGAGAAAATCAGAGGGAAGAAGTAAGTCATGTCACAACAAACAACCCCCTCCCCACCCCAAAAGAAAAGGGGGCAAAATAGAGACAAAAGCAAATGTTGACTTCATTTTTGAAAAGAGGTACTTACAATCATAATCTGCCCATCCAATCCTTTGCCGAGCTAAGTCATACACAAAGATCTTATCTTTCAGAACAAGATCTGAAAATCAAGAAAAATACAGTTAGACCAACCTAGATTCTTGTTTATCTATGGATCCGGAATACTCGACAAATGAAGATGCAGAGCAATGCAATAAGTCAACTGACAAGGAATACATGGTTCAAATGCCAAAGCATAGCCAGAACTAATTGAATAGCCAAATTTAGTAGAATGTCTAGGAGGGAAGAGGGAAGAGGAAGGAGCTCAAGGGCACACGCATGACTAAAATAAAATTTGCACATAAGATGCATATCAATAAATCAACTACACTTCTGTCCCAAACTAGTTGAGGTCTAATATCATTTGGGGCCATTCTGCTCTATTTGAACCCAATTCACTCTGATATTAAATAATCTTCTTTTTTTGAAATAATTCACTCCGATAGTACATAATCTTTTTAAGACAAGGGGTTCTCTTAAATCTAGAGGTTCTCTAAATCTCTAACTTATACCAACACTTACAAACATGTCTCTAACCAAATTATAAAGACTCCTGACAAATACTGCACCCAGTAGAGTAAAATCAAGTAAGCCTTATTTCAACTAGTTAGTATTGCCTATATGGATCCATTTCTTCCATAAGGTTTTGTTTATAGTTCAAGCCGTATTGACTCCATGAGATTCTAAGTCATTTGAGACAAATTTTTGAATGTAGTCATCAGTCTACCTCGTTCCTTTCAGCACTTTAAACACAATATTGCCACACTTAATAACCGGTTCATATGGCGGACTAATAGGATATGGCCAAACCATCTCATGTGACGTCCTTTTCATGCTCTATATGTGCCCTACTTGCACCCTTCAACAAAAGTGATTGTTTCTAATCATGTTCAATCTTATATGATTGCACAACCATCTTTACATCCGCATTTTTATGATATTCAATTAGCGGACATGTAATGTTCACTCTCACATATTATTGTTGATCTCACAACCGTTATACTAACTTATATTTCAATTTTCTAGGAATCTTTCTGTCTAATAATACTCATGCAACACTCTTTCATGTCAACCAACATATTTTAGTTCTCTGTGTTCCTTCCTCATCTACCACGACATTTCTCTATTCTCCTGGAAGATTTGAGCTTAAATAACTTGACTGCCAGCATTTAGGAACCATAATAATCTAATATCATTTCACCTTAATACTTTTTAGGCGGAGTAAACTTGCATTGCCTGGATAGTATCTTGTTTCCACTTATTCCAAAACCTTGCTAAGTGTTTCACCATGGAGCTGCTTTTGACTAATTTTGTTAATTCACACTATCATCTGCAACTATCATGCATCCTGAAACCTCACCATGTATGCTACCGATTAACTCATAACCAGGATAAACAAGGAAAGGCTCACACATTCAATGCGCATACAATACACGGACATGGGCCAAAAGAAAAGAAGATTAATTCCCTTCACTTAATGTTGGTCATAACATTGTGCTTGGTTTACACATACACACACAAACAAGAAATAGAAAGGGATTAATACCTTTCCGTTAATATTTGGTCATAAATTGTGTTTACAACTGTAGATGTCTTGCATGTACGTATACGGGCATGAGCGTGCATGCACGAGTTGGAAAAAAAAGAGGACTAGGGAACCAACACTCTAAAATATTACAGTCAGAGCGCACTCTCGTAGACTTGTTCTCAACATACAATCTTGATGAGACTGTGTCTTTTAGCCTTTAGGAATAGCCATATTAAATGCAACTCCAACCTTGATTTAGGACTGCAGTCATGTATCCAGTCTAACACCCCTTTCCACGTATTAACTTTCTATGAATTCCACCCTCTGCTGTCTTTCAACATCAAAGTAACAATCACTGCCTCTACAAGATATATAATTGTCCCACGCACGGAATCCAAAGCAAGTAACTTTGACATAAACTTCGAAAAACTAGGCAAAACAGGAAATATAAATTCCTTGGCACGCTACGGAACATATCTAACCGAATTACTGGTACTACAAGTATACCTATCCTCTGGTCAATCACAATAAAAGAACGGATGCAAAATTAGAAAAGACAAAGGGACTGCAATCTTCAAGCTACAATTTGCAAATTGCAAATCAATGACCTAATATTCTAATAGAAAATGGATGGCCGTGTTTCATCAACATCGATATCTGCAGGAATGATGACTTTATCTAAGCATGCAATCACTAAGGTACATTCCATCTAAGCAGACACTCGCCAAGTTATATTTTTTTTTAAATTAATACAGGACAAGGTATAGTTAGGTCCTTTTTAGATGGTTTGAGTGATGGAGTGCTTAAGCACCCATTAAGGACGCTAGCACACGTAATGATGCAGCAGATATTAGATGTAACCATAGTCCTAGAAGATATGTTGATAAATACACCAGCGAACCCACTTGGGGTTGAGGCATAGATATTGTAGTAAACAAGGAACCAACCTCCTAAAATTGTTACACCTTGATCCTGTTTTTCAAAGCCGATGCACCACATAGCAGCACCTTCCTGTTAGAAACATTCAATTGAGTCACTTAGCTTTGTAGTTCATCAAAAAGACAATAGTGCTGCATATAGCATTGTTGATATAGTCTCAGATGAGACTTCAAGAAGACATTCAAACACAATACAGATTCTGGTACTCACGACAAAGCCCATATGCACAAGGTAGTCTGATGGTCTTAAAGCCATCGATGCACCACCATCAAAGTTTAGAGAAACTGGGGGAAATATCTCTGCTATGCTGTTTTCAGAACAAAACAGGGTGTCATATTCGAGTCACCAAAGCAGTTGGGTAAAGACATTTTTGTCATTAAAAGCTCAAAGTAAATATCTATTGAATTATACAAGGATGAACCTCGAGGACACTAGAAAGCACGGTTTTCCTCGTGAGATGATTGGCCTAACTGATGGTGAAACAGCAGCAGTTATCTGCAGATGAATGATAAAACATTTTTCAGGGGTTTTGATCAACAGTTATCTGCCCTTTTTCGCCAACCCCAACAGGCGTAGTTGTTCTTGTTGTTATGTGGTCAGTTTTTATATTTAGGAGATGTGGATATAATTTTGGTATAGACAAAGAGAGCAATTGGACATTCAAGTTGAGACGGAGGGAGTAAATAAATTGGCAAAATGTAGGAACTTACAGCATTGACAAAGGGATCATAAGCTTCTGTGGCAATATAAGCCAAAGTTGTACCAGAATCCACAATAGTTCCTCGATTGCCAGATGTCGCAAACACTGATGGATCAACAGGCACCAACTGTCCATTAACAGCAATGCTCTGCAGATATACATTGTAATGCGCCCTGCAAAAGTGGAAAGCGGATACAATCAAGCTTGCTACAAACCATTTTCTTTCCTAGTGCCCAGCCAATCCCCGTGCTTATAGTTAGAAAACAAATAATGTAGAAAAACATAAAAAATAAACACATATATCGACATGTTCACACACACACACACACACACACACACACACACACACACATATATATATATATATATAACACTCAAAATTGTGCACCGGGCTGCCCTTTTTTATATGTACAAAGTAAAGTTTCATTGATGTCATCTTCCCAAGACCCCACTACTATATATCTGTAGATGCAAAACCAATAATATAGTGACGAAATTTCAATAAAATCAGGATGTAGCGCATGAGATAATTTTGGTATATTTCACATGCTCAAGCTGGATCACAAACTATAAAGAACACAACTGTTTTATATCATGTAGCACAAGGCACACTAAAGATGAAAACAATTAAATCTCTATATTCGTCATAAGCAAGAAAAGAAACTTCATTGTACTGTAACAATACGTACTGTGACGGAACAAGGGGACTATATACGATTCTCGGATCCAAAATCTCACCAAGGACTAGTATACCTCCACCATTTCCCTCTCCTTTCAAGCAATGTGAAAATACTTTAGGAGTAATCCGATGAGAAGACAGTTGAGATATTACTGAAAGACCCTGTTGACCAAACCCAAATATCCCATCAATTGCTCTGTCCGTCTTGGTCAAGTCCCCAGACTGAGAGGTGCTGCACCTGTTTTAAATCATATCCAAGTATAAGCTTTGGGTAAACAAACATGGTTTTTTTGTAAATTGGGCCAAAGATATTTCTGGTTCAAATGACCCACAACTATTTCTAATGAAATTTTAAGTATAGATATAGGGGTATTTAAAAAATAAGAACTCACCCAAAAATAATCGGTGCTGAAGAGTTGGCAATCAAAGAAGTTCCCAGGACTGTGTCAAAATATAGTAAATCGGCTACGTAATGGCCAGTTGTGCCACTCCCATCTCCATATTGAAAGGAGTAACCACACTGATTGGTTTCCGTAGAGCACTCAGCGGAGGCAGTTTGAACTATAGAGGCGCACACTTGGTCTGCACAAGAAATGGGAGAAGCAGTTGACGAGATGGTAGCATCGTAGAAGTTGAGCTCAACCTGCACCCACGTAACAGTTTATTCCTTCACCACACTTTAAACAAGAAACTAAAAAAGTAATAACAAGATGAAGGGAAGATGAGTTACCCCAAGTCCACTTGTCCGAGGACAATCATCGCAGGAACTACATGTGACCCATAGGATATCACTGCCAGTGTCGATCTGCACATTGTATTCTCTTGGTGGAGTTCCCAGTCTTACTTTTGTAAAATAAAGGCTACAAATACACCAAAAGCATAGAAGAGAGAGAAAGAGACGATGGTCAACAAAATTGATAGTCAAATCAATAAGAATATCCCTCATCCACAAATAACAGAAAGCAAATGCCAAACTGATATAGCTAATGTTCATATTCAGAGCAACACGAAACTCCTCATTCAATTGTACCTAAATATTTTGCACCTGAACAAGAAACGATACAAGATAAAGCAAACAGAACTATCACTACCATCAACAACACCATCCAACCGATAATTAACAAGAAAGCACCTAGAAAAGAAAAACAGCACACCAAAATTCATTGTGTTACAAGTACTTTAATACACTTAAAATCAATTACCCTCAAACTAAAACAAAATTTACATCAGAATTCATGAGACCAAATTCATAAGACGTTAATAACACATCAAATAGTCCATAGCTTCCATACATTCACCAAAAGTTCCAAGTTTTAACATCATAAAGAATCAAACTTTCCAAAAAATGACTAAATTAACCAAACAAAACTCAACAACAACAACGCCTTGGTCCCAAACAAGTTGGGGTCCGCTATACCAATCATCACTTCTCCATTTAAGCTCAAGTCATATCATCATCATCATACCAAATAAAATATAGCAAATATAGCAATATAACTCCACATTAGAAAAAGGAAGAAAACACTAAAAACATCACAAATATAATCTTATCAAATTGGTCGTAACAAAGTAATTACCCGACAAGATAAGGGTCAGATGAACCGACAACAGGAAAATTAACAATCCCACCAGCAAAACTCTGCAACATTCGAGCATGCCTAGCTCTGTCCCTTGCTCTAACCTCCTCCAGCTCCATCTTCCCATTCAAAGGAAAAATCCTTTCCAAACTAAGCACTCCCGCCGGCAATTTCTCAGCTCCGAAGGCCACGGCGGCGGCAGCAGCCATCACCGCCGCCACCACCAAAACCACATTCAAGAATTTCATGCGGCATCCCATAAAAAAAGGTTCTTGAAAATGCTAAAATATGTATCAAAATCCACAAATTATATAAATATGAGTACAACCCAGCTCAAGAAACAATAAAAAGATTGGATTTTTAATTTTTTATCAAGCAAAATACAGGTTCTTGAATAAACTAAAATATGTATCAAATACACAAATTATATAAATATGAGTACAACCCAGTGGGAGAAACAATAAAAAGACTGGATTTTTCTCAACAAAATAGATGAACAAGAACAGGAACAGTAATCACTTATTTGGTTTCTGCTTTCAAGAGAGAGAAGATGCAGTGGATTTTTAACCTTTTTTTATTGGTTTATTTGCTTCTGTGAGTAGTATATGAAAATAGAAAATACATGAACATTGAACAGTTATAGTGTGATGTTTTAAAGACAGAAAGCTTAAGCAAGTGATTGATCAAATGGTGGCGCTAGTGAACTGTCAAAAATAGGCTTGTGGTATATGCTAAATTGGAGAGTTGTTAGAAGGGTATTTTGGTGAAAAGAAAATCTTGTTCTTTTCTTAATTTGTGTTTGGTCTTAACTGATAGGATTAATTAACGAAAATTAAAATAATTTAAAGTTACTATTTTGCTGTTGTCATTGCTTTTTCATGACTCTTTTCGTTACTATATATTTGTTGTTATATTGCCGCGAGCCTGCTATTATATTGGACTGTATTAGAATATATCGAAAACAGTTTCTCAAGTTAGGGATAAGGTTGTCTGCATGATACTGAATTTTTTGTTGTTGTTGTTAATGTAAAATAATTTAAGGGATAAAAAAATTAAAATAAAAAAAGAAAAAGAAAAAGTGAACTTAATAGTCTTGTGTGAAGTAGCAAGGCAATGGGGATAGAGGAGACTGATGGAGGGAAGTTGAGTGGGATCAATGTCAAAAGATAAGTGCGTAGTTCACACGCATTTTACATAGGAAAAATTCAAAATTATTTGAGTTCCAATTTTACAAGTAAATGAAAATTTTCTCTTTCTTTTTTTTGGGTCCATTTTCTTTTTGTGAATCAGTGATTTGCGGAATACTGTTTGATACTTAGCATAAAGTTAATAGGTAATAACTTATATCGAAATTATAATGATGAAATTATAATACTGAGATTAAATAATAACAGGATTATTTAGTGAATATATATTCCTTAAAAGATGTTTGGTTCATTGGACTAAAACTAGAATATACGGGATATAGTATAAACATGTGTTTAATGTATAATAGATAACAACAACAACAACCCAGTATAATCTCACTAGTGAGGTTTGTAGAGGGTAATGTGTACGCAGACTTTACCCCTACCATGGGGTAGAGAGGCTATTTCCGATAGACCCCCGGCTCCCTCCCTCCAAGAACTACCCACCTTGCTCTTGGGGTGACTCGAACTCACAACTTCCCGATTGAAAGTGGAGGGTGCTCATCACTAGAGCAACCCACTCTTGTCCTAACGTATAATAGATAAGTTGGGCCAAATTTTTATTTTCAATTTTAACTTTGATTGTTCAAAAGACTTTGGAGGAAGTGTCTTGGATGGACATCTTTTTTAGTTTAGTGTTTATTTCGTGACTAATTGATCCGAAAATTATTACTCCACTGTCAATATCGAATATAATAATATCCAATTATGGGATTAATTAATTCCGATATTGCTATTCCGGATTCAAAAGTTCAATCAAACGCACGATAAAATAATCTTGAATCTAATAGCGAGATTATTATTCCTTATCCCTCGTTTGGTATAAACCCTAATACTTTGTTTCTCGTGATTAATTGCTTGTCGAAGAGCATTTTATGTTTGATGGAGATCTATATGTGAATGAAAACGTAAGTTTAGTTTTATTTTGAGAACTCTTAATTACATTAAAAGATACTCCCTCCGGTCCACAATAAGTAACCAGTTTGTTTTAGGCACGCCCATTAAGAAAATACTAAATTCTATACAAAAATATCTAGTATGACTAAACTATCCTTAATTAAATATTAATGTGAGAAGAATTTTTTTTAGGGATATGCACATTAATGTGAGGAGTAAGAAATTTTTTTAGGAATATGCACATAAGGGTAAAAGAGTAAAAACAAATTGAATTTTTTCTTGATTACATAAATGAACACTTATTTTGGACCAAAATAAAAAAAAAAAAATTGGTCACTTATTATGAATCGGAGAAAGTATATTTTTAGTATTACAATTAATCTTTTAAGAAATGAAACGGCAAAATTAGATTTGAATGATTTGTATAACTGATCTAACTAGTTTGAGGTTCAATTCTTATTTACTGAGTGATAAATATTATGATTTGTAAATATAACGTCAAGGGGACAGACAACAATAGGCAAGAGGACATGTACAAAACAGTAAGGGATCGTTTGGTTTGGAATAAGTTATCTCATGATTAATTATCTCACCTTTCATGGAGATAGAAAATACTATAATTTTGGAATAATTAATTCTTGAATTAATTATATCACGATTTTATCTCAACTAAATATGAAATAAATATATTTTAAATTTAATTTCGGGATTAATTATCTCTTTTTTCTGGTACGAAAAGAGCGACAATTTTGACCCTACAATCTAGTTGGATTTAGACATTCATCGGTAATTGAAAATGCACCTTTAAATTTGTCAGATCTCATTTAACTGCTTACAGAAAAATATGCTATGAAAAAACAAAATAAGAAAATAATTGGCAGCAGACACAATGTTGACAGTTGACTTATTTATGAGAAGGCAAAGACCAACATTCAGAATTAAATTATTTTACCACGATCTACAAATATTTTATATTCAAAGTTATAAAACTGAATTTTTTTTATTCTTGTAAACATTTAATGAGAAGGCACAGACCAACATTTTCAGAATTCAACACATTCAAGATTCAGACTCGTAGTATGTGTCTATTGTGTATTCTTCTATTTTCCTGCTGTAATATTTTTAAGTTTTGAAATTCTTTTTTCCCACGTTTTAAATTGTATTTATTTATTATTTAATCTTTCAAAGTTGTAGCACTAAAAAATATTTTTAAAGTCTTTTTATTCATTTTATCATCGTGAATATTTTGAAGTTGTGTTGAAAATAATTTTTGGAAATTGAAGTTGTGTTTGGACATGCATTTTGTGAGAACATGCATTTTTTTTTAAAAAGTTAAAGTTTTATGAGTGGGAGAAAAGAAATTCAGCAATTTTTGGGAACTTGAAATTATTTTTCAATTTTTTGTTTAAAAACTTATCATATTCCATGAACAAAAAATATTTTAATTTTTTTTTTGAAAAAAATAGCCAAAATCTATGGCCAAACGGGAACTAACAAATCTAAATTTTGTCACTTTTACAAATTCCAACTTCTTTTTAAAATACAATGATTGTATTTTCATTAAATATATAAATTAATCAAACATAATAATATTTGGAAGGAATTAAAAACAAAAAAACACTTATACATTCACTATACCTCCATGTAACATACGTGGGTTCAAAACAAATTAACACATATTTTCCAAAACATTGTCCATAGTTTGAGTATAAGTTTTGACAAACATGAAGTGAACAAAAATTGGTGGAGTGAACAAAGATTACTTGTCCCATAATTTTAAACAACTAATTTTAGACTTATTATCCCAACTGTATTCAAATTAAATACTATTACGAGGTTGGCAATAAATAATGAAATTTACAATAACAAAATTCAATGTAATTCTACAAATATGATTTGAAAAGGGTAACGTATACGTAAATCTTATTTTACTTTGTGCAAGTAGAGAGACTACTAGCATAATTCAAATTTAGAATTGCAAATAATAAGAACCAATTTATTAATGTAGCATCAAATCAATATGTCAGAAAGAATCACACGGTATTCTAGTAGGAGATATAAATATAACGATTTACTACCATGATAATTTATAGTTGTTGGTTGAACAAATAGTGTAAACTTATACGAGGTTAAAACTTGAAGCATTTTGTGGTATGCCAAAAGGAAAGTTAAAAACTTAGTAAATGATGGTATTCTCTGTAGTTTAGCTAAACATCAATATATTATATTGCCTTTGTATTGCTTAAAGATCTATAAGAGAGTATATGTGTTCACGCCCCGAATTCGTGGAGCGCAATCGGCGCTCAATCGAGATAATCCGGTCAAGCAAGCATGATGTATGCTTTTGACCCGACCTTGTCCATGAGTAAAGTGAAGACATAATTTATTAATTAGACCATGAGGAGATCATGTGAGCAACACCAATTTATTACCATTAGTTACTTCCTTTTTTTTAAAGTCTCAAATACATATATTTCATAGTTTGAAGTGGACCAAGCGATTCAAATACAACATAACTAGTTTGATTTTTCCAACACCAAAATACAACCCACACTATGTCTACGGAGTGTAATGACCCAGGCCGGTCGCTTTGACTATTGCAATCCAGTTCCCTCATTTACTGCTCAAATTATGAATTACAGTTGTTATTTGGCTTGCCGGGGTAATTGGTTTGGGTTCGGTGAGATTTTGAAATGATTTAGAGCGCTTAGTTCTAAGGTTTAGAATTTAAGTTGAAAATGTTGACCGGATGTTAACTTATGTGTAACGACCCCGAAGAAATTTTGCGAAGGAAATTAAGGTTTGGAGGTGCCTAGTCGCCGCAACTCAGACTTTTTGGGTTGAACAATGCACCGATGTGTAAAGGAAAATTTTGTGGGAAAAAAGTCATTTTTGCGACCACTCTGCGGTCGCAGAATCACTCTGCGGACCGCATAATGGTCACAAAGTGGATCAGGAGAGGGGCAAGATTTGAGAAAAATATGCGGTGCACTATGCGACCACAGACCTATTTTGCGGTATATTATGCGACCACAGACCTGTTTTGCGGTGCATTAGGCGACCGTAGAATAAGTATGCAGGTCACATAATGATCGCAGACCGGGTCAGTAACACCCAGTTTTGGAGGCCAAATTATGCGGCGGATATGCGGACCGCATACCTGTTATGCGATCGCATAACTGCGTCGGAGCTTCCATTCTTTCTAATTTTTTACCCGACCCAACTTCGATTTATAGCCCTTGAAGCTCATTTTTTAGCCAAAATCTGATATTTTAGAGAGAGGTGAGAGCATTTTAGAGAGAGAAAGTGAAGACTTAGTTATTTATCTATCAATTCTTGTTCAAGGTTTGAAGATTTCACAAGGATCTTGCTAGGGCTTCAAAGAGGTAAGAATTTCTTTCCTCAATCCTTCAATTTCGGGTTTGGAGTAAAAATGGGTGATTTATAATATGATTCTTGGGTGTAAGAGTATTATGTATATATACCAATAAGGTTGTGGAAAGATTGTTAAGTTCAAATGGGTAAGGATTGGGTTGAAAATGGTAGAAATCTTCATAGGCTTTAATTGAAGATTTGAGAGTCGAGTTGGTGTCGGATTTTGGTGAAATTTATATGGTTGGACTCGTGGTTGGAGGAGCGTTCATATTCTATAACTTTTATCGAGTTCTGATATGTGGGCCCCACTGACGATTTTTGAGTTAATTTCGGATTTTATTGAAAAAAAATTAGTATCTCCTTATGGAATTAATTACAATAATTGGTATTGACTGAATCTAATTAATTGTGGCTAGATACGAGGCTTTCAGAGATCAATTCTCGTGACAAGGGCATAGCGGAATAAATAATTACACGGGTTTGAGGTAAGTAACAATTATAAATCTGGTCATGAGGGTATGAAACCCCGAATTTTGGTATCATGTGATTATTTTGGAGGTGGCGCACATGCTAGGTGACAAGCGTGTGGGCGTGCACCGAGGGAATTGTGACTTGGTTCGTCCCGAAAAACTGTAAAGTTGAATAATTTATTGTTAGCTATATGATCTCTATGTGTTGAAGAAATTTGACTATAAATCATGTTAGAAATCATGCTTAGGCTATGTTATAGTACTGTTGAGACCCGTAGAGGCCGCGTACTTGTTAAATTATTTGCTAATTATTATCTTGTACTAAGTCATGATTTTTCTTGCATGTTATACCTTAGTCTTTCTGGATATTTTGTTGATATACTATGTTATCTTTGTTTGGGCTGATCTTTGTGATTCCTGAGAGCCCGAGAGACTTGAGAGGTTGAGGACTGAGTAAGGCCGAGGGCTTGTCAGTGAGGTAAGGATATTATGGCACGTGAGTTGTCCGTGCAGCACATGAGTTATCCATGCAGATTATGGCGCTTGGGCTGTAGGAGCCCCTCCGGAGGTTGTACACACCCTCAGTGAGCGCGGGTACCCATTGAGTGTGAGTGCTGAGGGCTGAGAGCCGAATGGTTGAACTGTTGTGATGAGCTGAGTGACTGTTGTCTGAGAGGCTGTACTTGTTTTGCATTTGTTATTGCACTTGGTTGCTATCTGTCATTGTTTTTAAATCTCTGAAAGAATTTATATCCGGATTACTTGAAATTGAACTGTATAAAATTGATTTGACTTAAACTACCGGATTTGAAAGCATGTCTATTCTTTACTGGAACTACTGAAAGTGAACTATGACTGTGTAGCTCGTCATTATCTTCAGTTCCTTAGTTATTATTGTTACTTGCTGAGTTGGTTGTACTCATACTATACCATGCACTTCGTGTACAGATCCAGGTGTTCCTGAACATAGCAGGTGTTGATCATTTTGCGCAATTAATTTTCAGGAGATTTTGAGGTAGCTGTCGTATTCCGCAGACCTTGTCTCTCCTTCTCTATCTCCTTGTTTACTGTATTTGGTCTCAGACTATTATAGATTATATTTTCCAGATTTGTACTCATATTAGATGCTCATGTACTCAGTGACACCAGGTTTTGGGTGTGTTGTATCGGAAATTGCTAGATTTTTGGTATTGTATTAAACATTACGTTTTTAAATTTAAAGGAAATCGTGGGTTATTGATGTTGTCGGCTTGCCTAGTACTGAGATAGGCGCCATCACGACCGGTTAGGATTTTGGGTCATGACATGGAGCCTCTAATAGATACAAAGAGTGCTATGATAATGCTGGCAACAATGCCCCGCCTATACCTCAAAATATAATATACAAGAACAAAAGATATACGACCCATAAGTGAAGTGGGGCTCACCAAGTCAGCTGGGAAGAGGGTGCACTACTATCGCTGATTGAAGTTGCCTGCCGTGGAACCATCTGCATCCATTAAAGATGCAACGCCCCCGACAAAATGGACGTTAGTACATAATAAATAGTACTAGTATGAAAACCAAATACCTCCTTCAAGGATTGGAAGTACAACATGAATGTGACGAATCATAGAAGCAATAAAAGAGTTTAAACAGCCAATAAAACCACAACAAATTCATTTAAAGCTTTCAATAACATTTATAAATTTCAAGTTGGAGATCCTCTGTAACAACCTTTACCACAATACCACAATCTCTACACAAAGCGGCCCCGTCGCCTCACCTCAATGTGTGCGGGTGAAGGTGTAATCACAATGCCACAAATTGGATTCTCAAAACGATAATAGTTGTACAAAAGATTTCCTTTCAAATCAAACCCTTTGGCACCTTTGGCCTTTACAAATATACGTTCATAAGATTTCATTACATGAAATATAAGAAATTGAATCACATTGATTTCGTACAAAACGTTTTTCCCAAAAGGGTATAACATAATTAAGTCAAAATATAGAATCATTAACACCTGAGGGTTCTGACACGTTACACAATTTAGGAATCAATTTACTTGCTTGAATATCCCACCTCGATAGTGTTTCAAGTTCGAACTACACACGATGGAGTTTTGTAAGAATACGGGAATTCCGATACTAGAAGAAAAGTTTAGCCTTCATACCTCGAAAGAGCTTTCCGTAGTGTAACAATAACGTCCCGACATTCCTAATGATACCAATCTATAGAAGGTGAGAGAATTATAAGCACGATTAAAGGAATTCGTATGGCAAGAGCTGCTACAATGACAACCCAACCTTTCTTCAACCAATTCAACAACAAAACCACCCAAGATTGTCCAACAACTTCCCCATAATCCCTATTAGCTCATGCATGTGATCAGTCTACTCTCATCACACATAACCAACCCAAATCTGAAATTTGAGAGTTGGGGGAAGAAATTCTTACCTTTTAGAAACCCTAGCAAGTTCCTCTTGATGAAATTTCAAGTCTTGATCCAAGTTGAGTAGTGAAATCCTTGAATCCTCCCCTTTCGCTCTCTAGGACAACTCTCTCCCCTCTCTAAAATATGAGATAACCCCTAAAAAATGACCCATATGGCTAGATAAAATGAAATGGGATCGGGTTATTGAATTAGAAAAATGGGCCCTCTGAACTCTAGATCACGCTGCAGACCAAGCTAGGCGAGCTCTGCAGCTAGCTACAGACCATGCTTCGCGAGCTCTGCAATGAGGAATATACCTGGCTAAGCGAGGGATGTAGCACGGTCTAGCGCGCTAGGAGCTTGGCGATGCGAGGGAAGTAGCACGGATTGGCGCGCTAGGAGTTGGGTGACGCGAGGTCGAAATTATTGTAACTCCCCAACGCACTGTTCAACCCGAAAAGTCCGAATATACAATACATTAGCCAACCTTGACCCCACAAAATCTTAAATTACTTGCCAAAAATTTACGGGCTTACAATATGATATCTAATTGATCATTAACGTAAAACAGACTTCGAGATTTGGACCATAATATTGTATTTTGAAGCTATTGTGAGGTTCGAGCGCGAGCTTAAAAGATGTTACGATGTTTCAGCTACAAGCTGTCATTTTGTTCATAGTTTAGAACTTGTGTTTATGTTTATATATATTCAACCGGATGATGTATTTTCTTTAAAATCTTAGTAGATGATGGTATTCTCTGTAGTTTATATATTCTATTGCCTTTGTATTGCTTAAAGATCTATAACTAATTGATCATTAACGTATATTAAACTTCTAGATTTGAACCATAATACTACATTTTGAAGCAGATGTACCAGTATTCCAGTTGGTTTTGTTCATGGTAATTTGGAACTTGTATTTATGTTATGGCAAAGGGCCAAATATACCCCTCTATTTTCGAAAATGGATTAAGAATATATCTCGTTATACTATTGGGTTATTTATACCCCTGCAGTCATACTTTGGGTTCAAATATACCCCTCATTTAAACGGAGGGGACACGTGTCATCGTCTTGTTGGTCAATTCTAAATATCTTCTAATTAATTAAAAAGACCCATTAATCATACCCGAAAAATAATTTTTTTTTTGTAAAAACTGGAAAAACTGAAATTATTTTTACTAAAAACTTAAAAAAATGAAAATATATTTTTTTTCCAGTTTTTACAAAAAAAACTGCTTTAGAAAAAAACTGATTATTTTTTCTAAAACAATGTTTTTGAAAAAACTGAAAAACAAAAAAGTTAAAAATCAATTTTCTAAAGCAATTTTTTTTGTAAAAACTGAATCTTTTTTTACTAAAAACTGAAAAAACTAAAATATTCTTTTTCCAGTTTTTACAAAAAAACTGCTTTAAAAAAAATTGAAAAATATTTTCTAAAACAATTTTTTTGTAAAAACTGGAAAAAAAACTAAAAAGCAAATTTCTAAAGCAGTGTTTTTGTAAAAACTGAAAAATAATTTTTTTTCCAGTTTTTAGTTAAAAATATTTTAATTTTTAATTACTTTAGAAAATTATTTTTAGTTTTTTCCAGTTTTTATAAAAATATTATTTTTAAAAAAAATATTTTCGTTTTTAGTAAAAATATTTTTTTAATTTTTTTCAGTTTTTACAAAAAATAATTATTATTCGGGTAAGGATAATAAGTATTTTTAATTAATTAGGAGATATTTAGATTTGATCAGGTATTCAATGAGATGATGTATTTTCTTTAATTGAGCGCCTATTTACATTGGGTAGACAGAAATATATTATATTTAATATAAAAAAAGAACATTGTGCTGGCTATGGGGTTCGAACCCATGCGCACTTATGTGCAGAAGATCTTAAGTCTTCCCCCTTAACCTCTCGGGCAAACCAGCTTATTGATAGTGCATCAGCAATAATATTATATAATTGACATTTACTTAGAAGAGAAAGAAATTGATATTTTTGTTAATTAATTTGATCAATTAAAAGTTAGAATTTGGAAAATACACACCATCATTTTATTTTAATTTGTAAATGTCAATTATATAAAATTATTGCTGATGTACTACCAACAATTGAAAAAACAGTAAAATACAACTGTACATGTCTCTCCTTTAGCTGGTTTGTAATTCATGAATAAAACCTATAAATGTATCAATCTATTAACCTAATAAAATCGCATATATCTTATTTCATGTCCCCCTACCAACTTTTCCATGATTCATAAAATTAAAGTACTTGTTTTCTGGCCTTTTTGAGTTAGGTTTGATTTTACGAGTTGGCAAAGTTGATCACACTAATCCACATGCTTCTGTTTTAAAGTTGTTAATTTGCCAACAAAGTTGGTTTAGAGAAAGGTTTATATAGAAGGACCAAACAAAGAAAAGAAATCCCTTTGAATCCTTAACAAATTAAAATCACAATAAAATTATTACTATATTACGTACCATCTTCTGTTGAAACAGTTCAATGTTCAAGAAATTTATAAGTACGTCTCTAATAATACGTGACCTCAGGGGCGGCTCAAGGATATGCGGGGCCTAAGGCCAAAGTTTAATATGGGGCATAAATTTTTAAAAGATAGTTATAATATACGTTTTATTTGAAATATATTCTTCTAACTTTTTGAAATACAAAGTTGTTAATAATCTTTTTTATAATCGATTTTCTCTAATTATCTTTATTCAATTGATAATATAGTCAGCTCATTTAATTTTTCTTGAGATATTGTTGATATTAGATAATATTTTATAGAACAATAGAAGTATAGAATTATTGGAAGTTTAAAAGTATTGTTGAACTAATGAAATCTTGTAGAAAGAAAGTGAGTAATGAAATATTGGAGAAAGAAGGTGAGTAAGAATATTAAAGAGAAAGACAAAAAATATATAGGGGTTTCTGAAATATAAAGAGATTGGAGAAAAGAAAGATTGACTTGGACATATTAAGAAAGGGAGAGTGAATTTTTGTACACATTATCTAATGAAGGAGTAAAACTGAAACGTTGCGAAAACTATTCATCTATCCATTTTTAAATATGTCAATTTATTACTTTATTTACGTACCTAAAAAGCTCTATTTCCTTTTATATTAAAAACTCTAATTTTGTATTAAAAAGTACTAAATATCATTTTTTAAATACCTATAAACCTATTCTTTTTAAAAAATAGGCCCCCCCAAATTTTGGGGCCTAAGGCACATGCCTTACCCCTCATCACGTTAGAGCCGGCCCTGCGTGGCCTAGAGGTCATGGTCATATGTCACATGATCGAGCCGTGAAATCAGCTATTAATGCTTGCATTAGGATAAGTTGTTTATATCATACTCATAGGATGCGGTCCTTCCCGAAACATTATGTGAACACGGGATACCTTGTGCACCGAACTATTTTTTTAATACAGTAAAATGCATGAATGAGTTAACTATAGTGACTTGTGCCTTTTCCTTAATTGACATAAGTCAATCATGAAAATTTATTTAAAATCCGGTTCTTATATATATATATATATATATATATATATATATATATATATATATATATATATATATATATAATTTCTCGCAAAAATAAATGCTTTTAAATTGCGTTCGCATTGCCTGCATTATTCTTCATTCTTTTTGTTTTCATAATACGTCATACGTACTAATAAATTTTACAAACCAGTTTCGTATTCTGTTCTTACTAGTTCTTGATGACCCAAATCTTGCAATTTTTTTAGTACATGAAATGAATGTAATCAAGTATTTTATTTTACTTATTTCAATATTTCGAAGGAGAGCCTTGGAGTAACAATAAAATTATTTTTGTGTAACCTATAGGTCATTGGTTCGAGCCGTGAAAACAGTCACTATTGCTTGTATTAGGGTAGACTGTCTACTACATCACACCCCTTGGGTGCGGCCCATCCCCTAACCCTGCGTGAACGCATGATGCCTTGTGCAACGGACTGCCCTTGTTTTAATATTTTAAAATTTACCCCTCTACTGATAACCGATAAGTCGAATTGTTAAGCATAAATATCTCCACCCCATTTTCTCTTCTTTTTTTTTCTTCTTCTTCTTCTTCTTTTCAGGGCCTTTTTCTTTTTGGTTAATCACTAATCTAACGTTTCCAAAAACAAACTTTATTCCATTCATCATACCCTAGTTGAAAACCAGGGTCCACGTTTAATTTCTTCATGTGAAGCACACTCCAATTGTTGAAAAAAGTGCTTTCTTGTCCCACAATTCTGCATAAACCAGGATTTGATAAAGAGTTTATTGTACTCATAATATAGAAAACAAATCAAGGAAAGATTAGCAAATTATTATGACTCCATGTTGCACCTTATGACTTGTATTTATCCGTTGAGACATGTTTCCCTTTTGCTTTTGTTTGGTGTCGGCCGGGCGGATCTAATGCAACTGTTAAAGTTCACGTGAATCCAGTAACTTTTGTTTAGATCTTGTATTTATATTAAAAAGTTCATTAAATATATAAGAATATTTAGTTTGGAATCCAATTTCGTTGGTTCGTTGTAGGAACTCATAAACTAATATTCTGAATTCGCCTTCGGTGTTGCAATAGTTTGCCCAACTTAAAACTTCACCTCCTTTTCTTTTTGAAGATTGTGTTCGTTTTAAAGAAGCTTGTGGATCTTATTCTCAGCAGCAACTTTCTGTACTACCGGAATGGTACTATTAATACTACCTCTGGTCCATATTGATTATCTGTTTCTGAATTGATTAATAATAAGAATATTTTTCTAAATTACGTACATCTCATCTAATACAATTAACAATAATCCTCTAAATCCAGGAATAATGATAGGATAGCAAAAATAACTTCTTATTTTCCTAAAACGTGAAATATTTTTTAACAAATTCAGCATGCCAAACGACTAATTATTGGATTTTAAAGGAGTAAGATTCAGGTTATATTTACTGATAGTGCAAAAAGAACTAGACACCTCCAAATGTATTATAACATGTAATAGCAAGTTAATTTTTTAAAAATGAGTTGCTTGCTATTATCTATTAAGTAACTTAATTTAGTGCATAGATTTGGTATTACATGTTATTAGAATAGTCTATTCCATAGACTATTAATCGTGCTATGTAAACTTTTGAACAGATACCAAATTGTGTCATTTAATTTTGACTAAAAGTGGTCTGTCACGCACTATAGTTGAATAGTCTATTCCATAGCTTAACGAGGGATGTTAGCTTGAATCTTGAAATGCTTTCCCGCATTACTTATACACCAATTTGTGGGGCAAATATAAACATATAAAGAAATAGGAATTTTTATAGCCGACATCTAAAATAATAGATGAGAATTTTTTTTTTTTTTTTGTATATTAATGTATAATATAAATTTTATATACATATGTTATGCATAATTAGTACTTATATACTTTTTTATATTAGGTAATAGCGATTGCAATTATTTTTTACTGACCAGCCAACTGCTTTAAAAATCGGAATAAGTAAGAAATCTAATTAGGATTCTAAAAAAAAAGACTTTGAATCTATCTCAACCCACTAACTCAAATGGCGAGAACTGTCCAAAAATATCTTAAGAGACAAATTGCCATCCAAATACCGATATGGGCCTACTATCACTCCATGGCCATACCTTTAGGGAAATGACACGAGGAAATAACGATAATACTGTAATAATAGTATTTGTGAGCAGATACATAAATTGGCTTGAATCGTGCTGGGCACTGTCTTAAAAAACTATTTCAACAATGTGAAATGTTTTTCCAGAATTAAACAAGCCTACCTCTATTTAAGAGGATACAGGAATCAACAAAATATTACTAATAAATCCAGCAAGTTGGAAGAGAAAGAGCAACTAATATCTTATGCCGATTAAAATATTATAGAAGAAGATATTTTGAAGAAGAAAGACGTATAAGATGGAAAGAAGATAGAAGAATTTCTTCTTTTGCTAATTATTAGCTTGTCTTGGTGTTTTAAATGATGGAAGAATGATGGCCTAATCATGGCTATATATAGGCCTAAGGAAAGCTTCTGCACAAGACAAGTGTTTTACTTACTCTTGGTGTTTTAAATGATGGAAGAATGATGGCCTAATCATGACTATATATAGGCCTAAGGAAAGCTTCTGCACAAGACAAGTGTTTTACTTACTCGTCAAATTTCCTTCATGCAAGATGCCAAAACATTTCATGCAAAATGACACTTGGCTTAGTAAGGCCATTTGCCAAACAATCTTTTAAAAGCCACATGTAAAAACTCTTGTCATGTACCAATTATTTAAGAGTATTTGGCCACAAGGCTTCATACAAGAAGCCACTTGAAAATAGATAAGATACTTGAAAAATTAAAAAGACACATGGTTATTTAAAATTTTGAAAATACTACCACAATCCCCATATATTTTCAAAATTTATAGGAAAAGGATAAAGAAATGGAAGAATTGACTTGCTGGATTTGCATGGTCTAAATGTAACGAGTTTGGTGTCTTCAAGACTATGAACCAAACTTAGACCAATAAAACTTAACTCATAGAATTACTGGTGAAATATAATATTTTTATGAACCAATAATTCTTATTGTAAGTCAGAGATTTTATCAATCACATTTCGACCCTCATAATTTTATTGTTCAACGTGGTTTTGCGCCACTAGGCCATGAGCGTGCCTGGTTATTCATGAGAGTTCTAGAGACTAGGCCAAAATCTCATAGGAGCGGCCCCACTCCACTCTCATATAGGTGAATTCATCAAGTGTATGTTGCTTTTAAATACACCATCCATAAGGACTATGAGTTTCATTAAGAGTTATAACCCATCTTCTCAATTAGTAGCAGTTAAGCACTCTCTTTTAGTGTTTGAGTGTCAATATCGATTTGTTATTACCCATATGAACATACTTCATGGGATCTCCAATCACATAGGTTGGGTTACCATCTCAACTGACAGCATGTCGTCCTTAACCCCATCTCTTTAGAGGTTTGAAGAATTAATTTTCTTCCCAATGGTTTAGTCAGAAGATCGTCCAAATTAACTTCTGACTTCACATAATGAATGAAAATTATTCCATTTCTCAGCAGCTGATTTATGATATCATGTCTTAATTTCATGTGTCTACTTTTACAATTAAAAGATTTATTCTTTGTAATAGCTATTGTCGCTTGACAATCACAATGCATAAACACATGAGGCAATACGTCATTTATTAAAAGGATATTAGCTAAGAAGTTTCTTAACCACTCAGCCTCAGAACCAGCTAACTCCAGAGCTACAAACTCTGATTCCATAGTCGATCTAGCAATGATCGTCTGTTTAGCTGATTTCCACGATATTGCACCACCACCAAGGGTGAATACATAACCACTAGTGGATTTTGTCTCATATGAATCAGAGATCCAACTTGCATCACTATACCCTTCTAAAATAGAAGGAGATCCACTATATAGGATACCATAATTCATGGTTTCTCTCAAATATTTTATTAGTCTAGCTAATGCAGACCAATGCTCTCTATTGGGATTGTGAGTATATATACTCAGTCTACACACAACATAGGCTATATCTGACCCTGTAAAATTTATTAAATGCATCAAACTCTCAATAATCTAACCATATTTAGACTGAGCAACTGGGTCACCGTTATTCTTTTTCAACTGAGAGTTAGCATCAAAAGGAGTGCTCACTGGTGTTGCATTACAATATTCAAACTTCTTAAGGAGTCTCTCAACATAATGTTCTTGTGACAACATTAAGCCATCTTCACTCCTTATAACTTTAACTCCCAATATCATATTTACTTCACCCATATCTTTCATATCAAAATTAGCAAGCAGAAATAATTTAGTACTTTGCACAATATTTAAACTTGTACCAAATATAAGTTTGACACATCCTTCAGGTTGAACCATATAAATTTCTTCTTCTAAATCACCATTTAGAAAAGTTATTTTGATATCCATTTGGTGGATAAAAAGTTTATGAATTGAAGCTAAGGCAATTAAAACTCGAATAGAAGAACTTCTAGTCACTAGTGCAAATGTATCAAAATAATCTATATTTTATTTTTGAGAAAATCCTTTTGCTACGAACCGAGCTTTATATTTATCTAAATATCCATCAAGATTAAATTTCTTTTTGAAAATTCATTTACAACCAATAGGCTTTGCACTAGGAGGTAAATTTGTCAAAATTCATGTTTTATTTTTTAAAATAGAATCGATTTCAACTTTTATTGCCTCTTTCCAATAATTAACTTCTGAAGAAGATATAGCTTCAAAATAATTTGATGGTTCATTATCAACAAGAAAATTTTGAAAATCATTTCCATAAGAAAAATATTCTTTCCTAGGCCTTTTGCTCATATGAGTGATGTTCTGCCCGATGGGCTATTTATAATTTTATCACTGAGTTGCATCGCATTGACATGCACACATGACATACAGGCATATAGATGTATTTTCCTCATGTTGTACAACATCATATCATTCATGATTTCTCACACATTTTTACAGATGGGCATAGTGATGCATTTATTTTACACGCGTTATCCGGAAGGAAAATAAAATATCTTATTTATTATTGAAAAGATTTTTGGGAGACATTATTATTTTCAAACTATTCATATTTTTTTTGGCAACTTCGGCAAACGATTTGGGTTTTCACTGATGTATTTGAAATGAAGAACTATTATTTTTGAAATCATGATTTGCTTGAGCATTTTATCTCTGAATTACATCTGATATTATTTGCTTTATGTTGTTGTGGACTATTGGTTGTGGATCCAACCTTGGTAGAAGCTCCTCACTACTTTCAACCTGCGACTAGGTTTGTTACTTACTTAGTACATGGGGTCGGTTGTACTGATACTACACTTCTGCACATTGCGTACAAATGTTGGCTGATGTTATTGCTGTGCTTGATGGTTGCGGGACTTGAAGATGTACCTACGTTCCTGTTGTAGCTGCCTCTTGTTCAGGGTAGTCTTAGATTTATAAAAGCTCTGTTTATGTATTATTCAAACAGACTATGTATTTATTTCATTTCCGCTTTGTATACTCTATTCTTAGAAGCTCATGATTTGTACTACCAGTTCTTGGGGGATGTATAAGATTAAGATGTTTATTCACTTAAATTACTTTAATAATTATTATTGGAATTGGATAATTGGAAGTTGGCTTACCTAGTGGGTTGGGTTAGGTGCCATCACGACTAGTTGGATTGTGGGTCGTGACAAGGTGGTATCAGAGCACTAGGTTCATAGGTTCTACAAATCATGAGCAAGTGTCTAGTAGAGTCTTGCGGATCGGTATGATGACGTCCATACTTTTCTTCGAGAGGCTACAGGGCATTTAGGATATATACTTCCCATCTTTCCTTCCTTATTATGTGGAATTGAATCAACTTGAAATATAACTTTTTGAATTCCTTCCACGTATTCGTATGCGCACATGAGCGCTCGGTATCAGCTGTGCATTGTCGGCTTATGATTTTATGAACGAGGTTCAAGATGTGTATTCTGTGTTTTGGTGATGGGCCAGTCTAGAGGACTTGAAGCCAGGTTTAGACCGCAACTTAGGCTCGGTAGTTTCAGTTGTAACCTGTACATTTGGACTCATATGTCTGATAATATCCCTATGAGTGGAAGTTGTGGCTAGATGAGCGGTGGAATGGCTTTGTGATGAGTATGATGTAAATGCAGGATGTATTAAGACGATTTGAATATGACGAGAAGTGTTTCCTTGAAATGTAAAGGAAAGGCCATTGGGTGCTTGATTTTCGAATTGATGTGGCGTACAGTCTCCAGTATGAATGTTTTGAAGGATCTTTCATATTGTTAAATTTTGGGGTAAAAACTAAATTCTCATGTCTGGTTAATGAATTTGGACTCATATAGACTAAGTGATTGCATAGTAATTGTGAATGCGAAAGGGTATAGCAAGATACCAGATTGAGGCTAAGCAGGTGGATTATTCCCTGCGGAGTAATCTACGTAGGAGTATTCCTTATGATGTGAGTAGAGAGTTTCTTTTCTGCCGACGGGGTGTATGGGTGGAGGTTTGAATCTAAATTTAGTTGAGAAAGTTGACTTATGTGTTAAGAGGATGAATACAAGCTTAGCGGATGATTGAGGTATTTTTATGGTTGGCGTTGTATGGACTTGGGAAGAAGTTTCATTGGACTGACTGTGGCATTATGGCAGTAAGAGAGTATTGGTATTGTGAGTTATGGAATATTTTAATCTATGACTTTAAGCCAAGTGGGGGAGTCTGCTATTAACAATTTGATTTCATGGTTAGGTGTTAAATTTTAATTTTGGTATGAGGCATACTTGTGGGTTAGCTATGACTTGCAAAAGTTGAGATCGAGGATGACTCGAATAAGAAAATTCCTGGTTAAGGATTATATTGCACGTATGAGTAAATGAAATTTGCGGGATGAGTGAGTTGTGATCGGTGAATGATGTAGTACGCACGGAGTATGAATTTGATATGTGATGTTAAAGTAGAGTTACTTCTTTGAGTGTTGTGGTGCTAATGGGGCACGTGTCTTTTGGCCCATTTGGGCGGTGCAATTAGATTTGAGCAAAGTGGGTGACTCCCGAAAACAATTTCAGTGGGTTTGAGAATTATATATAGCAATTGAGAATGTTTCCGGACATGTGTACGGATAAAATCCGAGATTTGCGTTTGATGGTGCTTGGACTTGCGAAAATTCTATATGACTATGGATTCTACATTTTTGTATAAGGAAGGTAAGAAGAACAATTTCAAATTCACATAAGGTATTCTCAGAGTGAGTGTTATAGTTGTGGTATTTTTGAAGGTGCTTAAGAAGAATACAGTTGCTTATGGGCCGTAGGGCATTGTGGTTCTATGCTAAGGTTTGTAGGGTGAGTTGTGGTTCAAAATCGTGGTATTTTAGCAAGAAGAAATATCAATCTGAAGACTAATTCGGAAGGGACTCGGAGAAAATAGGACAACTGGGTAGTAGGTTGGATCAGTATGGTAATGGATATGATCGGTTCTTTGGGTGCTTATGATGTGGGGGTTTTCTACAGGTACTTTGTGGCAATACACTTGGACTTGGCGACCTGCGTGGCTTGGTCGAGTTAGAGGAATTTAGTTTTAAGGGCTTGATTATATGAAAATGGATTCCAAAGTATTCTTGATGGTTTCTACCGGTGTGGAGAACGTGTTGTGAATTGTGGTTTCCTCCTAGAAAGAAGCAAGAGAAAGGTTTCTAACTAAAATGGTATGTAAATTATTGGTGATTCAAAGTTGATAATAAGATTCTTGTGCTTTTAACATGATGGCAAGATAGATGTTACGTGTTGTACGAAAGCTAGATTTTCATGTACAAGGTGGTAGTACAGTCTTGAAAAGAAGGTAACGAATGTTGGACAACATGGACGGTTTCAAATAACTAGATGAATACTATTACTACTTGGTGTTATATGAGAAAGGGGCAGACTTCAGAAGGCACATTGTATTTTGACTTACGGATATATAAATTAGTATTGTGGTACTCACATGGTTGATAGACTGTTGATATTTAAATTTTGTCAAGTGGCACGGAAGAACTTTTAAAGTATTTCTCATGGGATGATCGTGTATAAGAGAGGTGTTAGGCATTCGGGCGGTGGAGATGGAATCAAATATGATAATTCACGTGTTCTATGGATTTGGAGATTGGGAGTTCCTAGGAGCAGATTATTTCATGGTTGTGGATTGTGAAGTTGTGGCCGGAGCTAGCCAGATGATAAAATGTATTATGATTCAGTCATTATGGATTTTCAGAGGGCTTTTTTTAAATCTATTTGTGGGTAACCCGAGTTGATTTGGGGGTCTATAGGTAGGCCCAATTAAGATGTGTATTCTACACCGAGCCGGAATGGTTGGCTCCATACTGCTATTATTGAGGGATGTATCATTCGGTTGATGTTGAACTTATTCGTATTCTCAAATGATCTGTGAGTTACTCCTTTATGCTACGAGGAGTTGTGATTCATTGGTTATGTGCACAGATGGTGCGGTTCTATTTAGCTTTATAGCGAAATTTGAGTGTGATGAGTACTTGGGTATTGCATGATCGATAGCGTAATGGTTATGTCCTTTCAGGTTTTGTGCGGTATTGTTTTGTCATTTGCCTCTCCGTCGTTATTAATTTGGAGCAGGGTGGCTCGGAGTATATAACATGAACCTCGTGTTAGAATCGGGTGATGGTTCTACAGTGTATGATGAATTTTCAGCGTTTCGTTGTGGAGGTACTTGTTAATCTGGCAGGGCAGTTCTCTCATTTGAGTCATTTTCCATGATTGGGCACATTTGAATTGTTGCGTATTGGTGCACGGATGGCACGGGTTTTGACTCTGAGTTATATTGGTGAGGCATGTCTATAGAATAGTTGTGCTTAGTAATATAAGGTCATTGGACCTAGAATGTGTACTATTAGGTTTGATTTTGGTATATTCGGGAGTATAATATTGAAAGTCGGCTCAGAAAGGGATTATGGTTCTGGTTAGGGCGAGAGGGCTCCATGACTTGTTGATCTGGTAAGTGGTCATGAAATTTCACGTGTTTCTTTTAGTATCAATAGTGTACGAAGGTTTAGGGATAGGGTTTGGTTCGATATGGGTTTAATACTAGTATGCGGTTGGTTTTGGAGTAGTCACTACGATCAGGAATAGTGCTACGAGCATGCGAGTTGTGTAATATGTTGGTTGATTATATCTGTGGTTATAGTTATAGCTCGATGCAACTTGTTCGGACTCATACGGTGTGTAAATGTAAGATTTGTGTCTTGAAAGAAATTTTAAAGGTTGGAAATTAAACTCCAAGGTTTATGCGCTAAGGTTAAATTAATGATTTTTAGTTGCTTTGTGTACTCAAGCCTGTGTGGGATAGGGTGACGTGGGTTCACCCCCGGGTACGTGTGTGGTAAGATGGAACAGTGATTTGATGGTTTGGAAACAACTCTTGGCACGTTCGAGGACGAACATATGTTTAAGTGGGGGAGAATGTTACGACCCGACCGGTCGTTTTGAGTATTACAACCCCGTTTTCCCATTTACTTCTCAAATTGTACTTTATAGTTGTTGTGTGAATTGCCGGGGTAATTGGTTCGGGGTCCAGTGAGGTTTTGGAAGGAATTGGAACACTTAGTTCCAAGGTTTAAAGTTTGAGTTAAAATAGTGACCGGATGCAGACTTATGTGTAAACGACCTCGGATTCGAATTTTGATGATTCCAATAGCTCTATATGGTGATTTTGGACTTCGGAGCATGTCCGAAATTTTTTTTGGAGGTCCGTAATGGAATTTGGCTTGAATTGCCGAAAGTTGAATTTTTGAAAAGTTTGACCGGGGGTTTGACTTTTAGATATCGGGGTCGAAATCTGATTCCGGAAATTTGAATAGGTTTGTAATGTGAAATTTGGCTTGTGTGCAAATTTTGAGGTCAATCGGACGTGATTTGATAGGTTTCGGCGTCGTTTGTAGAATTTGGAAATTTGGAAATTTATTAGGCTTGAATCCGTGTGTAGTTCGTATTTTTGAGGTTGTTAGGTATGATTTGAGGCCTCGAGTAGGTCCGTGATATGTTATGGAACTTGTTGGCATGTTCGGGCCGGGACTCGAGGGCCTCCGGTGAGTTTCGGATGGTTAACGGATTGATTTATTTTGAATTTGGAAGACTAATGGAACTGAAGCCTTCTGGTGTAATCGCACCTGCGGAAAAGTAGTCGCAGGTGCGAGCTCGCAAGTGCGAGAAAGGGTGCGCTGAAGCAAGATGCGCAGGTGCGGAGGGTGCTTCGCAGGTGTGGAATCGCACCTGCGCTTGAAGGAGAGCAGATGCGGGCAGAGGGTTGTGAGGCATTGGTCGCAGGTGCGAGGGAAAATTCTGCACCTGCGTGAGCGCAGATGCGAACGGATGCGCGCAGAAGAGGAAACTGGGCAGGCGAGTGGAGTCCGCAAATGCGACGTTTTGCTCGCACAAGCGGATGCGCAGGTGCGCAAATCTTGTCCGCATATGCGAAAATCGCTGGAGCAGAACCTTAAATTTGAGGGTTCGACATTTTCACCCATTTTTCGGATTTTGGAGCTCGGGTTGGGCGATTTTGGAGAAATAATTTTCCACACAACTTGGGGTAAGTGTTCTTAACTCCCTTGTGATTATATTCCATGAATTAATCTTCATGTTTGGTGTAAGATTATTGAATCTTCAAGAGAAATAGAAGAAAATTTCTATAATGTCACAAAATGAATTTTTCAAGTTTGAATACCGATTTGGAGTCGGATTTGAGTGAAATTAGTATGGTTGAACTTATAATTGGATGGGTTGTCGTATTTTGTGAGTTTCATTAGATTTCGAGACGTGGGCCCCAAGGGTAATTTTATCACTGTAAAGGACACGAATTTTCTAGCAAACTGACGCTATAATCTATTCAAAACTTTATACAATTTTACCTTCTTACTTTATTTCCTCATTAGATGTAATCTCTGCGGACATTAAAATTTTATCGGATCAAATCTATATGAAATTAGGGAAAAATCCTAAATTTAAGATACTACAAGTAGAGTCCATCGAGATTTTCTTGGAGGCTACTCTATCTGAAACCTTAACTTGGAGGTTACTCTACCTGAAACCCTAGCTTGGAAGGTACTCTACCCAAAATCCTAGCTACACCTATAAAAAAGGGATCACATATTCCCTTTGAAAGCATCTCGAAATTCCATAAAAATACATGAAATATTCACAAAGAGATCAAAGACATCAAATATTATTTTTCTCAAAGTCACGGAAGTGATCAACTGATATTCTTCCTTTTCATGGAGATCAAATACATCTTAAGGAAGTTCGCATCATCCTACGTTCGAGAAATACGATGGTTAAGCCCTCGAATTACGGAGAACGATCTAAAGAGAAGAATCAAGGGAACAAACAGAATTATATCCGCATCATTTTATCAATAAAATTATATTTCTTTATATTTATATTGTGATTGAAATTTATTTTGTATCACAAATAATTTATTGCAAACAATTGGCACGCCTAGTGGGACCAAATCTGCCGTTCATCTATTTTCTCACGGTGAAAAGAATGTGGTATCTTCTTTGCTGGTACTTCAAGCCTCGTCTACGGTGATCTTTTAAATCTACGCCCCGACAAGCCTTGAAGTAGGGGGTATTTGTAGACATTAAAATTTTATCGGATCAAATCCATATGAAATTTGGGCAAAATCCTAAATTTAAGATACTACAAGTAGAGTCCATCGAGATTTTCTTGGAGGCTACTCTATCTGTAACCCTGACTTGGAGGCTACTCTACCTCAAACCCTATCTTGGAGGATACTCTACCCAAAATCCTAGCTACACCTATAAAAAGGGACCATATATTCCCTTTGAAAGCACCTCGAAATTCCATAAATATACATGAAATATTCACAAAGAGATCAAAGACATCAAATATTATTTTTCTCAAAGTCGCAAAAGTGATCAACGGATATTTTTTCCTTTTCATGGATATCAAATACATCCTATGAAAGTTCGCATCATCCTACGTTCGAGAAATACGCTGGTTAAACCCTCGAATTACGGAGACCAATCTAGAGAGAAAAATCAATGGAACAAACAGAATTGTACCCGCATCATTTATCAATAAAATTATGTTTCTTCATATTTATATTGTGGTTGCAATTTATTTTGTATCACAAATAATTTCATTATTTGTTTCAATATATGTATGAGAAATTTTATCAGACAGTGAAAAAATATATTCAAAGAATTCTACATTTTTTGTCTCAATTATAGTATTGCAATCAAGCACATCACTTTTTAAGACAAGAAATCTATATGCAACACTATGTTCAGCATATCCAATAAGCATGTAATCAGCAGTTTTAGAACCTATTTTTCTCTTTTTAGGTTTAGGCAAAAGAACTTTAGCAAGGCACCCCCACACTTTTAAATATTTCAAGTTAGGTTTATAACTCTTCCACAATTCATACGGAGTTTTGCCAGTTCTTCTATATGGTATTCTATTTTGTAAGTGACAGCAAATAATATAGCTTCACCCCACAAATTATCAGGAGCATTAGAATTATCTAACATAAAGTTCATCATCTCTTTCAATATTTTCCTTTCAGCTACTCCATTTGACTCAGGTGAATAAGGCGGAGTTACTTCATGAATTATTCCATTCTTTTCACAAAAAATCATTTAAAGATAAATATTCTCCACCTCTATCAGATTTAATTCTCTTTATTTTTCTACTAAGTTGATTTTCAACCTCAGTTTTATAAGAAATAAAAGTATTAAAAGCATCATATTTATTTCTAAGCAGATACAACTTAGTATATATCGAAAAATCCACAATAAAAGTCACATAATATCTTTTACCACCTCTTTTCATAGTCTGCTTTAAATCGCCTAAATCAGTGTGAATCAAGGATAATAATTCAGTTTCTCTATTTATAGAAAAATAAGTTTCTCTAGTACTTTTAGTTTCAACACATATTTCACACTTGTTAATATTATTTGAGTTTAAACTAGATATTAATCCTAGTAACTGCATTTCTCTTATATATGCGATATTAACATGTCCTAATCTAGCATGCCATAAAGAAATAGACTCATCCATGTAAGCAGAAAAAGATGTATTTTCATATCTAGTATCAGAAACATTAAGCACAAATAAACCATGATTACAATATCCATTGCCCACAAAAATATTATTTTTTGTCAGTACGACCTCATAATTTTCAAAGAAAACCTTCACTCCAACCTTTTCTAATAATCCCACAGAAATCAAATTGGTTCGGATATTAGGTACATGCAACACATCACTCAATGCTAGAGTTTTACCAGATGTGAGTATGAGAAGAATTTTTTCTTTCCCAAGAACGCGAGTTGTTCTTGAGTCAACAAGATAAATAGTTTTTTCTCCTTCCTCAACTTGGGTATAAGACACAAATATATTTTTGTCTGCAAAAATGTGCCTAGTAGCACCGAAGTCTATCACCCAATTCTCATATTGGCCACATTATTTATTTGGAAAATGACCGCAATAATTATATAATCCGCTTTAGTCAAATTTAATTTTGACTTAGCGAGATTGTCATTTATCCCAACTATTCTCTTGCATTGAGGTACATTTTCTTGAAGGTTTTAATATTAGCATTGGATATGTAACCGTGTCTATTCACATACATGTGTTTTGACATTAGTGTCTGCCAAAGTTGTGGATGCAATAACGTATTTTCAATACCGTGAATATCTTGCACAACAGCTGAAACAGTAGCAGCGGAGACAATACCAAAATTGGTAGCACCATCAAAAATTTCCGTAGTGGTATTACTTGACGTAGTTTTTTAGATTGTAGGGAAATGACACGAGGAAATAACGATAATACTACAATAATATTATTTGTGAGCATATACACGAATTGGCTTGAGTCGTGCTGAGCACTGTCCTAAAAAACTATTTCAGTAATGTGAAATATTTCCCCAGGATTAAACAAACCTACCTCTATTTAAGAGAATACATGAATCAGCAAAATATTAATAATAAATCCAGCAAGTTGGAAGAGAAAGAGCAACTAATATCTTATGCCAATTAAAATATTATAGAAGAAAATATTTTGAAGAAGAAGGACGTATAAGATGGAAAGAAAATAGAAGAATTTCTTCTTTTGCTAATTATTAGCTTTTTTTGGTGTTTTTAATGATTGAAGAATGATGGCCTAATCATGGTTATATATAGGCCTAAGGAAAGCTTCTGCACAAGACAAGTGTTTTACTTACTTGTCAAATTTTCTTCATGCAAGATGCCACAACATCTCATGCAAAATGACACTTGGCTTAATAAGGCCATTTGTCAAACAATCTTTTAAAAGAATGCCACATATAAAAACTCTTGTAATGTACCAATTATTTAAGAGTATTTGGCCACAAGGCTTCATGCAAGAAGCCATTTGGAAATAGATAGGACACTTGTAAAATCAAAAAGACATATGACTATTTATAATTTTAAAAATACAACCACAATACCTATCAACTAGAGCGTGGATAAAATAATATGTGAGCGCAACATCGAATTGGAACAATAAATTTGTGTTCTTCAAATTTCCTTTTTTCCCCTCCTTCTGTACAATGAATTAGTACTGCATGCGCAAAAATGGGCCAGCAATGGAGCAATTGTCGTAGATTTAGTACTTTCAACGTGGGCCGGCCTGCTAATCGTGAGTCATGAATAAATCTGGATGTTTTAGGATCAATACTATATCTAAAATTCTAATAAGGGAAATAAAACCTCTTAAGTTCAACTTTTATCTAATTATGGAGTGATCCCAATATATACCTGTTATTACTATTTTGGTGCTACTCACTCCATTCCCTCCCCCTTTTTTTACCCCCTGTTTCTACCTTTTTCTTCTTTCTTTCTCTCCCTCTTGTTCTTATTCTTTCTTCTCCTCCCTACTTTCGTGAGCCGATGGTCTATTGGAAACAGTCTCTCTACCTTCACTAGGTAAGGGTAAGGTGTACACACTAGCTTTTTCATACCCCAAGTATGAAAATATACCGAGTATGTTGTTGTTGTAAGTGATCCCAATATATCAACTTTATTACTGATGAGAAGGAATGAAGTTGAAAACAGAAAATTTGGCAAAAGACATATCCTCTCAACAACAATAACAAACCCAGTGAAATCCACATATGGAGTCTGAGGATGATAGTGTGTACGCAGACCTTACCCTACCTTATGAAAATAACGAGGCTGTTTACGATAGATGCTCGGCTCAAGAAAAAAATGCAAAAGGGAACAGTAACACAGACAACGACAAGAAGTGTTAATAAAAGACATACCTCTATTATCTGTCAATCAACAATTCAAAATGTGTCTTTTCCAAGAAATTAGTACATAAGAAAAATGTCAATTCATCCAACATAGATAAATTGCCATTTGCCATTTGCAAGAGGCAATTTGATAAAAAACAAACATTAAGATGAAAATAAAGGGGGAAAAAACGACTAGAAAAAAAGAAGTCAAGAACTTAATTCATTAATAATTGTTCTCTTTGCCTTCATCATCAGACTCCAAATTATCATCATTAGTATCAGGTTCATCACACATGGGAGTTGTGTAGTAGAAAGGACCAAGCACATATTTGAGCAAATCCCTGTAAATCACCGTCGGACGGTGAAGCTTTATACCGGACTTTCCTCCGGCGAAGTCAGTGGCAATGTTACAAACAGGATCAGGTGAAGAAACCAATCTCAAAAAGCAATTTTGAGGTTTAATGGTTTTGCCATGGCAAGTTGTGTTTGCAATCAAGTCAAATTTTCCAGCTTCATCTGTGAGGTCACTTCCATAATACATTACTCTTCTCCTCTCATCTAGGCATGTAAGAGATACTATACTACCTGCACAACGAATTCAAGATTTCGAATCAGTGAGTTCGGAATAAATGTAATCTTACTCTATGTAGTTGTTATCAAAGACTCATTTGAGACATACTTAAGTCCTAAAGCTCCAAAAACCACTGGGTATGCGCTTCCCCTCACTTAGGCTGCGTTCAACGTAGGCAAGACACTAATACGTACATCTCATTGCCCATAAGTTCTATTTTGAATAGAGCAGGTATAAAACAATAAATATGATTGACAAAAAATATATATTATTATTTATAAAGAAAATCATTATGAATGAAATTGTTACTTATTTTTTGCATTACATTTTTATGTTTATTTTTTTCTTCATTGCGCCATTTTCTGAACTAAAGTTCACACTTTAATTGCGCTTTTTGCTTAAAGCCCCGATAGACTTGGAGCGCTTTTTAACGCTTTTCGCCTTTGATAACATTGACTATATTTATATGCATTTTAAATATCTTTGCATATGTATAATAGTTCAAGCAAAAAATTAGTGACTTCAACTAGACTTATATAACACATTCTTAATTTGCCTCTACGTGAATTGTACCTCATTTGTAAACCTAGTTACCTTGTAAAACCTTTGCTAAGGTACGTAGAAGTAAGAACCTATTTTATATAGATACAAACCATCACATTATTTTTGATTTTTTTTTAAAAAACCCTTTCTAAACCATTTGCTAAAGGAATATATATACATTTGGCACTCCCTAACTTTGTTGCAAAACATTCTTTAAACCCCAGTTTAGATAATTTTCGTCCTCGATAGTCACAAGCAGTGGCGCAGCAACCTTAGGTTCAGGGTTGTCAAATTGACACCCCTTTGCTCAATAATAAATGGAGGCGGGTTCTTTTTTTACTTCGTTATATTTTGATACCCTTTATTAAAATTTCTGGCTTTACCATTGGTCACAAAGTTCATCATTATGGAGAAGTTGATGTTAAATTACAAGCGGCGGATTCAATCAATTGATTCGTGAGTTCGTTAGAACCAGTGCTACGGGATTGAACATTACATATATGTGTTAAAATAAGTATAGATGGAGTTAGATAAATATATTTTAGGACCTATCTCTCAATTCAGAACCAATAACGTCTAAATTCTGGATTTTGTCAGTGTAAAATTGTAAATTGCATACCTTTGATGGGTTTGGCACCATCAACCCATTCATTCCAACCCTGAGTACAGTCTTGGCAAAGAACTTTGCCAGCAACATGTATTACATCCATTCCTTCAAAGGCTTCTGCAACGTTCATGAAATTAGAAAACACCAAGAATAAAGCTGCAGCAATCACCATGAAATTAACAGCCTTCATCTTCATTTCTCTCAGGAATTAATATTTGTCAAAAGAAAAAATGGAGCTAATTAATTGCTATAACTAGAAGAAAACATGTTCATGAATTTATAGAAATGTTAAAGTGTTTTTGACTAAGAGGTATGTAATAGAAATTGGAAGGTTACTACCTATGACGTGCAAACCATAATTTCGCATTACACCTAAAGGCTTCTTTGTTGTCTAGTAATAATGTAATATCATACCTAACAGGAATTATTATAATATTTTAGAGGAAAATAATGTCTCTAAGATATTTGGCTTGGAGAGAGCATTTGTTTTTTAAATTTTCTGATTCAGCACTATAATAATTTTTGTTTGATAATAATTAGGATTATCGATACCACAAAAATAAAAAATAATGAACTCACACGAAAAGAATAAATCAAGAGTGACTCTCACGTTCTTAATTAGTCAACCGTTTTTTATTTGGCTGAGGTGAACATGAGAAGGAGAGCTTATGATTCTGTTTAATTGATTTATTCTTTTTATGATTCTAGTTTATTTGAATTGGATAAGTTGGTTATGACCTATTGTGTAGCTCAAATTAATCTATAAATCTAGACCCATCAAACATTGGATGAGTTATATCATCGAATTCGGACCCGAAATAAAAGGTTCGATAACTTTGTTTACCCGAAAAACGGATAGAGTTGAATTTATACGTAGTTCTAAGGATACATAATATGATTTGATACAAAGGCGAAAAAATTAGATTAACGTAAAAATGAGCAATAAAAAGATAGATACAACCTTCGCAAATTGAGCAAAGCTTGAGCCTTATGAGATTAATTTCTCTTTAGCCAATAATAATGAAATTTGGAGAGACAAAGAAAAAAATGAATGAAAGCTAACAGTATATTACTTATGAGTGTATTACCGTCCCTATCAATAACTTGGTCTCTTCTATTTATAGGGGGAAATTTCCCTTTTTTGGCATTATTCTATAGAAAAGCATGGGCCTTTCTGACCGTTGGCCACCTTCTCCACTAATACCATGATTTATGCAATAATAATCAGCTAGTGGCAAAAGTTATGGACCCTTGTCGGCCGAGTTGGCGGAGCTTTCTCCGAGGCCATTAAGAACGGAACTGGTTACGTCTTCGACAAACTCGAAGGCAGGTCTGATGGTCTTGATGACTCGCTTCGATAACACTTTTGATTCCGATCTCGGCCGATCATGTCGGATCTCTGAACTTCGATATTGGGACCGGTTTCACTCGTGACTTCTATTCTCATTCAATCGTCGTTCCAGAAGCTTGGTCAAGCCTCGATTTCGGTCGAGCATCGAGCTCGGTTTTACCCATATACAGATAGTCCCTTTGTTTTTTGGAGAGTAAATGACAAAAAACGATATGAGACCTCAATCTTTACTTTCAAATCTACTTTACTCTTATCTTCCAATCCTTCGTCTTCTTCAAAGCTTGTATTTCTTGTTTCTTCGCCTGAGAGCTCGAGTGAATCTGAAAGTGAAAAAGACCCCGAGGGCGGAGATGCTGCTCCCGAAGATGAAGGTGACCAGGCCCCTTAGGCTTTTAAACAAGTTTGTATTTCTGTTGGGGCCGTTTCGGCCATTGTAAAGAACTTTCATCGGTCCGTTCCGCTCTTGTAAAAAGTTTTTGATGAATATATAAAACCTTTTCCCTTCCATGGATTCTGAATCTTTTGTCTTTTTGTTGATTTGTTCAAAGGTCAAAGCGCCTTAGCATAAAATTATGAAGTTGTATTCGAAGGTCCAAGTTTGAGATGGTAAGGATTGATACTAAGTACTGCCCTCGACCGCTTCTGATTGGTAATCTTTGAGTGAATGTTCGAACTCGAATTAAGGTAGCCCTTAGGCTTAATACGTAGTCCAGATTCGTGGTAATAATTCGATCTTGAATTGAGGCGACCCTTGGACTTGATAGATAGTCCCCGGGTGAGAATGGTTACTCGAACTCGAGTTAGGGTAGCCCTTAGGATTTATAGTCGAGTGAGGATTTTCTCGAACTCGAAATAAGAGTATCCCTTAAGCTTAATAGTCGAGTGAGGATTTGCTCGAACTCGAAATAAGAGTAGCTCTTAGGCTTAATGGTCGAGTGAGGACTTGCTCAAACTCGAAATAAGGTAGTCGTTAGGCTATAAGATCGAGTGAGGACTTGCTCGAACTCGAGATAAGGTAGCCCTTGGGCTTTGTAGTCGAGTGAGAATGATTTCTCGAACTCGAAGTAATGGTAGCCCTTGGGCTCGATAGACAGTCCCCGAGTGAGAATGGTTGCTCGAACTCGAGTCAGGGTAGCCCTTAGGTTTTATGGTCGAGTGAGGATTTGCTCGAACTCGAAATAAGTTAGCCCTTGGGCTTTAGCAATCGAGCGAGAATTTGCTCGAACACGAAGTATTGCAGCCCTTAGGCTTTGTAGTCGAGTGAGAATGATTTCTCGAACTCAAAGTAATGGTAACCCTTGGGCTCGATAGATAGTCCTCGAGTGAGAATGGTTGCTCGAACTCGAGTCAGGGTAGCCCTTAGGCTTTATAGTCGAGTGAGGATTTGCTCGAACTCGAAATAAGAGTAGCCCTTGGGCTTTAGCAGTCGAGTGAGGATTTGTTCGAACTCGAAGTATTGTAGCCCTTAAGCTTTGTAGTCGAGTGAGAATGATTTCTCGAACTCGAAGTGATGGTAGACCTTGGGCTCGATAGATAGTCCCCGAGTGAGAATGATTGCTCGAACTCGAGTCAGGGTAGCCCTTAGGCTTTATAGTCGAGTGAGGATTTTCTCGAACTTGAAATAAGAGTAGCCCTTAATCTTAATGGTCGAGTGAGGACTTGCTCGAACTCGAAATAAGGTAGTTCTTAGGCTTTAAGATCGAGTGAGGACTTGCTCGAACTCGAGATAAGGTATCCCTTGGGCTTTGCAGTCGAGTGAGAATGATTTCTCGAACTCGAAGTAATGGTAGCCCTTGGGCTTTGTAGTCGAGTGAGAATGATTTCTCGAACTCGAGTCAGGGTAGCCCTTAGGCTTTATGGTCGAGTGAGGATTTGCTCGAACTCGAAATAAGAGTAGACCTTAGGCTTAATGGTCGAGTGAGGACTTGCTCGAACTCGAAATAAGGTAGCCCTTGGGCTTTGTAGTCGAATGAGAATGATTTCTCGAACTTGAAGTAATGGTAGCCTTTGGGCTCGATAGATAGTCCCCGAGTGAGAATGGTTGCTCGAACTCGAGTCAGGGTAGTCCTTAGGCTTTATAGTCGAGTGAGGATTTGCTCGAAATCGAAATAAGAGTAGCCCTTAGTCTTAGTGGTCGAGTGAGGACTTACTCGAACTCGAAATAAGGTAGCCCTTGGTCTTTGTAGTCTAGTGAGAATGATTTCTCGAACTCGATGTAATGGTAGCCCTTGAGCTCGATATAGAAATCGGATGCAATAAATTCTTGGAGGGACCTCTTTTCATTCTTGTGTGAAATAATCTTACATGCGTACATGTTTTATGCTTAAGGCTTGAGAAATCTACGGGGGCGCGGTTCATTTGACCGTTTGGCCCATACAATAATCTTGTCTTCTCGAGGACCTTTTAACGTGAATATTTTTCTTTGCTGCAGCTGATATCCGAGGGTGACGCCCCCTAGTATTCGAGGTTGATCAGGTAGAGAAGCCTCAGATACTGATGACGCAAAATTTAATACCGAACCGTTGTTCTAAGTTAGCACGATCCGCTGTCGTCACCCTCGAGTTGGTTACCCACAATTGTTAGTTCTGAAGCATCAGAGAAATGAACGGGGGTCTTACCTCAGAAGTAGTATCTCTTTTAGGTGAGTTACATTCCATTTGTTAGTCCCGATAGCCTTGGTGCTTCTTTAGGCTTGATGGGCCTGTCGAAGTCGTTTTTGGTCATGACCCCTGATTATTTCGACCTTGATCATTTCTTCTCTCGTTTCTCACATGGTTCCGACCGGGTCCGCTGCTCCTCCCATCTTCATTATATGGACGATATCGATCCCTTCTTGACCCTGGCTCGCGATCAGTGTCTCTCTTGGTTCTTTCAAGGTTCCTAGCTGGATAAATAGACTCCGAAGGGATTCGGAACTGACCATCTTCGACTTTGATTTTCGATTCATACCGATTGTGCATATCAGCCCATGTAGTGGCAGAGTATTCTATTAAGTTTTTCTTCAATTGTCGTGAAGCCATCGAGCTTCGTTCGTTCAGTACTTGGGTGAAAGCTTGAACGGCCCAATTATCCGTGACCGGTGGTAGATCCATTCGTTCCATTTGAAAACGAGATACGATCTCCCTTAGCATCTCATTATCTTTTTGCCTTACCTTGAAAAGGTTTGACTTCCTGGTTTTGACCTTTATGGCTCCGGCATGTGCTTTTACGAAATAATCTGCAAGCATAGCAAAAGAATCGGTAGAGTTAGGCGCTAAATTATGATACCATATCATCTCTCCCTTTGACAAGGTTTCACCGAACTTCTTTAATAATACAGATTCAATTTCGTCATTTTCTAGATCGTTCCCTTTGATGGCGCATATGTAAGAGGTGATATGTTCGTTGGGGTCGGTCATTCCATTATATTTAGGAATTTCGGGCATGCGGAACTTCTTGGGGATTGATTTTGGAGCTGCGCTCGGGGGAAAAGGCTTTTGTACGAATTTTTTGGAATCCAAGCCCTTCAATATTGGTGGTGCCCCCGGGATCAGATCAACCATGCAGTTATAAGTTTCCATTTTTTTGTCGTTTGCTTCAATCCACCTTTCTCCTGACTCTATTCGCTTTGTCAGTTTCTCGAGCATCTTAATAATTTTGGGATTAGTCCCCGATTCTTGTTCATTTGATCTTACTATAGCTAGGCCCGTTTCGTGGGTGATTTCTCGGGATGGACCGAGCTTGGACCTGCTTGGTGTCTCGGTTTGGCTCTGCAACTGAGCTATTGTTACCTGTTGAGCTTGTAACATTTCAAAAATTATATGCAGGTTGATCCCGTCTTCTCTAATATTTTGGGTATTTCGAACTGCAGGTCGAGTTCCACCATGGATGTTGTTTTCGGGGTCAGAACGTTGGTTCGCTTCAATGGCCACATGTGAATTAACGTCGATTGGATCTGCGGCTCGAGTTCCAATAGGATCGACGAGTGGCATTTCATCTCCGGTCGTCAGGTTGTTGTTCTCATCTCGAAGGCCCACTTCGTTATCAATAGGTAGGGCCATTGATTGAGAGTTCGCCATTTTTAACCTGAAATCAAAGACACTTCTACGAGCAAGTGTAAAATGATGTGTTTTGCAGATATTCGTACCAAATAACCACTATTATCTTTAGCCCCATGATGGGTACCAAACTGTTTACCCGAAAAATGAATAGAGTTGAATTTATACGTAGTTCTAAGGATACGTAGTATGATTTGATGCAAAGACGAGAAAATTAGATTAATGTAGAAATGAGTAATAAAAAAATAGATACAACCTTCGCAAATTGAGAAAACCTTGAGCCTTATGAGATTGATTTCTCTTTAGCTAATAATAATAAAATTTGGAGAGACAAAGTAAAAAATGAATGAGTGTATTACCGTCCCTATCAATAACTTAGTCTCTTCTATTTATAGGGGGAAATCTCCCCTTTTTGGCATTATTCTATAGAAAAGCATGGGCCTTTCTAACCGTTGGCCACCTTCTCTACTAATACCGCGATTTATGCTATAATAATCAGCTAGTGGCAAAAGTTATGGACCCTTGTCGGCCGAGCTGGCGGAGCTTTCTTCGAGGCCATTATGAACGGGACTGGTTACGCCTTCAATAAACTCGAAGGCATGTCTGATGGTCTTGATGACTGGCTTCGATAGCACTTTTGATTTCGATCTCGGCCGATCATGTCGGATCTCTGAATTTCGATATCGGGACCGATTTCACTCGTGACTTCGATTCTCATTCAATCGTCGTTCTAGAATCTCGGTCGAGCATCGAGCTCGGTTTACCCGTATACAAACTTATTTCCTATGATTAGTTTCCCCCTTTTTGGAAATTCAATGAAAGTAGTAAAATATTTTTAGGTTGAATGTTCTTAGTTTGTACTTTTTTTTTTTTGGATAGATCCATGTTTTGGATAAAAATACTTGGTTGTTATGGAGTATGGACTTTAATTGCTCGAGAGATGGGCAGTGAGGAGCATGATGATCAATGGGTGATTCGCACAAGTTGAACTCCCTTTTGTATTAATGTAGGCGTCATTGGCAAGTAGTTAAACTCTCAAAATTCGAACTATATCAAATAAATTGGGACAAATAAAGTATTATTTTTTGAGCATAATTTTTTAAAAAGAAGCAGCCGTGTAAAAAATTCCCAAAAGATTAGCAGATTGTGAGTGAGAGCCTGGTTTGGAACTACATATCACGAAGGCCTACAAAAGTTTAGCCACTTCAAAAATAACTTTAGAAAAACGTTTGCGAAAATTCTGAACTTTAGATATACGCTATGAAAGTTCACATATTTATGCCTAATTAATCTACCTCTTTAAGCCTCTTATTAAGGAACATCCAAGCATCTAAATAAGATGCAAAACTATATTTTCTATGAAGTTTGTCAACACTGTTTACAAATTAAGTAATTTGAAAAAATTGGATGTAGCTTACATATCAGGGTGGAAACTATATAGCCACCCCAATAAAATTTTATGAAAACAATTACACGACGGTTTGTAATTTGAAAAATATGAAAGTCCACCAGCTGAGTTGCGTAATTCTAATGTGAAAAACTTTTTAGGTATTAATATGTTAACAATACCCCAAACTTATTACTTTTCTAATCACAAAAATATGAAACTCCAGCAGCTCTTTGTGCTAAAATTATGAAGTTCGACCAAACTAATTTGTAATTACACTTCTAATCACGTATTGGATGATGTAAAAGTTTCATACATAAAAAAACCTTTCGATAATTATCTTACTATCTCCGAATCAGATACCTTGTATTCATAAGATAGTTTGGGGGAAGGGGGAGGGTTGTTTCTCTTTGTCTTGGTATGTAGGGTACATCACATCCCTTGGAGGGTTGCGCGCCCTTCCCTGACCCTGTTTGAACGCGGGATACTTTGTACACCGGGTTGTCTGTTGGTACGAAAGCGCAAATGACTTAAAGATTGTTGCAGGAAAATGGAAACCTTGTATACGGTCAAAACTGGGTTTGCCTCTTGTGTAACTTATCAAGACTGAAATATGATAGGTTAAAGTTCGACCTCGAATTATATCGAACCGAGGTGCGAAGTTATATCATTAAGCTCGAGACCATGTCATCGAACAAAATTGAGATCAGACGAGATCGAGGAAAATTTGCCGAGCCGAATAACAGAGAGGCGAAATATCCACGATCGGTTGTAGAGCACGGCGGAAATCTCGGCACGCATCAAGGATATGCCGATTGATTAGCAAACCATGAGATTTTTTACCTTGTATAGAAATGTATCAAGAGTAGGACTCCCCTACTATATAAAGGGGGTCTGATCATTTGTTAAAAAATACATTGCGTAATATAAAGCAATATACTATCATTTTCTAGCTTTTATTCATCTTGTTATTCTGTTCATACATCAGTGGAGACATCTTTTGGTTCAAGGGTGATCGAACTCGAGGGCTAAGGCTGTTTGATTTGGTAAACAGTTTAGCGTAAGGCTATTCAATTTGTGTGGTTTGCATTTATTCTTTTATCGTCAATTCCAATTCTAATCTGTTTCCTTAATTCGTATCAAGTTATATTACGTATCCTTAAAACCGCGCATAAATTCAATTGTTATCCTATTTTTAGGGTAAACAGTTTGGCGCCCACCATGGGACTAAGGATAATAGTGGTTACCTGGTACTAAGGCTGTCCAACGGGACGGGCCGTCCCGTCCTGTCCCGTCCCGATTCCGTTTCGCGTCCCGTCCTGTCCCACTTAATTCTAAATGGGATGGGGCCATGTTAAACGGGACACGGGATGGGACGAGATGGCCATTTCGTCCCGTTTATCCCGTCCCTTTTCATCCCCTTTCTTCCCGTCCCACCCGTCCCGCCTGTCCCGTCCCGTTCCGTCCCATTCCGCGTCTTTTTTTTTTTTTGAATTATAGCCGTTGGGCAACGGCTATAATTGCAAAATAGTCGTTCCCAAAGGCCAAAAACGGCCATATTTGCTCCTCCCCCCAAAGCACCCCTACCCCCCAAACTTTTAATATAATCTCTAAGTTTATTAAATTATACTTTGGCCCTATTTTCTATAGATACCCCAATTCTTTTTTATTTTTTCTCACAAAAATATATCATTCTCTTTCAAAGCTCTTACATTCTATCTATATTATTCTCTCAATTTTCTCGCAATCAAGTGATAAGTTTCAAGTATTTGGGAAAATTTTTGGAGCAATTTTCAAGCTTCAAATTAATTCGTCAAGTATTTGGAGCAATATTTTGGGCAATTTCTTCAAGTTTCAATATTTAATCACGGTGCACTCGTTCCATCTCCTAATTTTAATATATATTTTTTGCGCATTATTTTAGTACTTAATTTTTGTGTTTACTTTACGTGTTCTATTTTCATATTTCATTTGTGTTTTTAATTTTTGTGTTAACTTTTTAAATTTAATTTCGTATTTAAATTATGGCACCTAAAAATATATTTGGCGCATTTTAAAAAATTAGTAAAAAAAGTAGTAAAGGTGAAAGTAGTAGTAATCCTAATCCTAGCCCTTCTCCTAGAATTAGAAAACATATAGATGAAATGACTCATGTTGATGAAACTTCATTTTTTCAATCCCCTGCCATGTTATAATATTAATTTCGGAGAACAACTAGATCATGAAACTTTACAAAGACAATTTGGCAATGATATTTTTATTGAGGACGAAGAAAATGAGGAAGAAGAATTAGATGAAACACCCACTAGTCCCGCAACACAAGCTCCAACTCAGAGTCAATCTCGGTGTGGAGCTTTACCCCATGTACCTCCTGTAAGGGGTAAGCCTAAGGATGAACGTCCCAGAACATCACTTGTATGGAAATGTTTTAAACATGATAAAGTCAATCAACGTGCTACATGTGAAATATGTAAGCAACGATTTGCGCACACCAAAGGTGGTGGGACCGGGGGGGGGGGAGGGGGGTTTATCTAGGCACTTAGGTAGGGACCATAAAGCTTTATGGATACAAGCTAAAATAAAAGCCGGACAAATACCGGATCCTAGCACCGGTACTAGCACTCCTAGTGGATCTGGCGGGGGTTCTAATTTTTTACAACAACAGCTTGACCCTGCTTCTGGTACTATTTTACGCCCCTATAACAAAGATAGAGATCGTGAGAACTTAGCAAAAATGGTGGCTGTTTGTGGCTTACCTTTTACTTTTCTTTCTCACTCTGCTTTTGTGCATTATATACAAGAAACTTATAATCATGCTTTTCAAGTTTTTCCTAAGACTACAATTAGAAATGATGTTTTTAAATTTCAAACCGAATATCTTAAGTATATTCGTTGTGTATTTTTTCACTTAGATTGTAAAGTGTCTATCACATATGATATAGGTCGTAGTCCTAATGGTTGTGATTATTTAACTGTTACATGTCATTGGGTTGATCATCACTTGAACATGCAAAAATATATTATTGGTTATAAATTTGTTGATTCAAAACACACTGGAGCATATATTGCAACTACTGTTCTACAAATACTTAATTTTTATGGACTCATTGATAAAGTTTTAACTATCACCTTAGATAATGCTTCTGCTAACACAACTGCAGCAACTAGCTTAAGAACTAGACTTTGTCCAATTAATTCGGTAATTTTTCATGTTAGAAGTGCATGCCATATTTTTAACTTGGTTGTAAAAGATGGTATTAATTTATTTTCTGATGCTTGTAGTAAAGTACAACATGCTTGCGGCTATATTTTTCGTGCTAATAAAGCAAGTAGAATTCGTGAATTTGCTCAACAATGTGCTAGTGCTAACTTTCCATATATAAAAGTTCGAAAAGATGTTTGTACTAGGTGGAATTCTACTTATGAAATGCTTAAAGTTGCTTATGATTATCGGATGCCTATACAAAAGGTATTTAATATGCATAATGGTATCCCCGCTGATCAAATTGTTGATTCTGATTGGGATCAGATCAAAGAGCTTACTAAATTTTTAGAAAAAAATTATGCTACAAAATAATTTTCTGGTATATATTATCCTACCATTACACAAATATTATGATATATTTGTGGAATTTCTATTGTATTTGGTAAGTATAAAACTAATCCAACTTATGCACCGGCCATTAATGAAATGATTGCAAAATTTAAAAAGTATTTTTCCCCTATTCCCTAAGTTTATTTAATTTCTACTATACTTAACCCATCTTTAAAATTAAGAGGTGCAAAGGGACTTGTTCGTAAAATTTATGAGAATTTAGCAATACAAAAAAATGAACAACCATCTCTCGAAGACTGCCAAGATAACATATATTCTTATGTTAGATCAATGTTTGATAAATATAAATCTATGGAAACAACAGGTGGTGAAACTGCTCCTTCTACTTCTAAGTCTAGAGTAGAAGTTCTATGGGAAGATATGGATGATATAATAGGTTTTGATTCCTCTATTGATGATGAGCTTGATTCTTATCTTAATCAAGGATTAGAAAGTATTAAAGACGAAGAAAGCAACGAACAACTTTTGGCATGGTGAAGGGAGCGTGGCAAGGCTTTTTCAATACTTTTAATAATGGCCCGAGATATCCTTGCTATTCAAGCATCATCAGTAGCATCGGAGAGTGCTTTTAGCGCGACAAGATTTCAAATCGGAGATCATAGACATTCATTAGCGGAGGACAGCCTAGAGATTTCCGTATTATTCAGAGATTGGATTAATTCAGAAGAAATCTTGGTTTTGAAAAATTAACCACTAGGGAAGAAGAAGAATACAATGAGATACTTAGAACTGGGAGCGATGACGGCATGGAACTCATGGAACATCAATCAACATTGCAAATTTCAGAACAATGTCCGAGAGAAATTATAGATAAGTTACAACGAAATTATATAGGAGCTTACAAATATTAGTATGATTATTTATAATTGGCTACTAAGAGGCCTAGTTCAAACAGAACCCTTCCTAGAAGGTGGCTGCGTAGATTAGGTGCTCTTCAAAATAATTATATTTGTATGTGATAATTGAAAGTTCTATTAATAAAATAAAATACTCTAAGCGTTGAATTTTTTTTTATGAATTGTCTTACACTCTTACTTAGTTACTTAATGGCTTGAAATTATATTAAATAAATTATAACTCTATTATAAATTTATAATTACTAGAATATTTCATTACAAGTCTTTTATTTTAATATTTTATAATTCTTTACTTAGTTTCCTAATTTCCATTTAATTTTTAAGTTTATTAAATAAGTCAAAAAATTAGATGTTGTAAACTTTAAAAACTTAGTCATTGTCAAAAGAATAGCCGTTACCAAACTCAATGCTTAAATATTTTTTTTTAAAACGGCACTTAAGGCCCGCGAACCCGTCCTGTCCCGTCCCATCTCGTTTGTTAGCGGGACGGGATGTGCCTACCGTCCCGTTAGTTTTGTCTCGTCCCGTCCCGTTGGACAGCCATACATGGTACAAACTTTTATAACGCACACTATTTTACACTTGTTCTTTAGAGTATCTTTGATTCCAGGATCAAAATGTCGAACTCTCAGTCAACATCCCTACACGTGGACAATGATTTCAGTCACCACGACGAAAATGATAACATAGCACTAGGGAACAACGTACCTCCAGTTGGCCTCGATGGAGTTCCAGCTGTAGATCCAATTGATGTCAGCTCGCATGTAGCCATCAATGCAAATTTGGTCGTTGATCCCGAGAGCAACATCCGTAGAGACGTTCGATCAGCCGTTCAAAGCACACATGGTGGCGAAGAGGGCAGGATCAGCCTGCGGGTGATCTTCGAAATGTTGCAGGCTCAACAAGCAGCGATAGCCCAGCTCCAAAACCAGAATCACCCACCAAGCAGGATCGAGCCCGAGCCGTCCCAGGAAGTTGTCCATAGGGCCGGATCGGTTTTAAGACAATCGAAAAGAAGGAATCGGGGGTTGATCCTGCAATCATGAAGATGCTCGAAGAACTGATAAAAAGAGTTGAGTTGGGGGAAAAGAAGATCGAGGCAAACGACAAGAAGGTGGAAACTTACAACTCCAGGGTCGATCAAATCCTGGGGGAACCACCAATATTGAAGGGTCTGGATTCCAAAAGGTTCGTGCAAAAACCCTTTCCCCCAAGCGCGGCTCCCAAACCTATTCCAAAGAAGTTACGCATGCCCGAGGTTCCTAAATACAATGGAACGACCGACCCAAACGAGCATGCCACCTCTTACACATGTTTTATCAAAGGGAATGATCTAGAGGATGATGAGATCAAACCTGTCTTGCTAAAGAACTTTGGAGAAACCCTGTCAAAGGGAGCTATGATATGGTACTACAATTTACCACCTAACTCTATTGATCCGTTTGCTATGCTTGCAGATTCTTTTGTAAAGGCACACGCTGGGGGACATCAAGGTCGAAACCAGGAAGCTGGACCTTTTCAAGCTATGGCAAAAGGACAACAAAATGCTTAGAGAATTCGTGTATCGATTCCAAATGGAACGAATGGATCTGCCATCGGTTGCCGATGATTGGGCTGTTCAAGCTTTCACCCAAGGACTCAATGTTCGAAGTTCAGTGGTTTTGGAGTAGTTGAAGCAGAATTTGATAGAATACCTAGCTGTTACTTGGGTCGATGTGCACAATCGGTATCAATCAAAGATCAGGGTCGAAGATGACCAGCTTGGGGCTCCTTCCGGGTCCGTTTATCCTATCAGGCCCGTTGATAGAATCAAGAGGGACATTGACCGAGAACCGAGGTTGAATAAGGATCGGTACCAGCCATATAAAGGAGATCGTATGAGCAATGGATCTGGGCGAAATCCTATACGAAATGAAATGAAGAGTGATCGAGGCCAGAGCTCTCGAGGGCTTATGAGTAAGAACGGCTTCGACAGGCTTATCGGACCTAAAGAGGCACCACAATTATCAGAATATAACTTTAATGTTGACACAACCGCCATCGTATCGGCTATTGGACGCATCAAAGATACCAAATAGCCTCGGCCTTTACAAACCGATCCAGCCCAGAGAAATCCCAACCAAATGTACAAATATCATGGCACCCATGGCCACAGAATGGAAGATTGTTGACAGTTGATAGAAGAAGTATCTGGGTTATTCAACGAGGGGAACCTTCAGGAGTTTCTGAGTGATAGAGCCAAGAATCATTTCAGAAACAGGGATTTGAATAAACAAAACGAATAATAAGAAACTAAACACATCATTCATATGATTATCGGAGGGGTCGATGTTCCCCAAGGTTCGATGTTAAAACGCACTAAGTTGTCAATCACGAGGGAGAAACGAACTCGGGACTACACACCAGAAGGGACCTTATCTTTCAACGACGAGGATGCAGAAGGAATCATACAACCCCATAATGATGCACTGGTAATATCTGTACTGATGAATAAAACTCGAGTTAAACGTGTGTTAATTGATCCGGGTAGTTTGGACAATATCATTCGATCAAGAGTCGTAGAACAACTCGGCCTACAAGACAAAATCTTGCCCGCGGCTCGAGTGCTAAACAGATTCAACATGGCTTGTGAAACTACTAAGGGAGAAATAACAGTACCGGTGATCGCAGCCAGGACCATCCAGGAGACCAACTTTTATGTGATCGAAGGGGACATGAGATATAACGCTCTATTCGGGTGATCGTGGATCCACAACATGAGGGTTGTGCCCTCGACCCTTCACCAGGTGCTAAAATTCCCTACACCAGAAGGGGTTAAAACAATCTACGGAGAGCAGCCCTCCATGAAGGAAATGTTTGCCGTGGATGAAGTGATTCCAATATCGACACTCTCATCGACAAATGAGTCAAATTCGAAAGCATTATAGGAATCTGAATAGCAATCAAAGACGTCGGCCTCGGGACTACATACCAAGGTGTCAATCACGATGGAGAAACGAACTCGGGACTACACACGAGAAGGGACCTTATCTTTCAACGACGAGGATACAAAAGGAATCATACAACCCCATAATGATGCACTGGTAATATCTGTAATGATGAATAAAACTCGAGTTAAACGTGTGTTAATTGATCCAGGTAGTTTGGCCAATATCATTCGATCAAGAGCCGTAGAACAACTCGGCCTATAAGACAAAATCTTTTCCGCGGCTCGAGTGCTAAACAGATTCAACATGGCTTGTGAAACTACTAAGGGAGAAATAACATTACCAGTGAACGCAACCAGGACCATCCATGAGACCAAGTTTTATGTGATTGAAGGGGACATGAGATATAACGCTCTGTTCGAGAGACCGTGGATCCACAACATGAAGGATGTGCCCTTGACCCTTCACTAGGTGCTAAACTTCCCTAGACCAAAAAGGGTTAAAACAATCTACGGGGAGCAGCCTGCCGCGAAGGAAATGTTTACCATCGATGAAGTGATTCCAATATCGACACTCTCATCGACAAATGAGTCAGATTCGAAAGCAAAATAGGAAGCTGAATAGCAATCAAAGACGTCGGCCTCGGGACTACACACCAAGGTGTCAATCATGAGGGGGAAACGAACTCGGGACTACACACCAGAAGAGACTTATCTTTCAACGACGAGGATGCAGAAGGAATCATACAACCCCATAATGATGCACTGATAATATCTGTACTAATGAATAAAACTCGAGTTAAACGTGTGTAAATTGATCCAGGTAGTTTGGGCAATATCATTCGATCAAGAGTCGTAGAAAAACTCGGCCTACAAGACAAAATCGTGCTCGCGGCTCGAGTGCTAAACAGATTCAACATGGCTTGTGAAACTACTAAGGGAGAAATAACATTACCAGTGAACGCAGCCGGGACCATCCATGAGACCAAGTTTAATGTGATTGAAGGGGACATGAGATATAACGCTCTGTTCGGGAGACCATGGATCCACAACATGAGGGATGTGCCCTCGACCCTTCATTAGGTGCTAAACTTCCCTAGACCAGAAGGGGTTAAAACAATCTACGGGGAGTAGCCCGCCGCGAAGGAAATGTTTGCCGTCGATGAAGTGATTCCAATATCGACACTCTCATCGACAAAGAGTCAGATTCGAAAGCAAAACATGAAGCCGAATAGCAATCACAGACGCCGGCCTCGACCCAACTAGATAAGCAGGGGATTGACGAAGATGATGATTATGGGGTTCCTCGATCCTTTATAGTCCCTTATGATTCCGACGCTACCAAATCAATGGCCGAAGAGCTGGAGCAGGTCATACTGATCGAACATCTGCCCGATCGAATGTTATACATGGGCACAAGATTAACTCCCGAGCTCAGAAAAAAACTTATTCAATTTCTTATAGCTAACATAGATTGTTTTACTTGGTCCCATCTCGACATGAAAGGAATCCCACCAGAGGTCACCACTCATAAACTGAGCTTAGACCCGAAGTTCCATCTGGTGAAGCAGAAAAGGAGACCCCAGTCCGAGACCAAGCATGCCTTCATCAAATACGAGGTAACTAAGCTCATTAAAATAAGGTCCATCGGGGAAGTCAAATACCTCGACTGGCTAGCAAACATAGTAGTCCCTAAGAAAGGGAACAAACTAAGAATGTATGTGGATTACAAATATTTAAATAAGGCATGCCCCAAGGACTTTTTCCTTTGCCTAACATCGATCACATGATAGATGCCACGGCCGGCCACGAGATCCTCAGTTTTCTCGATGCTTATTCCGGGTACAACCAAATACAAATGAACCCGGATGATCAGGAAAAAACCTCCTTCATCACTAATTATGGCACATACTTCTATAACGTAATGCCATTTGGATTAAAAAATGCTGGAGCCACTTACCAACGCCTAGTAAACCAGATGCTCGAAGAATAAATAGGGAAATCTATGTAAGTTTACATTGATGACATATTAGTTAAGTCCCTGCGAGCAGAGGACCATTTGAAGCATTTGCAGGAAACCTTCAGTATATTAAGGAAGCACAACATGAAATTGAATCCAGAAAAATGCGTATTCGGAGTCGGGTCAGGTAAATTTCTCGTATTGATGGTATCCAACCGAGGAATCGAGATCAACCCCGATAAGATCAAAGTTATCGAGGATATCATTGTAGTAGATAATGTGAAGGTCATGCAGAGGCTAACTGAGTGCATAGCCGCCCTGGAGAAATTCATCTTGAGGTCCTCCGATAAGAGTCATCGATTTTTCTCGTTGCTGAAGAAGAAAAATAACTTCACATGGACTTCGAAATGCCAACGGGCCCTGGAAGAACTTAAGAGATACTTTTCGAGCCCGCCACTGCTTCACACGTCGAGGGCAGATGAACAACTGTACTTATATTTGGCAGTATCGGAGATAGCGGTAAGTGGAGTCCTAGTTCGGAAAGAATAAGGTACGCAATTTTGGATTTATTATGTTAGCTGGACCTTGTGTGAGGCCGAAACAAGATACCCCCACCTAGAAAATTAGCGCTCGCTTTGTTAAGCGCCTCTAGGAAACTGAAACCATAATTTCAATGCCCCATATATGTGTTATGACAACTTACCCATTGCGAAATATAATGCATATACTCGAACTCTCGGGACGATTGGCCAAATGGGTCGTGAAAATAAGCGGGTACGATATCGAATATCGACCCCGAACATCCATTAAATCTCAAATCTTGGCAAATTTCATGGCCGAATTTACGCCGGCCCTAATACCCGAGGTCGGAAGAGAGTTGTTGGTAAACTCGAAAATGTCCTCGGGAATCTGGACCCTCTTTACGGACGGTGCATCGAACGCAAAGGGGTCCGGACTTGGCATCATACTGAAGCCACCCACGAGCAACGTGGTTAGACAATCCATTAGAACTTTGAAGTTAACTAATAACGATGCCGAATATGAGGTCATGATTGCAGGTCTCGAGCTAGCCAAAAGCTTGGGGGCGGAGGTGATCGAAGATAAGTGCGACTCCCTCCTTGTGGTGAATCAGGTTGACGAAACGTTCGAAGTCAGAGAAGAACAAATGCAAAGGTACCTAGATAAGTTACAAGTAACATTACATTGATTTAAAGAATGGACTTTGTAGCACGTTTCTCGAGATCAAAATAGCGAGGTCGATGCCCTTGCAAACTTAGGGTCGTTGGTCGAGGACAACGAGCTCAACTTAGGGGCCGTTGTGCAACTTACGAGGTCAGTAGTCGAAGAAGGTCATGCCGAGATAAATTTCACAAGCTTAACCTGGGATTGGAGAAATAAATACGTAGAATATTTGAAGGCCGATGAACTTCCTTCAGATCCAAAAGAATCGAGGGCCCTGCGCACAAAGGCAGACCGATTCACCTTGTCCAAAAATGGAACCTTATTTAGAAGAATGTTCGATGGCCCACCAGCAATATGTCTGGGACCGGGAGACACCGAGTATATTTTGAGGGATGTTCACGAAGGCACTTGCGAAAATCATTCAGGTGCCTAATCATTGGTTCAAAAGGTAATCAGAGCCGGCTATTACTGGATCGACATAGAAAAAGATGCAAAAGAGTTTGTTTGAAAATGTGACAAATGCCAAAGATATGCTCTAATGATTCATAGACTCGAGGAGCTGCTGCATTCAGTCTTGTCACCATGGCCATTCATGAAGTGAGGAATGGACATTGTTGGCCCTCTTCCATGGGCATCAAGTAAGGCTCAATTTATCTTATTTATGACTGGCTATTTTTCTAAGTGGGTTGAAGCACAGGCATACGAGAAGGTTAGGGAGAAGGAAGTCATCGACTTCATTTGGGACCACATCATATGTCGGTTCGGGATGCTATCCGAAATTGTGTATGACAACGTGAAACAGTTTATCCGCAACAAAGTGACAAAGTTTCTCGAAGATCATAAGATCAAAAGAATCTTATCGACACCTTATCACCCTAGTGGGAACGGGCAAGCCGAATCGACCAACAAAACCATAATCCAAAACCTTAATAAGAGGTTAACCGATGCCAAAGGAAAATGGAAGGAGATCCTACCCGAAGTCCTTTGGGCATACCGCACGACTACGAAATCCAATACCGGAGCTACCCTATTTTTATTGGTTTATGGTGCCGAAGCCTTAATACCAGTCGAAGTCGAGGAACCTAGTATCAGATACAGATATGCAACAAAGGAGTCAAATGATGAGGCCATGAATACGAGCTTGGAACTATTGGATGAAAGGCGTGAGACCGCCCTTGTTCGATTGGATGACCAAAAATAAAGGATCAAGAGGTACTATAATCGAAGGTCTAACATTCGATACTTTAATGTCGGGGACTTAGTGCTAAGGAAAGTCATCCTAAATACCCGGAATCAGAACGAAGGGAAATTGGGTCCGAACTGGGAAGGACCGTACCAGATTCTCGAGGTCACCGGGAAAAGATTCTATAAGCTCGGAATGATGAACGGAGAACAACTACCGAGCAATTGGAATATATCCCATCTAAAACGATATTACTGCTAAGGTACGACCCCATTTCATTTCCTTTTTATTTCGGACTAACCCTTGTAGGTGATCAACAAGAAGAGGTATGAAGTTTTTAGGTCTGAAAGTATGTGTTGCACTCTTTTTCCATAGACCGGTTTTGTCCCAAATGAGTTTTTCAGCAAAGTTTTTAACGAGACAACAATGGATCGTGCTAACTTAGAATCAAGTCCGATCATGAATCGGTATCAAAGATCAATTCAACAATATCTGAGGTCCCTCTACAATCAACCTCGAATACTAGGGGAGGGGTATTACCCTCAGACATACATTACCTTTGGATATTAGCTTTAGTGAGGAAATTACTTCGTAAAGGAAGGGTCTCGACAAGTAGAATTTATTGTAAGGGCCAAACGGTCAAACGAACCGTGCCCACATAGATTACTCGATCCCTAGCATAAAACATGTACGTATGTATGACTGCTTTGCACAAGAATAAAGAGAAGTACTTTCCTTGCAATCATCTTATGTTTTAAAAATTTTCCTCTTTACATCCATTAAAGAGTTTCGTACTTCCGATCTCCTGAAAATAACGAGCTCAAGGGCAGTCTATAACCAGAATACGAACGATCACTCCCTCACTCGGGGACTGTCGTTCGAAAAACTCGAACATGCCCAAGTCACTAAACCTCAGGGAATAAGACCTATTAGGCAACTCCCCGGTTTTTAAAGGCCATGACCACTCCACTCGGGGACTATTATCTTGGGCAAGCCTGGATGACTCGGGAAAACAAGTCCATTGAGCAACTCTCGAACTAAAAGGCTACGGCCAAATTAACACGGCTCGAAGACGTCCGAAACCCGTAACAAAAATTAGGCCTTCGAAAAATATATTTTTTCACAACCGGTTCTAAAGGCTACCCTCGGCAAACTACAATCTCGGATTCCTACTTACGAAAAAGGTTCCGGTAACTCCGAACCCTCAAGATGCCTTAAAACTAAGTAGGGCAAAGGCAAGGTTTGTTTGAATTTTCGAACACAACCTAAATTACTTTATGTTAAGGCATTTCGGCCCTTATGAATTCAAGTAATAAAGCGAAGGAAAAATTTGAAAGGCAAAAGGGAAAGAATGCCTTGTATATATAATATTTTTACAAAGGCCAGAATGGCCCGATATAGAAATGTATAATGGCCTGAGTGGCTTAAGTGGTATGGTCCTCATCGGGGGCAGCGACTTCATCCTCGGGGTCTTCCCCACCTTAAAATTCTGTTAAGCTCTCGGAGCCTTCCTCATGAAAAGCCAGCTTCCGAGCCCATGCTTCTTCTACCTTGGCATTCTCGATTTCCGCCAGTATGTCAAAGCTCTGAGCATGAACTCCCTCGAGGGCTTTCCTTCGAGCTTCCCACCTTGCATGATCCACCATGCTCTTGGCCTGTGCCTGAATAGCCTCGACGTCAACTTTGAATTGGGCCACTTTAGCATCGGCCTTGGTATTTGCCATGGCCACCTAAGATTTGGCAGCCTCGAGCTCCGTGGCCAGGCTCTCTTGGCCAGAAATGGCCGAATTAAGCTCATATTGGAGCTCCTCGATCCTCTTGGCATGCACCAAAGTCTTCTCCTTTGCAGCCCGAAGCTGAGTTTTGACCGACGCCAGTTGAGCTTAGACAACTTCCTTTTGCGAGGTTATGAGGTCCATGTTTTTCTTGAACTCCTCGGTCTCAGTTTGCATCGCGTCTACATGTGCCTGGAGCTGCCCGATTTTTTCAAGCCTTTGTCGAACATGCAGGATCAGATCGTTAGCCACTGAGTCCAATTCACCGTCACTATCTTCAAGTACTCGATTTACCTGCTCGACCCACTCGGTATGCTCCTTCCGTGCCGCTTCTAACTCGGTCTGAAGCTTCTCACTCAGAATCTTATAAGTATCCCTCTTCTCGGTGAGCTCCTGAATCTCAGCCTCGTGCTGGGTTAACTCTTCCCGGATTTGGAGGAAAGCCTCATGGTGAAATACCGAGGCCTGCAAGTGTAAAGAAAGGTGTTAGGATTATTTACAACTTAATATTTAAAATAAATAATGAAGTGACACTCGAAGTTACCTGATTCAAAGTATGTTAGGCCTCATTGAATATGCAAGGCGCTTCCACTGCGTCCATAACGGCTTTGTCCTCTTCGGTCACCAAGAAACTAAGGTAGCTAGCAACCTCCACGGGGGAAGAGAAAATCCGGGCATCCTCCGGGACAGAGAAAACTATTGACCGCCTGCGGTCAGGATTAACACTTGGGGCCAGGAACCGATCCACCAGCTTTGGGCTCGATGAAGACCCTCTGGCACCCGATGACAGTACCTTCCTTAGCACCGGCAAGTCACCAAGCCCGGTGACATCTTCTGAGGCAGCGAACTCTAACCCATCCATGAAGTTGTGGATATCAGTCACCCTCTGAGGCCCCTTGTAAGAACGACCTTCTAGCATACCGACCTCGCGTAAGGTCGATCGCCCCAATCATGTCCCTCGGGGCACCTTCCTCTGCCCGAGAAGTGTTGGCCTCGGTCACTCTCTTGATCTCCCCGGCCTAGGGCAAAGCAGCCGCACCCCGTTCCGGTTCGCAGGTACCGACCAATGCCTTCTCAAAAACCTCCTCAGTTCGAGACAAAGCGGTCCGCACTCGAGCCACTAGCTCGGAGGTATCTTTTTCTTCTTCGAACTCATCCCTCAGATGACGGATCGAGTTCGATGGGAGGGCGCTGGTACTTTCCTTAGCTTTACGTGCCAGCCTCCTCTTTGTTGTTTTCTTCTCCGAGTTCAGAGAGCTCGGGGCCCTTTTCCTCTTCTTCTCGTCACCTTGCTTCAGAGCAAGGGACTCGAGAGGCATATCCTCACCCTCAGATGGAGGCCTTATAGTAACATCCTTGGGGAGACCTACAAAAAAAATAAAAAATTTAGCCGATAAGAATTCGACAACACAAGGAGAAAGTCAAAACCTTATCGAACCAGAAAAGGAAACTTACCATGATTACGGGCCTCCCACCGACCCTTTGATAATTTCATCCAAGCACGCTCGGAGTATGGTTTCTGTGACACAAGGTCCTCAACCCATTCCTTGAGTTGAGGAACCACATCCGGTATCTGAGCCACAACTGCAACACCAGAAACACCCATAAGAAATGAGATAAAAGGAGAAACAATAGATTAAATCTTCAAGGCAAAGTAATACTTACGTTTCATGTTCAATTTCTTGGGAAATGGCATGTCCTCGACGGGGATCAAATCTGAAGTCTTTATTCGAACAAAATGGCCCATCCAACCTCGGTCCCGAGCCTCATCTATACTCGAGAACGGGGCTCTACTGGTCCAACGAGCAAGCTTGATTAGCCCCCCTCGATAGAGTCAGGGATTGAAGAGGCGCATAAGGTCAGGGATTGAAGAGGCGCATAAGGTGATCGCGGGTAAAGGGACACCCCTCGATTTTGTTTACAAAGAATCGAAGGAGAATCACCATTCTCCAGAATGAAGGGTGAATCTGGCCAAGAGTCATGTCGTACCTCTTGCAGGAAATAATGATCGGGTCTAAGGGACCCAACGTGAAGGGGTAAGTATAAACACTTAAAACACACTCCACGTGCGTATTGATTGATTCCTCAGACGAAGGCACCACCACATGTTTATTGGCCCAGTTTCAGTCTTCTTTAGCCTTGGTGAGGAGATCATCGGTGATCGTACATATGTACCTCAAGACTGGTTCGCATCGACCCGGTACCGAAGAAGTTTTTTAAATCTTAAAATCGGCAACTGTCGAGCACCCTGGAGGAACAAACTCCTTAGGGTGTAGTTCCGCCGCAGCCCCGTCGCCGGCGGGTCGTGATGAAGAGGCGACCTCTTTTTGCAGGATAGTCTTAGAAGTTTTTGCCATTATAGAACAGAAGAAAAGGAAATTAAGAAGGTATGTTTAGCGGTTTGCTAAAAGTTCAAGAAATTTGGGTGGAAGAGTTGGAGAGCAAAGGGAATTTTGAAGAACAAGAATAGGAGGAACTTTGAACGTAAAGTTTGAATAAATGAAAGTTAGGGTATTTATAGCTTGTTGATGACGGTTCAAAACTCGTGGTGGCCGACCAGCAACTGACAGGTATTTAATGCCTTGGTAACTAGACCGACAGGATATTTCGGTATCTGTTTGTCGCTTACGTCATAGTTGGGTGTCTCAGTGGTCGTTTGTCGCTTACGTCATGTCCCATCGAGAGGGGATTCGGAAGTTCATATCATTTTTCGCCATCTTCTCTCCTAGAAACGAGGGGACTATCTGTATACGGTTTAAATCTGGTTCGCCTCTTGTGTGACTAATCAAGACTGAAATATGGTAGGTTAAAGTTCGACCACGAATTATATTGAACCGAGGTGCGAAGTTATATCATTAAGCTCGAGACCATGTCATCGAACAAAATCGAGATCAGACGAGATCGAGGAAAATTTGCCAAGTTGAATAACAGAATGACAAAATATCCGCGATCGGTTGTAGATCACGGTGGATATCTCGGCACATATCAAGGATAGGCCGAATGATTAGCAAATCATGAGATTACCTTGTATAGAATTGTATCAAGAGTAGGACTCCCCTACTATATAAAAGGGTCTGATCATTTGTAAAAATACACATTACGCAACATAAAGCAATATACTGTCATTTTCTAGCTTTTATTCATCTTGTTATTCTGTTCATATATCAGTGGAGACATCTCTTGGTTCAAGGGTGATCGAACTCGAGGGCCAAGGCTGTTCGATTTGGTAAACAGTTTGGCGTAAGGCTATTCGATTTGTGTGGTTTGCATTTATTCTTTTATCATCAATTTCAATTCTAATTTATTTCCTTAATTCGTATCAAGTTACATCACGTATCCTTAAAACCGCGTATAAATTCAATTGTTATCCGATTTTTAGGGTAAACAAACCTAATGGAAATCAAACTGTTTTTTTTTTTCATCAAGTAAAATTTTACTACTAAGCAAAAATGTTATAACTAATTAAAAAGAAAAGGGTTGATTAATTGATTTGCGTTATTGGATTTATGCTTGAAGAAAAAAATAAATAAATTATGCTTGAATCTTGATACATTGGACTAATATCACTTAAGTTAAGCTAAACACGATACAAAGGAAGTACTACAGTAGTATTCTTACGTTAAATTGGAGTTTATGGTCTGGCAGAGGGAATTGTTTTACAGAGATAACAAGTAAAATGACATTGAAACTGAAGAAAAGATATTCGGAGATGGAATAACAAAAATATTAGCTACCAGTAAATTATTTTTCTGAAGAGTGAGCAATAATGGTATACATATATTTTGGGCAAGATAAATCGATCTTTATACTTCTAAGAAGCAGATTACTTCTAATATCGAATTAGTATATTATTACTCAACGAGTTAAATTATTATATATGTTAAATCACCTCAATTCAACTAACAAAAAGAACAATACAATGAATGAAAGCACAAGAATATGCGAGAAGTTGGAACTGAAGCAAAAAAGTTATAATAACTTAATAAAAAAACAATCTTCAACAATGAAAACAACCGGTCTTGATGCTCAGAGAACCAAATCAAACAAATTAATTGTGTTGGGAAGGAAACGTTAACCAGTGAAACCATGCGTTTGTCTTGCTAGCATGTGGGCAAGGTAGGGATACCGATATGCTATGTGTTTCCATCTTGAAGATATAAAGATGAAGGCCCTCAATTACATAGATGGATTCTCTCTTAACATTAGTACCTCTTGTTAAGCAAATTGTCCCCGTAGGAATGACCTAAAAAGATTGTAGTTTTGCCAAGCTTTTTACCTTTACCCACACTTTTTCTATAAAATCAAACTGAAACACTAGAAAACCGAAAATATCCTTCAAGTGCTTTCCATGATAGAATATGTGAACATATAACAACATATCACTATCGTGATCTAACAACATATCACTATCGTGATCACAAAAGCTCGAGGTATCTCTCAAACTGTGGCATGTCTAAGCATTCCGTGTGATCATACACGGGTTGATTAACCATTGGTGTAACTCTTACTATTCCCGAGTCATTATCTAGATCCAAATGTACTAGTATTGATCCTTGTAATGTTAATCCGTAAAATTCTCCTTTGAAAACTGTCACAAATTATTTTATAAATCTTTGTTATGAAATTCTTGATTATAACCTGGCCTGCAGAAGTAAAATGTAGGTGGCTTCAACATCCGTGTCATCATCACGAGTCTCATCAATTAGGAAAAGTATGCGACATTCAGGATCATGAGGTGGTGCGGATAAAAGGTACATCAAATTGCCGTACTCAGGAAGTGGTGAGAGTTGAATTTTGTCCATTAAAGTATGATTCCAAACGTAACAATCACCCGAATCAAAGTTTAGTAAATATGGGAATTTCTATCCCCATATTTAAAGCATTTCATTTTCTTTTTCTTTTTTTTGTCAAAGATTCAAAATATTGGTTAAAGATCCTAAATAATGAGGATAAACGAGTAATTTCATGCATAATATTCGAGAAGAGAAAAAGTAAAAAATTTGGATATGTTATTTGGGAACTGCTAATGGATATGACATATTTTTGGTAACAAGACTAGCATGTTTTCTGTTAACTCTTGTTATCAAACACTTAAAAGATACACACGCAGTAACACTAACGGGCCATAGAAACAATTATGAAAGTTCAATTCTCCCTATAAAATTGTACGCAATAACCATTTATTTAGATTATTTTAGTATGATTATTGACATTTATATTATATCCTCTCATTAGATTAGTTTGTGTAAAAGTATAAATATATATTGGTACAAAATAATTTATATGATTTTTTGAATTGATGGATATTCACCCAAGCCTGAATTTCTTCCACAAAGTTGGATGAAAAACAAACAAATGGACCTAAGTTCCCACCACATTCAACAAGTTATTCTCTCCTACTATGTTGCTAATTAACTTGCTCCTCCTCATCCTTTGTATTGGAATTTCTTGTAAGAATTAGTTTGTTATCCTTGTGGGGAATGTGGAAAAGTCCCACATCGGTGGCCTAAAGCAATTTTATGGGCCTCTTAAGTTCTTGTCCATTATAAATATTTGATTAAAAATACACACAGTCAAGCATATCAAGCATGTGTTTTAATACTTGTATAAATATTATTAAATTAAATTCTTCGACTTTGGCATTTCAAATATAAAAAATCCGAACAAACAGATACTTAGACGTGAGAGTCGATTGTATACAGGCAATTCCTTCTTTTAAGGAAAGTAGTTCTTACTTTCAATTTTCTAATTATTTTCTGACATTTTTCACATCGCCAAAAAAAAACTCCACTTGTTCCCTTTCTTTGATAGTTATATTATATAGTATTTCTTATCAGTTAGTGTTTTTATTGCTTGTCTACAAGAGTATTGGAAAACGAAAAAAATGAAATTAACAATCTAGGGTTTCCCTTATGGCTTAATTGTACGGGGACTATCATGAATTGTTTAGCAGGTGAATAATAAGGATGGTTATGCGCAAATTAAATAATAATGACATAGTTTTTATGCGGAGAATAATAATACATAGATTATTATGTAGAGCTTGTTTATGTTGTGGGTGATGCATTGATCAGTTCACATGGCGTGTGATGCTTCACGCGCTATGTGACCGATTTCCCTTTGCGTCGCGCACTTTTCTACTGCCTTTCCCAGTTCCTTCGTACATTGGAGCTTAAATACTAGCTTTGTTACGCGCTTAGATTTACTATTTACTTTTTTAGTCAGTATACATAGATTATATATTGTTTATATATATATTCGTTGACTATTTTTAGTTTAAGAAATTAGGTGGGGTGCTATTTGGGTTAATTCTTTTTTAAATTCAAGTTTTGACTCGTTCACATTGTCATGGATTTGGACAATTTTGTGCCAATTAGCTAGTTAACCGGATGGCGATGTGGTGTCATTTCTCCTTACTAGACTTATCTCCGAAACCTGATCCAACTGGAAATACCATTCTACGGGACTTGCACCCACAAAACAGAATTAACTTTATCAGCTCTTTGTGCTCAAATTATGAAGTTCGTTCGACCAAAATTATTACTTTTCTAGTCACGTATTTTATGAAAAACCTTTCGATAATTATCTTAGTAATCTCCAATCAGATACCTTGGATAGTAAATACATAGTATGAAAAAAACAAAAAGTTTTAATTTTTTTTTTTTTGGGGGAGGGGGGGGGGGGTGGTTGCGGTGGGGGTGGGGTTTGGGAGGGGTTGTTTCTCTTTATCTTGGTAATGAAGGCGTAGATGGCTTAAAGGTTTTGGCAGGAAGAGGCAAAAACCAAAAGGAAATCAAACCTTTTTTTTTTCTCTAGTTAAATATTACTAAGCAAAAATATCTATAGTTATATAAAAAAAGAAAGGTTTAATTTGCGTAATTCGAATAATGCTTGAAGAAAAAACAATGCCTGAAACTATGCAGTACGTTGAATTAATACCACATTAAGGTACACACGATATAAAGGAATTACTAATATTCTTATTTAATTTGGATAACAAGAGTATTAGCTAGTGATAATATTATTTTTCTGGAGATTGAGCAATAATTATAAGTAGAAGACAAATGGAACTTTAAACATCTAAGAAGCAAATTAAAACATGTACTATCGAATTATATTATTACTTAACTTGTTAAAAAAAACCGTGCGATTGTATGCGACAATAGTAAGAGACTTAACTAGTTAAAATGAAATGAATGTGCAAATTAGCAAAAATTATACCGAAATAAAGACATAATTAAATCGAGTAACGAACCAAGAACAAAACTTGTTAAAAGTTTTACAGTATACAGACCTAATAAATTGAAAAACAAAACAAAATACCAATTTTTTTAGTTCGGCTCGAGTTTTGTATGAGTCAGTCATAGTTCATCAAATAGAATAAGTAATGGACTCCAATTACAATAAGGCAAAGGAGTTAGAATTAGCTCAAATACAAGGAAAGACGTTATTACTTGAATCCTTTCTCATAAATAATTAGGACTTCCTCTTATCTCGAAGTAATAAATAACGTTAAAAACATTTTTACACTTTGGGTATGTAGTAACTTTTAAATAAGTTAATTAAGTAGTCCTTTTCCAATTACAGTTTAACTAAGGAAAGGAAGTCCTTTGCCATTTCTAGTTGGACTGGTATAACTTTCACTTTATTTAAGCTTTGAAGTCTAAGCAAATCTTTCTCACGCTATTCTTCTTCTCAAAAGACTAAATTTAAAGTGAAAGGAGGGTGCAGATTATGATGAATTTTGGTCTGATCGATTCCTCGTCGCCTTGTTTGATGACATTAAAAGGAGAAACTGACATTGTAGAATTCTTTAATGAGAATCTGGGAATACTAAGTATCAAGTGAAACTCAGCTTTAGAGACACCTACGTGGGAATTTTATGGGAAGCCCTTGTCATGTGAAAAACAAAGCTCAATTCGACATATTTACACGGCAGAAGATGTCGATAATGGAGGAATATTAGCTGTATTGCTAACTCACGACGAAAGAAAAGTAGAGGTTTGAAGGTACAACGTGAATGGAGGGGTTTTGGAGAGGGAACAAATAAAAAGTTTGGATAATAAAATGCTGTTTGTGAGCTTTGGAGCTTCCTACTTGAAACCATGTGTTGCACAAGGATTAGGAAAAGTTCCTTGGAAGGGCGACGTAAGGCTAAGCAACCGATGTCAGTGCGGTTGCTATGCGCCAACTGAGGTCCTCGCCGTACGCTAGACTAGATTGTCAGTGCCGTACGGGAAAACCAATGTCGTGAGCAATTGAGCAGCGGAAAATGAGTAATTGATGATGAAAGCTGATGATTGTATTGATGATGATGAAAGCTATTACAAGATGCAATGCGGTGTCGGGGGGAGAGACACCAGTACAGAGAATTGTTTGAATGCTTGAATGTTTGAATGCTTTGGTCGGATGAATTTTTCACCAGGTTGATGTGTTCAGCTTGTATGTGGATTTCCCGATGCGCCTTTCAATGAAAAAAAAGGCCCAATGTAGTTTTGCAATAGGCGAGGATCTTGGGTCCTTTTTGTGATGTGGGAGGCCTCACGTCCGCCTAAGATATATTTTCCAATGTTTCACGAAAACAACAAGAGCGTTTTCTATTGTTTGGCGCAAATATTACTCTTTGGATTACCATCTCAATAGAGTTTTCTCAAGTCCAAATTGTTACAACTCTTGGTCGTCCAACCAAGATCCTGCATTTGGATTGAACAAGATATGAGCACCTCACGATTGAAGCAAAGAATGATTAATTTGTTAAACTAATTATCATTCCTCCTTTTTTGTTTTGACGATTATTTTTCACTAGTTTCTTTTCACTAGTTTCTTTAAACCGTGATTTCTCAAATATTATCCTGAATAGGATTTTAAGACTGGCTAAAATATAAAATCAAATTGAACCATACAAACATGTAGCTTAGCTTGACTCGTGTAGGAACTCACTCTTTGAGAGCCTTATTAGGTATTTGGATAATATTTGGTTGAAGTTAAAATTAAAAAAAAATAAACTGAAAAAGATTATTTAGAAGTTGAAGTTGACATGAACTTGGTTAAAAAGGTTGAGAATTTGTCAATAAAATTTATTTATTTCACTTGAAATAGTTCCAACAAGGCAACAAGTTTTCCAAAATTTCTATACACCGTCGATTACACCAACTTTCATTCGAGCTTCCGGCGGTTCATTCATCTAACCATAAATAAGCTACTTTTGATTTTTCAATATTTTCCTTTATTAATCACTCAAAAAACTGAAGTATAAAGAAAGATAATTATTCATAAAAAGAACTGCAATTTAATTTATTTGCTTAATAGACAAGCAAATTAAAGAAATCATAACTATACTTAACAATAAAATACTTCAAAAAGCACACGTACGACGGAAACTTTTTGTTAGAAAAAGAATAAGTCCCACTCCTATTAACAGAAGGGCCCTTCCACTCGGCACTGTCGGATTACTAAGAACTTTTGTCCCTGCTCGATGGGTGGATCTTGCAGTCAAGCTCTCTTCTGCATAGGCCAAATATAAGCTCCTATTTGGCCATAAAATTTGCGATCTTTTTTTCAAATGTTGTTTTCAAATATCTGTTTGTTTATATATTTTAATTATTTTTTGGCAGATTTTGAAAACAAAATCTTCAAATCCCAAAAACATCTCTAGAGAAGTTTTTGAAGTTTTCTACTCACAAAACTTTAAATTCTTTTCAAGTAAAATATATGTCCAAACACAATTTCAACTTTAAAAAACTATTTTTTAATCTCATCTTCAAAAACTCATTTTTTCAAGTTTCAATTAAATCTATGTCTACACGCTAGGCAAAAATAGTATTGACAAGGGGATGTAGCTCAGATGGTAGAGCGCTCGCTTAGCATGCGAGAGGTACGGGGATCGATACCCTGCATCTCCACTTTTGAATAATCTAACCTGACGTTTTTATATCTATATTTTTTTTCTCTTTTAAAGATGGTGTAGATTATATTTTTCTTTAAATTGATTTATCCGGTCAGATAAAATGGAATTGACGGTATATGGAAAGGTAGGAATATATACCTGATTGAGCTCGAAAATAGCTTTGGATATATTATGGCCAGCAGTAAAATTTCGACGTTAAGTTAACAACTTACATGGAGGCATATTTACAAATACTTTGATAATTGTCATTTGGTAATACTAAACAAGTGAAAAAAGTCCGAAATGGGTGTTTGATAATTTTGAGAATTATAGCTGAATACGTTGAGGGATTAATGTACGAAGCGAGAAATTAAAGAGAAAAATTAACCTGATGTTTTGCAGATATAGTGGTGCCTTCGTCTATACCAATTGGTAAGATAGATTGAAGCTCAAGACCAATATAGGCCATTTTATAAAGATATCCTTACATAAATAGCCGGCGGGTTCACTGTTGGTAGAGTGGTTATATTTTAAAGCACCTCGTTTAAATTTTATACGAGGTGCGCTAATTTTTTTCCCACCATTTAAATAAAGCAGCAACTAAACAAAAATGGTTCCATGGTCTAGTGGTGAGGAGACAACCCATCTCCTCAACAACAAGAAGCAGAGGGTTCATTTTCTAATGGGCGTTTTGTTGATTTCATCGAATAATACTCGGGTTATTTGTAAGATTAGTGTAAATTCAGCTATTTGTTTTTTGTTTTTATTTTGTATAGCTATGATATCCTAAATTGCTCGAACTCTTCATTTTTTATGTCGCACCGTATCGACACGTGTGTGTGGGTGTGAGATCCGTACTAGATTTCGCCAATTGATTTTGGGTACTCTGACCAACATCGACGAGGAATTCGAGACAGATACAATGATTTCTTAAATCAAAACAAAAGCTATGGTGAAATTTTAATTTAGGCATATTTTTATAAATCCATTTTTAGATATTTGAATTATTTTTAGGAGAATCACTGCACTCATATCCGTACCTAGATACCTAAAATTTAGATCATGAAAGGTCCAATCTCTAGATCCGCACTCGTATCAGACATCTGCACCCGAGTCCGAGCAACTTAGAATTGATGTCTAGGCCAGCATGCGTGCACATAGACAAATCAACAGGGTGTCAATGCAAATTTGAGTGAATACACTATTTGTCAGTGTTGTGAAGAGCGTGAAGCGAGGAAAAGCGACAACCCCCATTTCACGAGAAGCGAGAAGCGAAGCGCTCGCTTTTTTGAAGTGAAGCGAAATTTTAAAAAATAAAAATAAAATAATACTGCATAGACAACACATGTAATTGTAAGCAAATGTTCAATACTTCAATTAAAAAACTAAAGAGTAACATCAATTAAAGCACAAAATGAGCATCATATTCTTCTACAAGATTGTCAAGTTCTTGTACTCCACTATCATTATAATATTCCTCGTTATCTTCTTCAACTTCCTCTTCTTCATCAACTAGGGACAAAGTAGCTGCCTCTTTTCCCTTCCTCCGTGAACTTAAAGTTGAGGTACTCCCCCTCAAACCATAAATCCTCTCCCCAATTCCACGCGCCTCCGCAACATCACCCCAAGTGAAATCAGAAGTATCCTCAAATACTTTTTTATCTGCATGATCTTCTGGGACTCCAGTTAGCCATTCATTAGCATCATCGATGTTATCCAAACTAATTGGATCAATTACATTGCGAGAGTTGTAACGACGCCTCAATGTTCTATTGTACTTAATGAAGACTAGATTATTGAGACGCTTCGAGGTTAGTTTATTCCTCTTTTTGATATGAATCTGCAAATAATAAGTAATTAGTAAGATTAGGACAATTGAGATATAATTTAATTATCTCAATATACTAAATATTTCTTCTTAGTTCTTACATGCTCAATTTAGTGCCGGCCCAAGGGTAAGGCTGCTAAAGCAGCTGCTTTGGGCCTTATAATTTTTGGGGCCCCAAATTTTTCTAATAGGTTATATATTAATTTATTTTTAGAAGAATATTTAGTAGTATTTTGAATGAGAAAGTACAATTTTTTATAGTAAAAAAGTAGGATTAAATTGTTGATCATAAATTGAGAAAAAATATCTTTTTGGGAATCACTCTCTAGACCATAAATTGAGAAAGGATTCGATTATTAATTCATAACTCAAAAAAGGTTAAAACCTTAATACAGTCCCACAACGTCTATATCTCAAGAGAAATTAAATGGATTAGATAAAATTATTAATAACTTTATGAAAAGCTAGAAATATAGAATTTAAATAAAATTATATATGAATTTTTTCTTCTATATATTAAAAAAAAAAAGCCCCTCATTGAAGTTTTGCTTTAGGCCTCCATATTTATTGAGCCGCCCCCGGCTAAAACACGCTCCAATTTCTTTCACACCCGGATGAGCTACATGTTAGACTTAGAACCTTGATGACAAACTTTTGTAAATCTAGAGTGGGATAGCCATGTTGCTTCCACCATTCAACTGTAGAAGTAGAACAAATTTTCAAAATATAATATTGATAAAGAAATAATTTATTAACTATAAAATAACATAAAAGCACTCGCTTACCTGGTGACTTCGTCTTTCTTTGTGTAATCGCCATGTTCTTTCCAAAAAGTTGCTCAGCATTCCTATAAATACTACCGATTATATGCGATTTTTGACGATAGATTCCCCCATTTGAAATCTTATCATAAAAAAGACATCTAATGGCCATCTTGTTGGTCTCGCTAACTCTTTCAGAGTAAGCCCAAGTCGGGTCTTTCCTATCTTCTTTTGGCGCCATTAAAAGAACAACTACATAACACATACGAAAAGCAATAAGAACTAAGAATAAAAGATATAAAAAATTAGAGGATTTCTCTATTAAAAACTAGAAAAATTGGGCAGTAATTTTCTGGAAAAAATTCGCGAGCATTTCGTCGCTCTTTGGACGTTTAGAAAGAAAAAAAAGAAGAAGAAGAAGAAGAAGAAGAATGAATGAAAATCAGAAGTTCAGAACATACCTGTTGAAGTCTTGAACTTGAAGTTGAAGAAGAAGAAGAACAACCCTAGTTGATGCTTTGAGATTCTTTCAGAAATCAGAAGTAGATGAAGAAGAAGAAGAAGAAGTCGCTGCTGTTGGAAGTTGAAGAACCCTAGTCGCTGCTGTTGAAGAAGTCCAGACCAGTGTTTAATCCAAAAAACTCATTTTTAATAAAATAGGGTGGGGTATTTTAAAACAGAGAAGCAGACGCTTCTTCGCTTCGCTTTCCCCGCTTCTCGCTTTTTACAGAGAAGCGGTCGCTTTTACTGACCTGATTCACTTCACCTTGTTGAAGCGCTGCCCTTCACGCTTCGCCTCGCTTCTCGCTTAAAGCGAGGAAGCGGGTGCTTTTTTAAACACTGCTATTTGTATATATAAAAACAAAGTTTATTATTACCCTATTTGTACAGCGTAATTGTTGGACGAATCCCCTTCAACACACTTAGCTCCGCCACAGCTCCATGTGTATAGGATAACTTTGCTTGCGGATACATGATTTAAACTTGGCGATTCAAAATCTTTGAGAGATTTAGCCTAAGCACATTGTACTGTTGAAATTATGAGTTCAGAATTTAATTTCAGTTGAAATTTTAGTGGTATTTTAGGCCACCTATCGGGGTTAAATCAGCAATGTTAAACCTACTGATATATTTTTATTTGGATGGATAATTTAAAAATTAAGTCTTTCTTATGTATGAAGAGGAAAGGGTATTGATATGCTTCCTATGGGATTTCTCTAGCAAGCAAAGTTTTGTTTAGTTTATGAAAATAGCAATGAGAAAGCTGAGATTTTTGTTCATTGACAAAAATAATTGTGGAGGTTATTATGAGCTCATTGTCTTTTTTTGATCAGGAAATGTGAATTCTGAGCTCTTTGTCGAAAAGCATACATTGTGTCTTTGCTTGCAACTGTCCCAATGTGCAAGTGGAATATGAATTCACAATAAAAATGCAGAAACTTGTAGCCTTTGCTGGATGTGGTTGCGACGATTCATGTGGCAATCCATGATCATTGCATTTCCATTCTCAACTTTAGCTAGAATATTAGCTGCTTGTGTTGAAATTGTCAAAAGTTCCACATCGGTGGATGACAATTTTGAATGGGAATTTTACCCTATAAAAGGAGGCCTAATGTTTAGGATTTAAATACACCTCTCATTTGCCTTTTTTATCTTCTTAAGACATTTGTATCTTCTCTCTTTAGTATTATTTCACTTGTAATTTTGGAGTGAAATAAAATATTGATTGTGTCCGAGAAAGTAGGCAAAATTGGTCGAACCTCGTAAATTCTGGTGTTCTTTTATTATTGTCTTATTGTCTTGTTTATTATTTAGTGGTTGTCATAATTTTTGGTATAATAGTTGTGACTCATTCACACTATATACATTTGGCTTTCGCAACAATTGGTATCAGAGCCAGGTTACTGTCTAAGTATGCTCTGTGGTTGCAGCATAGTCTGATCTTTCACATCAGAAAAGATCTATCTTGGCAACTGAGTCAAGGTTCTGTCTGAGTATGCTCTGTGGTTGCAGCATAGTCTGATCTTCCACATCAGAAAAGATCTATCTTGGTAACTGAGTCAAGGTTCTGTCTGAGTATGCTCTGTGGTTGCAGCTTAGTCTGATCTTTCACACCAGAAAGAAAATAATCTTGATTTGTGTTGTCAGCTACTAAATAATATTTGTGTCAAAATGGGAGACAATAAACAAGAAGAATCTACATCAAGTGTCAATAATACGTCATCGTTGACATCTTCACTTATGACAAGAATTGTGTCAAATGCAAAATTTGCGGTAAAATTTTTTGACGGGTCAGAATATTTTGGGATGTGGCAAGGCGAGGTTCTAGATGTTCTTTTTCAACAAGGGCTAGATCTTGCCATTGAAGAAAAGAAGTCAGATGTTATTGGAGAAGAAGATTGGAAAATTATCAATCATGTTGCTTGCAGTACCATTCGATCCTACCTTGCTTGAGAGTAGAAATATCCATACACAAAGGAAACTTCAGCAAGTAAATTATGGAAAGTACTGGAGGATAAATTTTTGAAGAAAAACAGTCAAAATAAATTATACATGAAGAAGAGACTGTTTCGCTTCACCTATGTTCCTGGTACCACAATGAATGAACATATTATCAGTTTCAATATGTTGGTCACAGATTTGCAAAATATGGATGCAACTTTTGATGATGGTGACTTGGCCTTGATGTTGTTGGGGTCACTTCCTAATGAGTACGAGCACCTTGAAACTACTCTACTCCATGGAAATGACAGAAATTTCTCTCAGAGAAGTTTGTTCGGCTTTGTACAGCTATGAACAAAGAAAGGGAGAAAAACAGAAGGGCGGAGAAGGAGAAGCACTAATTGTGAGGGATCGTCCTCAAAATCAAACGAGGACTAAGAAGGGAAGATCCAAGTCGAGATCTAGACCCAACAAAGATGAATGTGCCTTTTGTCGAGAAAAGGGGCACTGGAAGAAAGACTGTCCGAAGTTGAAGAATAAGGCCAGACATAACAATGGAAAGGCCATTATGGATTCAAATGTAGCTGATTGTGATGATTCAGACTTCTCATTAGTTACAACAGAGTTATCAACATCATCAGACATATGGTTGATGGACTCGACTTGTAGCTATCATATGTGTCCCAACAAGGACTGGTTCGTGAATTTTCAAGAAGGAGAATATGGAGTCATCCACACAGCGGATAACAACCCTCTTACCTCATATGGCATTGGTTCAATAAGATTAAGGAGCCATGATGGAATGATCAGAACATTAACAGATGTTCGATATGTACCGAGTTTGAAGAAGAATCTCATCTCTGTGGGAGCCCTAGAATCAAAAGGGTTCAAAATCATTGCAGAAAATAGAGTGATGAGAATATGCTCCGGTGCACTAGTGGTAATGAAGGCCAATCGGAAGAACAATAACATGTACCGCTATCGTGGTAGTACAGTTATTGGGACAGCAACAGTGACATCCAGTGATGACAAAGAGGCAGAAGCAACCAAGCTATGGCACATGCGCTTGGGACATGCTGAAGGAAAATCCTTGAAAGCTCTATCTAATCAAGGATTGTTAAAAGGCGTAAAGACTTGCAACTTGGAGTTTTGCGGGCATTGTGTCAAAGAGAAACAGACAAGGGTTAAATTTGGTACAACGATCCATAATACTAAAGGTATTTTGGATTATGTACACTCTGATGTTTGGGGTTCTTCCAAAACACCTTCATTGGGTGGGAATCACTATTTTGTAACCTTTGTTGATGATTTTTCCTGAAGAGTACGGGTGTATACAATGAAGAGGAAAGATGAAGTGTTGAGAATTTTTCTCAAATGGAAGACGATGGTGGAGAATCAAACAGGCAGGAGGATCAAGTATATTCGCACAGACAATGGAGGTGAATACAAAAATGATCATTTCAATAAGGTCTGTGAAAATGATGGCATCGTCCGACACTTCACTGTCAGACATATACCACAACAGAATGGAGTGGCAGAACGTATGAACCGGACTTTACTGGAGAAGGTACGGTGTATATTGTCCAATGCTGGCTTGGGCAAAGAATTTTGGGTTGAGGCAATTACATATGCATGCCACCTCATTAATCGTCTACCATCTGCTGCTATTGATGGCAAGACACCATTTGAAAAATGGTATGGAAAACCTTGCTGTAGATTATGACTCTTTGCACGTGTTTGGCTCAATTGCATACTATCATGTGAAAGAGTCAAAATTGGATCCGAGAGTAAAGAAGGCTATATTTATGGGGATTACTTCTGGAGTCAAAGGATACCGCTTATGGTATTCAGAGACAAGGAATATTATATTCAGCAGAGATGTTACCTTTGATGAATCTGCCATAACAGATAAGGTGACAGTTGAAGATGTCAAACAAACTGGTGGTGCATCAAAGTAGATGGAATTTGAGGAAAAATTTATTTTTCCTACACAAGAAGCAGAGGAGGAAACTCATGAAGATTACCCTCTGGAAGAAGAGCCAGTAGAGAGGGAGATTCCAACTCAGGAACCTCGACAACAACTTGAATCAATAGCAACCAGCAGGCCAAAAAGGATAATAACGAAACCTGTTCGTCTCATAGAGACGGTTGCTTGCGCAACCTCAATTGTAGCTGATGGTGTTCCTACCACTTATAAAGACGCAATCCAAAGTTCAGAAGAAGATAAGTGGAGGATTTTCATGAATGAAGAAATGCAGTCCCTTCATCAGAATCATACATGGAAATTGGCCAATCTCCCGAAGGGAAAAAAATAATTGGGTGCAAATGGGTATTTGCAAAGAAAGAAGGATTTCCTAACCAAGAAGATGTTCGCTACAAAGCAAGATTGGTGGCCAAAGGATATGCTCAGAAAGAGAGAATTGATTACAATAAAGTATTTTCTCCAGTTGTAAAACATTCCTCCATTAGAATTATGTTGGCTTTGGTAGCACAATTGGATTTGGAACTAGTTCAGATGGATGTAAAAACTGCGTTTTTACATGAAAACTTGGAGGAGGAAATCTATATGAATCAGCCAGAAGGATTCAAAGTTGCTGAAAAAGAAAATATGGTATGCAAACTTAAAAAATCGTTGTACGGATTGAAATAATCTTCTAGATAATGGTACAAGTGATTTGATAAGTTTATGTTGCGGCAAGGGTACAAGAGAAGCAAATACGATTATTGTGTGTATTGGCGCAAACTTAATGATGGTTCCTTTGTATATCTTCTCCTATATGTTGATGATATGTTGATAACTTCCAAGAATTCGGAAGAAATTGATAAGTTGAAGATTCAACTGAAGGAGGAGTTCGAGATGAAGGATCTGGGTGAGGCAAAGAAAATTCTTGGCATGGAGATAATAAGAGATAGACGTACAAAGAAACTCTGTTTATCTCAGAAAGAATATTTGAAGAGAGTACTAAAGCGTTTTGGCATAGATAAGAAGACTAAGCCAATTAGTACGCCACTTGCTCCCCATTTTAAGCTAAGTACTACTATGTCGCCAAAGGATGAAACTGAACAGGAGTATATGTCAAGGGTACCATACGCAAATGTTGTTGGTAGCTTGATGTATGCAATGGTTTGTACGAGACCTGACATTTCACAAGCCGTTGGAGTTATTAGCAGATATATGCATAATCCAGGAAAGGAGCATTGGCAAGCTGTGAAATGGATTCTACGGTATATTCATAGTACTGTAGATGTTGGGTTAGTTTTTGAGCAGGAAGGCAATCGGTCTGTAGTTGGATATTGTGACTCAGATTTTGCGGGTGATCTGGACAAACGAAGGTCAACTACTGGTTATGTGTTTACTTTTGCAAAGGCACCAGTTAGTTGGAAGTCTACTTTGCAGTCAACAGTTGCTTTGTCTACAACAGAGGCAGAGTACATGGCTATTACAGAGGCTGTGAAGGAGGCAATTTGGCTTCAGGGGTTGCTAAAGGAGCTTGGTATTGAACAAAAAAATATTACATTTTTTTGTGATAGTCAAAGTGCTATTCAATTAGCGAAGAACCAAGTTTATCATGCAAGGACGAAGCACATTGATGTTCGGTATCATTTCGTACGAGAAATCATAAAAGAATGTGGAGTCACTGTGAAGAAAATTCATACTACGGAGAACCCTGTTGATATGCTGACAAAGGTGGTGACTGCGGTCAAGTTTCAACATTATTTGGATTTGATCAACATTGTTGAACACTAAAGATTGAAGATGAAGACACAACCAAAATTTGTTATTGAGAGAAAATTAAAGATGTGGAATTTTGCCAAGGTGGAGATTTGTTGAAATTGTCAAAAGTCCCACATCGGTGGATGACAATTTTGAATGAGAATTTCACCCTATAAAAGGAGGTCTAATGTTTAGGATTTAAATACACCTTTCATTTGCCTTTTTTATCTTCTTAAGACATTTGTATCTTCTCTCTATAGTATTATTTCACTTGTAATTTTGGAGTGGAATAAAATATTGATTGTGTCCGAGGAAGTAGGCAAAATTGGCCGAACCTCGTAAATTCTGGTATTCTTTTATTGTTGTCTTATTGTCTTGTTTATTATTTAGTGGTTGTCATAATTTTTGGTATAGTAGTTGTGACTCATTCACATTATATACATTTGGCTTCCGCAAGAGCTTGCACGTGAAAAAATAAGTACATATTCGCTCAAATCAAAGGGATAACAAATGAAAAAGAATAAAGAATTAGCAAAGGATATGCTGGATTTAGTGTATGTGGTTAAAATGCTTGTGACATATTCTGTTAGTTCTTGAACACAGACATGACATTTGCATTCTGCTATACCATTTTTCATTTTTTGCGTTATTGCCTGACCTAATTGTAGCTTGTATGACTGAATCCCAGATGAGTGACTTCCTTTTCCCTTTAACTGAATGGATTTAAATTGTGTTAGAACTTAGAAGGAATCCATATGTTCTCTTTTTCCCTAAGTTTGCTGGTTGCTCATGTGTAGCTTTCGGACAAGAGGAATGTCGGGATTCTTGACATTCAGGGGAAGTCCTTTGTGTCAATACGTGACTTTGCCAGAGATGAGTTTACTTAGCTAACTATGTATTGCTTGATTTTGTTATCTAGTTGATTGTTTACTCTTAATCCACACGAACTACTTATGCCAGAGTTCCTTCAATTTCCTCATGCTGTTTCTTAAATATCTCGTCAAATTGTAGCTATTACCTTAATTTCCTTTCCCTATTTAAGGAAGAAAGACATTGTTTTCATAATTTTCTTGAACCTTTTTCTGAATTTGGAGACGAAAACTTAGCACACAACCACTTAAAATAAGCTTTTACAGATCCTCAAGTCCAGTGGCGGAGCTACAAATGTAGCTACGGATTTGGTAACCCGAGTTCAAATTTTGGTGGAACCTTTTCCCTCTCCTTTTTTCCCTTTCTTTTTGGTTTCCCCTTTACCTTTCGCTCTTCGAATCAATCTTACTACTTTACTTTTACTCTATCTTTCTTTATACTAAATGTATCCAAACTCTTATCCCTGATCCCCTAATCAATCTTACTAATTCACTATTATTCTTCTTCTTTCACTCCCTTCACACACACACACACACACACACACACACACACACACACTGAATAATAGAAGAACCTAAACGCCGAAAGATCCGAGAAGTTGTCTTGGACATCCTTAAAACAACTGACTTAGAAACAGCGACAGGGTAGGTGTTCGAACCACTGCAGCACAGCAGCTTGGTACTGAGATTTTGAACATCCAAGAGAAGCACTTTACAAGGCATTTTATTGAGTCTTTTTGACTCTCAAGTCTTAATAGTTGAACAACCCACATTGGATAATAATAAAAGAACCAGTACAGCAGAAAAAGGGACTAATACAGATTTTGTAGCTGAAGAACAATTGTCAGCAGACCAACCACCTACTCAACAACAAGAAAAGCAAAGGGTTCATTGCCTAATGGCCGTTTTGTTGATTTCAACGAGAATAATGGTCGAATTATTTGTAAGGTTAGTGAATATCAACTAATTTTTCTTTTGTTATAATAGTGGTGTTTTAAGCAAAAAAAACACTAGGTAATGTGTGCTGGTGGGAGATAGCAAGTAGAATAGTTCAGGTGCATGCAAACTGGTCAACAATTGAGGGTGCCTAACTCTGCACAGTAAGCCTAATGTTAGTTTTGTTTTTTAATGGATAATTTAAAAATTAAGTCTTTGTTATGTATGGAATCTTGCAGAGTAAAATCCTTATTGTGCAAAATTAGAGAATCTTTTTAGCCTATTGCACAACTCGAAAAAGCTCATTTTTTGGCTTACGAAAAAAAGAGGAGCTGAGTAGTTTCAGGTGAATAGATACTCCGCGATAAAATCTATTATCAGTAGAAATTTGATGAGTTTCATAACTTTAAGTTGGTGAATTTTGTAACGAAACAAAATCAAGGGTAAGTTTGAAAGAAATTTTCTCTATTTTCAGTGTGGGCCTCATTTGTGTTTTTAAAGATTAAGATGTCTGAATCTGAATACACATCTGAATATTAAGATGCGTATTAAGATTAAGACATCTGAATATTAAGATGTGTATTAAGATCTGAATACTTAAGGATTAAGATTGTTTAATTTTTACTATTTGAATGTATAAATTCTTTATTTGAAAATTAATAAACATAAAATTTAAATGAAATCCTATTAGTCTAAATATTCTATCAATAATATATATATATTTTTAAAAATATGGTAGTTGCTGGTGGTGATGGCTAATGATGGTGCTTGTGAATGCCAACTAGAGGCGGTGGTTGGTGGTGGTTTTGGTTGATGGTGGTGGTTCAGCGTAGTAGCTAGTAGTGATTAGTAGTGGTGGTGATTATGATTGAGGATGGTGGTGTTAGGTGGTGGGTGGTGATAATTAATAATAGCGGGTGGTGGTGGTAGTTGTGATTGAGGAAGGTGGTGGTGGTTTATAATGATGGGCAGTGCCGACTATGGTTATTGATGGTGATAGGGTGGTAGATTGTGATAGTTGAGGAGGATGAGTGTTTGTTGTGGTTGAGAATGATGGTGGTGGGAGTGGTGGGGATCGTGGTGGTAGTCGATAATGGTGGCGGCTATGATTGATGATGATAGTGGTGGTGGTGGCATCATGGTAATAGTTGATAATGGTATGCGGCGGCGACAATTAAAATTGAATATGAATGATAGCATCTTAATGAAATTAAGTCTCTGTTATAGATCTTAATCATACAGGCCTATTCAGACTAGTTAAGTAGTTGTGAAGAAAAAAAACAAACACACTTAATGATTAAGATTTGAATAATTAAGATTTAAACTTTAAAACAACGCACTTAATGTCTGTTTAAGTCTGAGATTAGAATAATTAAGATTCATACCTCCATTAAGTGCAAACAAATGAGGCCTGCGATTAGGGAAGAGTGAATTCAAAAGAGAGGACTAATAATGTAAAACTTGTATTTGATACAATTGATCCTAATGGGACAAAATCTAGGAAAAAAAGATCTACGAGAAGAGATCCCCTATGGGATCAAATAGGATTATATTGATAGAGGATATATTTATCCAGCCGCAACTAGTTTTGGATTGAGTGGTAGTTGATTGATTGATTTTGATAAAGATTACTGAAAAGAAAAGGGTTTTGATATGCTTCCTTTGAGATTTCTCTGGCAAGTGAAGTTATGTTTTTCTTTTCTAAAAAATGCAATGAGAAAGCTGAGATTTTTGTTCACCAAAGAAGAAAGCTCATTGTCTAAAGCATATATTACGTCTTTGATTGTAACTACCCATTTTGCAAGTGGAATATGAAGTATCCATAAAATTGCAGAATCCTATGTCGTTTGCTTGTTGTAGTTGCAGCGATTCATTCAGCAAATCATGGTCACTGCATTTCCATTCTCAACTCTAGCTATTATATTAGCTGTTTGCACGTGAAAAAAATACATATCCGGTCAAATCAAAGGGATAACAAATGAAAAAGAATAAAGAATTAGCAAAGGATATGCTGGATTTATTGTATGTGGTTAAAATGCTTGCGACATATTCCAATAGTTCTTGAACACAGACATGACATTTGCATTATGCTATGCCATTTTTCATTCACGTGTTGTTAGTTGTTTGTTACTGAACCCCAGATGAGTGATTTCCTTTCCCCTTTAACTGAAAGGATTTAAGGAAGAAAGACACTATTTTCATAATTTTCTTGAACCTTTTTCTGAATTTGGAGAAGAAAACTTAGCAGACAACCACTTAAAATAAGCTTTTACTGATCCTCAAGTCCAGTGGAGGAGGTACAAATGTAGCTACGGATTCGATAACCCAGTACTTCGGCTCATACCTTGTATTTGTGTTAAGAAATCTTATTTAATATGAGATAATCTAGTCCGAACCCAGTAAGTTATTCTGATCTAAACTCCAGAACCCATATACTCAAAATCCTAGCTTCGCCTCTGCTCAAGTCTTATCTACAGTCTGATGTAGACCTTTTCGGGGTACATATATAAACGTTATCGAGGTATTTTAGTGATTTGAGATGGTCATAGCTATAGTTAGAAAGCAAGGACTATGGGAGCATACAAAGCTAACTAACAAGCGGTATGATATTGACTAAACACATGTTTGAGATTTGTCATAAGATAACTCAAGGCATTTTTTAACAACTTGAGTCGGTTTGTAATTGATATTTAAGTTATATAGAGATAATATTTTTGATGAAGAAGTTATATAGATAGTTAAATTTGTAAAGTTTGACTTCTAATTAGTTCAACCTCATTAATTAGTCAACTTGGTGCACCCATGAGGTTTAACGTGTATAGTAGATCTGTTGTCGTTCGTAGAGGATCATATTATGTTGTAGATTCTTAACTTCTTGGTGTACTGCTTGTATACCGGAGATTTTCCCATTATCAATAACATTATTTACCTTATCAAAAAATAATCTAGTACATCAGATTGGATAAGGGAAGATGACCCCCCCCCCCCCCCCCCGATTTGTATCATATAAGGGGATTATAGGTTTTAGACTGTAAAGTCCAGTCCTCTTCTTAGAGATTTGTTTTTGTTCCAATGTCATGTATGTCCACTAATTGTACTTTATAGTTAATAGTGAGATAGCATGTGTTACATTTCTTTTACCTTTTCCTTGACAGAAGTACCCAAATAATGGAGCTTTGATTTGATATGGCTCAATCTAGTAAATTTAGTTAGAGACTAAATAGATTTTTATTTGTTGGGAATAAGGTGGGAGTAAATAGGGGCCATTTACTTTGGATGAAGTCTGAGCAAGCATGCTTCTGTAGCGGTTTTTGAGCTGTTAAAAATATGTGTATTGTTGTGTGAATTAACAACCATTTTTCATTGGAAACCATCTTTAACTCGCTCGAATCATCTAAAACCTTACATACTTCTGACTTAGTTCATTGTGTATTCAACAGAATGCAATGGGAGTTCTCAAGAAAACATATCTAATTACACAGTAATGCCTGCATACATTTGCGAGCTTTCCTAGACATCTTAAGTATACCAATTCTTTCTACAATTTCCTGTTTTATCCGTGCAAGAACCACCTCACTATGTACAGTTATTCCCTTAAACAGCTTCCAATTCCTACTTTTCCATGTATGATATATCTATCACAGAGCACCCCTAATAGCTGCTATCACCTCCTTTTTGAATTGTCGCCAGTGTTTCCTTTTAATATCTTGATATCTTTATTTTATAAATAAAGATATAAAAATTATTCTACTGATTAATTGTGTTTGTTATATCTCCCTGGCTATCTCCTTTCCCGTAGATTTTGGTTATTCTTATTCTATTGGCGTGGATGATCCAATTTATCTTTTCTAGATTAACAACCGGTGAAAAGCAAATTGTAGCAGAGGTGGCTGCTCGACGAAAAGAACAAATTCAGACCAGTATTTCCCAGTCAGTTGACCATCAAAAGGGGAAGATGCCTGCCGACAGAAAAGAAAATGGAGATGATGTCTGTAATTCGGCAATAATTACAAACTCAGGTTCAGATGCCTGTTGAGAGACAACAAACAGAAACTGTCAAACTGATATTTCGAATTGCGCCCCTCAGGGACAAATACAACTGAGTTCTCGTTACAACTTCCCTTGCCCAGAGCCTTGTTCCTGTTAAGACTATTCGTCTTGATGGAAAAAATTATTACTGCTGGAAGCATCAGATAGAAGTTTTCCTAAAGCAATTGAATATTGCATATGTGCTCAATGAGCCTTGCCCGAACATTCTTGAAAACTGACAGAAATGGTTGATGATGATTGATGACTTCCTTTGCTCTCACAACATATTTGAACTCTCTATCCGACAAGCTTTTTGAAGAATACTCAAAGAATAACTACAGTACCAAAGAATTTGGCACTGTGGGAAGAGCTTAGATCAACTTTTGATGAGGATTTTGGAACGAAGAGTTTCGAAGTTAATGAATATTTGCAGTTGCAAATGGTTGATGGCGTATCGATGCTTGAGCAGGTTCAAGAGCTTCACAAGATTGCTGATTCTCTCATGGCATCAGGAATCTGGATAAATGAGAACTTCCATATTAGTGTTATTATCGCAAAACTTCCCCCCTCTTGGATGTACTGTCGTGCAATGTTAATGCATGAAAATGTTCTGTCTCTTGACATGTTAAAGCATCCTCTAAGAGTGGAAGACGATTGTCGCAATCGCTGCAGAAATGATAATCATGAGAAGAGAGTTGGAGCACGACAAAGGGGTTGACAAAGCAGTGGTATAATTGTGGCAAGGAGGGGCACATCTCAAAAAGCTTTAGAGAAAGAAACTATGAAGTTTCTGCGAAGAGCAACAGGAGGGAAAGCGAAACCATCCCTGTTGTCACAAAAGCTAAGATTAACGGGAAGACAGACGAACTTGTAGCGACTGTTATACTGGTGTTAAGAGCAATGGAAAGTCTGATAAAATTAGTCCTAAGGTTACAAATACTAGCATGGTTGAGGAATTTAGAGGGAGCAACCAGTTCACCTTGCTTTTTTTTTTTTCAACTAGTGAAGGGGACCTTGGGGTAACTGCTAAAGTTGCTGCCATGTGACCAGGAGGTCACGGGTTCGAGCCATGAAAACAGCCTCTTGCAGAATTGCAGGGTAAGACTACGTACAATAGATCTTTGTGGTCCGGCCCTTCCCCGGATCCTGCGCATAGCGGGAGCTTAGGGTACCAGAATGCCCTTTTATTCTTTCAACTAGAGTATTGTTATAGTCAAATTTTGTTCAGACTCAATGTGCTTCCCATGAGGATAATAATACTCATACATAATCTACATTGACATTCTTCATGTGCCCAAATCCTTTACCAGAGAGAAGTTATTTAACTGTTGTTGGACACTTTGTGAAATAATTTGAGCATCCAATGGAAATCGTTTTAAACTCTTATGAATCTATTTGGATGTTCTTAAATGAATGCTTGATGATGTAGAATTTTATTTTCTCGCACACCCTCTGGACTTTGATTTTGGGTACATGAACATGAATACGGACATATCGAACGTCGTTAGCTCTGATATCATGTGAAACATTGAACCATCTAACCTTGTTAATATGAGTTGAGTGCCTTAATTTTGAATATCATTATATAATCATTCTAATACTAGTATATTAAGTAACTTGAGAATCCTTTTTTTGGTTTCCGATCCGATGTCCGGCACCCGCTTTGAGGCTTGACTAAATTCGGATTTGTATCGGAAAGTCTCACATTGAGGGGTAAAGTTCCTTAAGAAAAGCATTCCATAACCGGAAACGACCTGATGAACAATAATCATCGCTTCTGTGAGCACCTAAATTTTGACTATATTTGAATTTTTACCACCTTCTACTATGTAAATATTTTTAAAAATTTAATATATTTTTTTAGCTTTGTTACATTTTTTTTTTATATAGGGTAAGAATTAAAAATAATTTAAAATGTCAAATTATTACTATTAGTATTATTTTTATTTTTTTCTTTCTTTTAAAATAAAATAAATTAAACAAAAACCGAAAAAATTAAATATTTTTTTAAATTTTCGGATGGGAATAAAATAATAGGAAAATTAAAAGTATGGAATAAAAAAATAAAAGTAAAAGTAGGTGGAAATTATTTTTTAAAAAAAGTAAAATAAAAAAAATAAAAATAAAAGAATGTGGAAATTTTTAAAATGAAAAGTAAAAGAAAGTTGGAATTAAAAAATAAAAGTAAAGTTAGCTGAATTTTGTTTTAAAAAAAAGTAAAAGTAAGTGGAAATTAAAAAAAAAAGTAAGTAAAATAAGGGGAAAATAAAAGTAGGAATTTAAATATAATAAAATTTAAAAAATGGAAAATTAAAAACTAAAAGTAAAGGAAAGAGGGGAATTTTTTTATATTTTTAAAAAAGGGAAGTGGGAATTGTTTTTAATTAAAAAAATAGTAAAATAATAAAATAAAATAAATTTGAAACAAATTCGAATTTTTTTCTACAAATAGTAGAGAAATGTGAGGAGAAAGGAGGGAGAATGAAAAGAAAAAAAAGAGAGGAGGGAATTGAGAGAATTTTATTTTCTTCTTCTATGCTAAGGGAATTTATGTTCGTGTTATTCTTTTTCGTCTCTTCTTTTCGAAAGATCTAGCTATTCATCAACCAAAACACAACAAAAATGCTTCATAATATCCCTTTATACACGCCAAAAAGTGAAGTCAATAGTCGAGGCCGAGGATTCCGTTGGAGCTCCGTTCACTAGCTTTGATGTTCTTCTTTGCTTATGCTTGTTCGACGTTCGTCTGAGTTACTGTACCTGTTCTTGGAAACTCATTTAATTGGAAATTTTGTATTAAAGGTTTATTCTTTCCTCTATTCTTTTAATCTTATTTCATGTGATTTTATTTATTTGCCTTTAAATTTTATAAATAATAATATAAATTAGTCCTTAAAAGCTATATACTTAATCATGTTTCTAGAAATATGGTATTCAAACCTGCTTTAAAGTTGGGAAGATTTGGACCCTAATAAGTTTGGGCTTCAATTGTTGGATTGTAGGGCGTTGGATATGATGGTTTATTTATTCAAATATCTAAAATCATATACTTCTTTCACAAGTAATTCCATAATTCATGACCTTACAATAATCTCAAAAATATAGGAAGGATAATGAACACCGATAGAGTGCTTTAGGCACGCCTTTAATTAGTTTATCGCTACTATGTATACGTTCACGTGGCATGATTGTAATTTTCAAAAAATAAAATCGAAGTATGTGTTAACTTTGGCCAAAACAATCTTAATAATAAAATGTTATTAATTGTGTACACATACGCGTGACAAAATTTTGGCATAATAAATAAAACGGATTCATACACGTGATTCGTTTCAAAGATAATTCCATATTTGAATAATTAAAAGCGGATAGATAAATTATGGAAACTAATAAATCACAATTTATCCAAAATTAATTCAAGCCAAGTTGTAGTCAATAAAGCAACCGTGCTGGAACCACGGGACTTGGGGAATGCCTTACACCTTCTCCCCGGTCAATAGAATTTCTTACCCGGACTTTATTTTCGCAGACCAATAATAAAAGAGTTAAATCTTCTTTTGAATATGGATTCAAATAAAATGTGAGTTGGAACACCCAAAAAATCAATTCCAAGTGGCGGCTCTGTAAATAAAATAATTCCTACTCAAATTTATCACTTTAATTGGAAAAACTCTTTAACCCACAACAATCCATACACATATCTTTATTTTTTTTGGGAGGGGGGAGGGGAGGGGGGGTATAAAAGGGGTGTGACAGCTCTAGCGACTCTGTTGGGGAAAAAAGCCCAGAGGGATAAGGTATTATGGTTTCGAGCTTTTAATGTGATATATACTTTTTCTTGATTGTTGATATTACTATGTTTGTGAGCCTAATGTGCTAATTGCCGCTCATTTACCGCTTTGATATTACTTGAACTATATAAACTGCCTTCTTACGCCTCCCTTCTGAGTCTTCTGAATTTATGGTGCACACGTGCACGTGGCCCACTTTTCTGTTAGAGGTCATACTAAATAGAACGAGGTTGGATTAGTAACTAGACCGGGTAGACTTTCGTGCTCCTGGTACGTTGCCTCCCACCTCGGCTCGAGCTGTCCGCTTGGGTAAGCCACGTCTAAAATACTCCCCAGGATTTTAAACCTAGAATAACATAGTCTCATGCCGGATCCCTAGTAGAATTATTTGTTTGCGCCTTCTTACGCCTCCCTTCTGAGTCTTCTGAATTTATGGTGCACCCGTGAACGTGGCCCACTTTTCTGTTAGAGGTCATACTAAATAGAACGAGGTTGGATTAGTAACTAGACCGGGTAGACTTTCGTGCTCCTGGTACGTTACCTCCCACCTCGGCTCGAGCTGTCCGCTTGGGTAAGCCACATCTAAAAGACTCCCCAGGATTTTAAACCTAGAATAACATAGTCTCATGCCGGATCCCTAGTAGAATTATTTGTTTGCATCACGTGCATTTGACTTTGAGAACTTAACACATGGGCTGGGTCCATCTAGGACAGGTGTACCCGATAATTACAAGACCATCGTGATGCATCTTATGTGCTACATGTACATTATGTTTGATTCGATTTGTGCATGTTGACCGTCTTCTAAAACATAAAAAATAAGAATTGAGAGAAAACCAGAAGGAAGAAAATAGGAGATAAGATTTACCCATTTTATTTTTTAAAAAAAACTCGGTATTTGAAATTCCAAAAACCCTGTCAAAATTTTACCCCAAAATGATTATTACAAAATAAGATTGATTTTTCCCAAAAATAAAAGTGCCATCCATTCCTGAAATATTGATCGAACTACGTGGGTCTGATTCTCACCGGATGTGAGATACGTGGGTAAACCTCATCGGTTCCGGCCCCAGTTATTTTAAAAAAATCCAAAACTATTCTCCTTTAATTCCTTCTTTAGAAGTCTTTCTTTTAGACGTCAAATCCAAAAATTCAAAAATATTTTCTTCCCTTTTCAAAAGTCTTTCTCTAAAAAAAAGATTTTTAAGAAAAATAAATTCAAAATTCAAAAAAATATTTTCTTTCTTTGGAAAATTATCAAAAAATATAAAAATATAAAATAAAAATTCAAAAATATTTTCTTTCTTGTTTAGTACTCTTTCTTTCAAAAATTTCGAATAAACAAATAGAGAAAATTCAAAATCTAAAATATTTTCCTTGTTAGGAGCTTTTGTGGTATGATTTTCAAAAATAAAGATTGATAAATAAATTAGAAAAAGAGTTACCTTATTTACTTTATTTTTGATATTTCTGGACTACGTAATGATCTGATTCATGTGGCGTCATGATACGTAGGCAATCCCTATCGGATTCGATCATAGACATAAACAAATTGAGTGAAAAAATAAACCAGAAAAAAGAAGAAAAAAATTTAGAGAAGAAGAAAGAAAAGAGTGACAAAAAAATAACAAAGAAAAACAAAGAGCGAAAAACAACAAAAAAAAAAGAAAAAAGAAATCAAGGTATGAAAAAAAAGTTCAAAAACAAAAAAGAAAAAAAAAAGAGCCTCCCTAGAAGGAATCAGTTCACCCCTGTTGGTGAATCATACTCGAGCTTGTTCCAAAAGCTAGTTTGGCTAGGTCTGTAGCCAGTAGCCCTGAACCGGCTAAACCCTGAGTCCCCCTCGCACCGGGCTAATGCTAGATGTGAATACCACTCTGGAGCAGAGGGACATGATACATAATACTGTTGGACTCTTAAGAGAGCAGTGGAATACCTCATCGAGGTCAAGGCAATAATGCTTAGGGATGAAGAGGCCCATATTATGATGAATAATCCTCTGCCTACTCACACCAATGGACCAGTAGTCGGAATGATCTTTGAAGATGAGGAATTTGATCCGGCACTAAAGGCCATTGCAACCATTGCCGAGACAAAAGAAAAGCCAAAAACGGTCGCTAAGCCTGAAAGTCCCCCATCATACGGGAGTCTCGGTAGCCAGTCTTGCTATCCTTTCTGTGTTCGGATTATCTCAGGGTGTGATCCGGATGTTTTACTTTATTTTCTTACTTTCCAATGTAAACTCTTATATCTTTAAAATTCAAAAGAAAAATCAAATCAAAAAAATAAAATAAAAATCAAATGAAATTAATATTTCGTTGTCGAGGAATGTCTCTTTTCTTAATCTTGTTACTTTTCTTATTCTCTTTTCAGTTCTGTTAATGCAGATTTTAATGACATGAAATGCTTGTGGACTTCATGCCCAGATCCTAAAAGGCTGTCAGACTTTGATATAATGATTCAAGAGTCAGGACGCAATGAAGATAAGTTTAAGGAAATAAAACTAAGAATCGGAACAGCTAAAGAAAAATTTGCTCCAGATTGGAAAGGTCCATACATTGTAACAAGAGTACTTCCAAAATGGAGCTTTGTATTTGGGAGATATTGAAGAAAATGTATCCGTGCCAGTTGTTAATACAGACGCGGTCAAAAGGTATTATGTTTAACCCTTTTATGCAGCTTTAATGCTCTCTGATTGGGATGACGAAGGCTTTCGTTCTCGCTACCCAAACACTATCAACCCTTTGCAAACCCTTTGAGCCAGTTACCTTTTCTTTGATTACCCTCTTTGGAACCTGAAAGTGTTATTGAAAAAAAAAATAGAAGAATAAAAAAAAGGAAAAATATAGAGACAAAAGAAAATGAAATAAAAAATGAGAGAAAAAAGGAAAAGGAAAGGAAAAGGAAAAAGAAAAAGAAAAAGAAAACAAAACAAAAATCCAAACAAGTTCTTGTTAATTGAACTACGTTCGACTTGATTCCGAAAGAAAACGTAGGTAGCCTTTCTCTAGGGTTCAGTCACACCAAAACAAAAATTTGCATTCCCCCAAAAGTTGAAACTGGGGCAGATGTTATAATGGTTCGACGATGGTCTCGGCTGAGAGGTTCCAAAGTTGTAATTCAATCCAAATCCTTTTTACTCAAATCCTTTTCAAGTCCTTCTAATCAATCAACGAGAATGTCAAAATTGGAGGATACAGTCACTTGGATATGGTGAAACCAAAATGAGAGAAATAAAATGAGAGAGTCTTATTGGTGAAAACCCTCATGGACATCGTAAGGCAATAGTGAGTAAAGAAACTAAAATGAGAGTCTTTTTGGTGAAAACCCTCAAATGGCACTATAAGGCGATGGTGAGAAGAGAAACGAGAGAGATTAGCTAGTGAAAACGCGCAAAGGGCACTATTGATCGAAAATAGGATCTTCACAGCCATTAGTATTGACAGTCTTGGGTAAGGTTTCTCGGTTTCGAGGCAAAAGTTGTGATAAATTTCTAAGAGTCGGACGGTTTATACAGATCAGGCATCCAGTCCAAAAGGCATGTCATGTTCATTGAAGATTGAAGTCTGCATGTACTCCAGATAAGTCCTTCTTTCCTTCCCCTCGAAAGGGATACCTCTTGTCTAAATTCATTATCCATTCCATTGTTTGTTTCTCTTTGAATCCCTTTCGGTCTAACTCTGTTCCAAAACTAAGGCAAAGAAGGGATAACAAGACTGATTTACAGGGCTTTCGTTTGATATAAGCTAATATTCAAGAGGCACCCAACCTTGGCAGGGGCATCAAGTCAACCCCGATTGGCCGTGGTAGCTGATGCTTTGAAATTAAAAAATCTAGAAAGGAGGAAATCAAATTGAAAGTGCCTACAAGGCAAAATGAAGTTGAATAGGTTAAGTACCAAGTGGCTAACCGTTTTGGCAAAGTTTGAAAAGCCAAATGTTCTCCAATACTCTGAAATTGAAAGTTTTGGAGGAAAGAAGTCGAAAGTGAAATGCCACAAAGGCAAAATAAAGTTGAAAAGGTTAAGTCCCACGCGACCAACCATCATGTAAAAGTTTGAAAAGTTAAAGGCTCTCTGGGGCCAGAAATGCAAGTGGTATTCACAAAACATCTGGTGGCATGTTGAAATCATCATCAAAAGAAGATGGGCACAAAGCCAAGCTGCCAAAGACATCAAGGCCATAAACCGACCACTACTTTTAAAACTTACAATTTTTCTTTGTTTACAACAGGAACAAAGCAGTGCAGAATGGCGATTCCTAAAGGACGAATGTCACCAAAGGTAGGTTTCCACAAAATCTCCATTTTCTTTTATTTTAATCATGCATCACTATTATTCATACAAATCATTTTCGTAACGTAACCCATGTAGAACTTTTTCGCCTAGGAGGATCCAGCTCATAGTTCTGAGTAGAAGTACTCTTCGCTCAGATTGTTTTACGTAGCTTAACCCAGGTAGAATTGTTTTTCGCCTAGGAGGATCCAACTCATAGTTCCGAGTAGAAGTACTCTTCGCTCAAGTTATTTTACATAGCTTAACCCAAGTAGAACCTTTTTCGCCTATGGGGATCTAGCTCATATTTCTGGGTAGAGGTAGTCTTCACCCAGGCTTATTTTTCGTAGCTTAACCCAGGTAGAACCTTTTCGCCTAGGGGGATCCAGCTCATAGTTCCGAGTAGAAGTACTCTTCACCCAGTTTGTTTTACGTAGCTTAACCCAGGTAGAACCTTTTTCACCTAGGGGGATCTAGCTCATATTTTCGGGTAGAAGTACTCTTCGCCCAAGCTTGTTTTTCGTAGCTTAACCCAGGTAGAACCTTTTTCGCCTAGGGGGATCTAGCTCATATTTTCGAGTAGAAGTACTCTTCGCCCGTGCTTATTTTTCGTAGCTTAACCCAGGTAGAACCTTTTCTCCTAGGGGGATCCAACTCATAGTTCCGAATAGAAGTACTCTTCGCTCAGGTTGTTTTAGGTAGTTTAACCCAGGTAGAATATTTTCGCCTAGGGGGATCCAGCTCATAGTTCCGGGTAGAAGTACTCTTTGCCTAGGCTTATTTTTCGTAGCTTATCCCAGGTAGAACCTTTTCGCCTAGGGGGATCCAGCTCAAAGTTTCGGGTAGAAGTACTCTTCGCTCAGGATGTTTTACGTAGCTTAACCCAGGTAGAACCTTTTCGCTTAGGGGGATCCAACTCATAGTTCTGAGCTTAACCCAGGTAGAACCTTTTCACGTAAGGGGATCCAGCTCATAGTTCCGGGTAGAAGTACTCTTCACCCAGGTTGTTTTACGTAGCTTAACCTAGGTAGAACCTTTTCTCCTAGGGGGATCCATCTCATAGTTCCGGGTAGAAGTACTCTTCGCTTAGGCTTATTTTTCGTAGCTTATCCCCGATAGAACTTCTTTGCCTAGGGGGATCCAGCTCATAATTCCGGGTAGAAGTACTCTTCGTTTAGGATGTTTTACGTAGCTTAACCCAGGTAGAACCTTTTCTCCTAGGGGGATCCAACTCATAGTTCCGGGTAGAAGTACTCTTCGCCCAGGTTGTTTTACGTAGCTTAACCCAGGTAGAACCTTTTCGCCTAGGGGGATCCAGCTCATAGTTCAGGGTAGATGTACTCTTCGCTCAGGTTGTTTTATGTAGCTTAACCCAGGTAGAACCGTTTCGCCTAGTGGGATCCAGCTTATAGTTTCGGATAGAAGTACTCTTCGCTCAGGTTGTTTTTTGTAGCTTAACCTAGGCCGAACCTTTTTGTCTAGGGGGATCTAGCTCATAGTTCCGGGTAGAAGTACTCTTCACCCAAGATGTTTTACGTAGCTTAACTCAGGTAGAACCTTTTCGCCTAGGGGGTCCAGCTTATAGTTCCGTGTAGAAGTACTCTTCTCCCATGATGTTTTACTTAGCTTAACCAAGGTAGAACCTTTTCGCCTAGGGGGATCCAGCTCATAGTTCCGGGTAGAAGTACTATTCACTCAGGTTATTTTATGTAGCTTAACCAAGGTAGAACCTTTTCGCCTAGGGGGATCCAGCTCATAGTTTCGGGTAGAAGTTCTCTTCGCTCAGGTTGTATTACGTAGCTTAACCCAGGTAGAACTTTTTCGCCTAGGGGGATCCATCTCATATTCCGGATAGAAGTACTCTTCACCCAGGCTCTCTTTTCACAATTTAACCAAGGTAGAACCTTTTTCACCTAGGAGATTCATTTTCATTTCAGTAATACAGGGCAACAACCCCTGGTTATATTTTTTTTTCGTAATACAGGGTGACATCCCCTGATTACATTTTCTTTCAGTAATACAGGACGACATCCCATGATTATATTCTTTTCAATAATACAGGGTACCGACCCCTGATTACATTCTTTTTCCGTAATACAGGGTACCAACCCCTGGTTACATTTCCTTACTAGTATCAGGATACACCAATCCCTAGTCACTTTTTTAACATAGGGTCTCCACTCCCTAGTTTCTTTCATTTTAGACATAGGGTCTCCATTCCCTAGTCTTTATTTATTTTTGGGGTACACCATTCCCAACCTTTTATTGCTTTCAATAAAGAAGTAGTTTAGAATTTTGTTACAATAACTCACAAAATTTTCCTAGTGCAAACTGGGGAAGAAAAAATTCGTTCGTTTGTTTGTTTTGGTGTCTGAGTAGGTTTTACCTCGAGGCACAGGGTTCGAGATGGCCAAAAGAAGAAGTCTCAATTCAGAATAAAAGAAAAGAAAAAATAGGTGAATCCAAAATGCAAAAGCAGTTGAAAGATGTGGAATGCTCAAGACATGAATGAAGCCACAAGCATTGGAGTCCCTTTTGATTAGAAAAAGCTATAGAACAATGAACTAGCACCTACAACTAGTGAGCATCAAGGTTTAGATCAGAGTCTGTATGAAGAACCAGTCAAGACTCAAGATCAAGTTTCAGAAGACTCATAGATAGGAATCTTGTAACTCATAGCTGATAGGCTTGTTTAGTTTCTTTTTTATTTTGATATAATAGCAGGACCGCAGACCGGAGCCTCGACGGAACTTCACTCGACTCCTCAACTCATCATTCCACCATTCTTCTTGAACTACACGCGATATGATTCCCCTATAATCCGGGATATATAGGTTGTCCAAAACCAGGGCTCGGTTGCACACTATCTTTTATTTCTTTTACTTTTGAATAACGGTTTGGTCAAAGAATTAGTCACATGGCTCACCTAATCTTTGCCTGAAAACTCTTCATGTTTCTAAGCAAAGAGGGGCAGCTGTGAGCACCTAATTTTTGACTATATTTGAAGTTTTACCACCTTCTACTATTTAAATATTTAGAAATTTAATATATTTTTTTTAGCTTTGTTAATTTTTTTTTATATAGGGTAAGAATTAAAAATAATTTAAAAGGTCAAATTATTACTATTACTATTATTTTTATTTTGTTTTCTTTTAAAATAAAATAAATTAAAAAAATCCGAAAAAATTAAATATTTTTTAAATTTTTGGATGGGAATAAAATAATAGGAAAATTAAAAGTATGTAATAATAAAGTAAAAGTAAAAGTAGGTGGAAAATATTCTTTAAAAAAAAAAGTAAAATAAAGTGGAAAATTAAAAAAATAAAAGTAAAAGAGTGGAAATTTAAAAAATGAAAAGTAAAAGAAAGTTGGAATTAAAAAAGAAAAGTAAAGTTAGCTGAATTTTGTTTTAAAAAAAAAGTAAAAGTAAGTGGAAATTAAAAAAAAGAAAAGTAAAATTAGTGAAAAATAAAAAAAGAAAAGTAAAAAAAAGTGGAAATTTAAATATAATAAAAGTAGAAAAATAGAAAATTTAAAACTAAAAGTAAAGGAAAGTGGGTATTGTTTTTTAAAACACGGTAGTTGGAATTGTTTTTAATTAAAGAATAGTAAAATAATAAAATAAATTAAAAGAAATCTGAAAATATTTCGAAAGTTTTTCTATAAATAGAAGAGAAATGTGAGGAGAAAGGAGGGAGAAGGAGAAGAAAACAAAAGAGAGGAGGGAATTGAGAGAATTTTGTTTACTTCTTCTATGCTAAGGGAATTTCTATTCGTGTCATTCTTTATTCGTCTCTTCTTTTCGAAAAATCTAGCTATTCATCAACCAAAACACAACAAAATTACTTCATAACATCCCTTTATACACGCCAAAAAGTGAAGTCAATAGTCGAGGTCGAGGATTCCGTTGGAGCTCGGTTCACTAGCTTTGATGTTCTTCTTCGCTTATGCTTGTTCGGCGTTCGTTTGAGTTACTGTACCTGTTCTTGGAAACTCATTTAATTAGAAATTTTGCATTAAAGGTTTATTCTTTCCTCTATTTTTTTAATCTTATTTCATGTGATTTTATTTATTTGCCTTTAAATTTTATAAATAATAATATAAATTAGTCTTCAATGCTATATACTTAATCATGTTTCTAGAAATATGGTATTCAAACTTGCTTTAAAATTGGGAAGATTTGGACCCTAATAAGTTTGGGCTTCAATTGTTGGATTGTAGGGTGTTGGTATATGATGGTTTATTTATTTAAATATCTAAAATTATATACTTCTTCCACAAGTAATTCCATAATTCATGAACTTACAATAATCTCAAAAATACAAGAAAAAAAATGAACACCGATAGAATGCTTTAGGCACGCCTTTAATTAGTTTATCGCGATTGTGTATGCGTTCATGTGGCATAATTGTAATTTTTAAAAAATAAAATCGAAGTATGTGCTAAATTTGGCCAAAAAAATCTTAATAATAAAATGCTATTAATTGTGTACACGTACGCGTGACAAGATTTTGGCATAATAAACAAAACGGATTCATACACGTGATTCGTTTTAAAGATAATTCCATATTTGAATAATTAAAAGCGGATAGATAAAACATGAAAACCAATAAATCACAATTTATCCAAAATTAATTCAAGCCAAGTTGTAGTCAATAAAGCATCCGTGTTGGAACCAGGGACTTGGAGAATGCCTTACACTTTCTCCTCGGTCAACAGAATTTCTTACCCGGATTTTATTTTTGCAGACCAATAATAAAAGAGTTTGCTTTACAGCTTGTTTGGATGGTTGTTACCTATTGTGTTGTATCATATTGTTACTTTAAATACGATATTTGTTTTGATTGTTACTTAAATTTTATTATATCGTATCGTTAAATCCATCGTTAAAGTATCACTTTATGGAACGACGCATTTGGTGTAGGGCGTTGTTTCCTTGATTTTTTCTCTCATCTTGTCTTTTCTTATTTAAATAATCATATTTTATCATTTACCAAACTTTTTATATAGTAATTCTACTTTGTATCCCGTTCTTCATATTATTGGTGTGTGACATCATAAAACGACCTCAAATGATACAATCTATCCAAACATTGTATTTATTAAACAATGCAATACAATGCAGTACAATATAATATGATACATTATGAAACGTCATGTAATAACAATCCAAACAAGCTGTTAATTTCTAGATGTTTGTTAGTTTTCTTTAACTTCCTAGCAACTCTTTAGAGGTATTTACAAGTTTCAATCTAATGTTTTGCGTGGAATCTAAACGTGATTTTTTACCTTTTGAGTAAAATCTAATGTAACGTTTTCCCCTTTTAAACTCTAAATTAGCAGCTTCATGCCCGTAGTAGATCAAAATTTTGTTTCAATAATCTTTTATTTTGAAAGACATCGGTTCTAGAAATTAAATCTATTGATATTCTAAAATAAAATAGTAAATTTGTACTAGATTTGAGTTTACCCTTTCGTCTTCTTTTTTTTCTCTTCTTAAAATAGAGAAATATTCCATCTAAGCGACTGTTAGCATGTACAATAAAACAATTTGAGTTTAATTTGTTAAAGTTTGTAACATTAAAATTCCTTGCTAATATTTAGTGATTGGCTTAGAACATTCAGTATTATTATCTTTTCTTTTGCAGAGAAAATAAAAGATGGGGTTGGAAGAATACAAAAACGAAGAGTCAAAATATGGTCGACCTCCTTTTATTGCACAACCACATCCTTGGCTTGTTATTTTTCATGGAAATAACATGCAAAAGCTAACATTTTTTAGCATATCGGAGGATCGGTATTATGTGTACACTATACCAGAGCTTCAAAATAAAAGAATTTGTGCATGAGTGGCTGGTGTTACTAGATTTTGATTCTCGTGATTGTTGCCTTTGGAATCCTACTTCAAAGGACAAAATTCAGCTCCCACCGGTCCCTAAATACGGCAATTTGAAGTGCCTCTTATCCGCACCACCCTATGATCCTGAATGTCGCATTGTGTTCCTAATTGATGACACAGATGTTGAGATTCCTTATGACATGAATGTGAAGCAGCCTACACTATACTTCTGCAAACCGGGTTATAATCAAGAATTTCATAGACAAGATTTGGAACCAATTGCTGGAGATGACAATTTGCATCTCTGGACAAGTTTCAAGAAAAAAATCTACGGATTAACATTTCAAAGACTAATTCTAGTACTTTTGGATCTAGATAATGACTCGGGAATAGTATTAGTTACACCAATAATTAACCAGCCTGTTTATGATTATAGGCAATTCTTAGACATGCCATGCTCTAGAGGATATCTCATTCATTCCTCATGTGACGACGACGATGATATGTTGTTATATGTTCACAAGTTATATTATGGAAGGCTCATGCAGGAGGTATACGGATTTCTTATATTTCGGTTTGATTTTGTTAAAAAAAACGTGGGTAAAGATGAAAAATATTGGTAAAACTGCAATTTTTCTATGTAATTCCTGGGGGAGGACTTGCTCCACAAGAGGCACTAATCTTAAGAGAGATTCCATCTACTTCACTGATTGTCTTTACGTTTTCAATCTTGAAACAGAGTATATCGGTATCCCTCCATTGTCCACATGTTAGCAAGACAAGCTCGTGGTTTTAGTGGTTAAATATTGCTTCATCCAAATGCAGTTGATCAATTTGTTTGATTTTAAGGTTCTTGTCTTTATTGTTGAGGATATATAGTTTTCTTATAATAACATATTTTGGCGTCCAATTCCAACTGTTGAATTTCTCTTTGTGGTTTTGTTCGTTATTATTGTTTTCGTAGTTATACTGTAAATAAGCCTGTAAACAAAATCTTTTCATGGGATGCAAGTCATTATACTAGAGGAGACGTCATAAGGCCTTTCCTACTTCTTAAAGGAAGAACTAAAGAATTCCTTTTACAAAAAAAAAAGGGATTATATTCTAAAATATACTGACATAATATTTTACAAGTATCTAGAATTGTTTAAACAAGTTTACAATTACTAAAATTTTAAGAATGTATTTTATGGAAATTTACAAGTAAAAACTCCAAAAGTTGCATAAATAATTAGTTGAATGTATGTTGAAGATTTAAAAGGAAAAACAAAAACTTCACTTGACAATACACTTCCAAACCCCCGTTTCAGCTTGAAATAATTCTCTCTTAATGTTTAAGTTCTAATCTCAAATCTTTATCGCAAAACATCAACTTGAATATATTGCTTAAGTTTTTGCAAGTTATGGCAAAATAGGTAACAAAAAAGTCAAAAGCATATAATGCATCTGTATACGGGTAAAACCAGGGTAATGAGCACCCCGATTTCCCCGTGGGACGAACGAAGAGAGGACATAACTGCGTGTAAACGAGATCAATGCCGGGAGCCGCCCGTATCAAAGCCCGAACAAAACACCTGCCCCAGAGCCATCGAGATCATGGCCCCGGACCTGATTTGAATAACGAGACCTCAGAAAGCATTGCCAAACAACCGTGCACGATTAATAAAGGGACGTGATATCCGTGCCCAACCAATGACACTTAGGGTAAAACTCTCCTACTATATAAAGGGAAAGTTGATTATCTATTAAGCATTTTTTTGTTACACGCATACCAAGGCAATATACATCTATTTTTCTCTGTTTCTAAAGGTGGTTGAAAGTTCTTGTTTTGGTTCATAGATTCTTCATCAACATTGGTTCGGAACCGAAGGCGAGCTTCTTGTCAAGTCTTTAACCGAGTCCGGATTCATTATCATTATTGGTTTGGCTATTTACTCTATCTTTTGTCTGAGCATTAATCACTCGTATCGAATTAAACCGTGTATCCTTAAAATCGCGTACAAATTCAATTGTTATCCATTTTTAAGGGTCAACAATATTTATTTTCATAATAACGTTATTTAGTAATATAATTGAAGTACAAACTACAAATTAAACCATATTCGGTTAAACTTGGCTTTGATAAGAGACAAGTACCATTGAAGTAAAGCACTATAGTTTAGCCTAATTACCATGCGTAAATTGTAATAACTCGGATTTATTTTTTATATACTTACTAATTAGGGAATTAGAGAATTAATTTTGATTGTAGCTATTGGTCATATAACTAGCGAGTAAAAAGTAATTTACTTTATTATACTAGACTTAGGGTACGCGCGATGCGCGTGAATCCTGTTTCAATGAATATAAATTTATTTAAAAAATAGTATTAAGTTATAAAATAAAAGTGTAAGTTCCTAAAGATGATCATGAATATTGACTGTGTATAACTAACTAAATAATTAAATAAACTATCTTAGAAGTCCTCAACATCAATAATTTAACTTAAAATTTGTTCCAAGTTTATAATTTCAGAATTTTAGTTTCACGGGCAAGAACCTTAGTAATCTAAATAATCTTGAAGGATACAACTTAAAACATATAAGCAGGTAACTAATAATCCACGAACTTTAAACAAACACAAAATTAAAGTGCAATAATAAACAAAAAATGAAATTAAAAAAGAAGAAATAAAGCAAGCTAGTTAGAAAATCTACAATTGAAAGCAAGCTAATAAACCCACTCATATTTAGCTAAATGTATTGTGGATTAAAAATTAAAGAATCACATAAATTATCTTGTTAATTTTGTGCCTTTATTGATTTTTGCTCAATATTGCTCATAATTATAGTAGTGCATTTAAAATTTTTAAAAGTTAAAAGTATGATATTGAATAATATTATTAGTGCTAGTCTTGTATACAATATTTTGAAACAGTAAACTATCTACGCTATTGTCCAAGAACCCATACTTCTTCTTTCTTAAATATTTTTATTTTTCCTTTATTTTATGTTTTCTATAAATTATATATAATTTATGTGTAAGACTTATTCAAAGTTAGAAATAAAAATAAAAACAAAATTTTAACTTTCTCCATGGTTTAAAATAAGAAATAAATTAATAAATAAATTTTAATTAATTTTAAGCTAGTAAATATTAAAAATATAATTAAATAACTATTAAATGAAGTGTTTCTAATAATATTTAACATAAAGAACTCATGTAAAGTATTATTAAATAGTATTCTATTGGTTGTAAAAAAACTAATGTTTTCTTATTGATTAATATGTTATGATGGCCAAAGGCTAAAAATTAAGACTTCTTACTTAGTTCAATAAGGAAATATTTAATGTCCAAAATTTTAGGTGATTTAAATACCCTAAATATTAGGAAAGTAACTTAAATTACAATTATGTCCAATGTAAAAGTTATATTTATAGGATAAAAAGACGAATAATATTTTGTAAATGCATTCGTGCTTTTAATATAGTATAGATAGATGATATAGGGATTAAATAAGTGATTAATGGGCTAAAAAAGTCAAATACACATGTTAGTAGATTATTGAAGACTTTGGATATAATTTAGGAATTAAAAGAATGAAATTTTACCTCCTATAGCAAAGGTATACACTTTATTTATTATAAACCAAAATTATTTTAAATATTATTTTCTACAACTACCTTTTATATTTTATAGCAAAATATGTATTTATGGTATATACTACCATTGAGGCATGAAATACGCTATTTATGTTTTCCTCTCTTTCTTTCAATTAACACACGATTCTCTCTCAGAATATTTCTTCTTTCTCTCTCGTTCTTCTCTCTCTCTCTCCGAGCAATATAGGCCGAATCATAAATACACAAAAGAGAAACGAATCATGAAAGAAAGCCTCAAAATCAAAAACATGAAAGGAAACCTATAATAAATAAAAAGAAGCGGAGAAACCTTGGGTGACAGAGAGATTGAAGAGAGGGATTCTTAGCGCGGTAAGTAAGAGAGAAAAGAGGAAAAAGCGGTCGAATTGGAAGAGTTGTAAATTGAAATGGAAGAGGTAGTGAAGCGATACAAGTAGTAGTCTTGGCCGAAAAATGCCATCTCCGATGAACTTTCTTCACTTCTTTGCTATTTAGTCACATACAATAATACAAATACACTATATTCTCACAAATTCACTCAAACACATTGTATTTTTGTATAAATATTTTTTTTGCTTGTGTTTATATATTTTGAAGGTCTGTATTTTTTAATACAGCTGGATACACAGTATGCATGAATATATGATATAAACTGTCACGACCCGAAATTTTCACCTTTAGACCGTGATGATGCCTAATATTTCACTTGCTAGGCAAGCCAACGTTAGAATAATATTATCTATTTTTAAAATAATTTTTAAATTTATTAATAACAGAGAACAATTGTGGATGTAACGTCTGAAATATAGTGAATAATTCATAAAAATAACGGTGTCTAAATACTATCCCAGAATTAGTGTCACAAGTGCACGAGCTTCTAGAATTATACAAATAAAGGTCTGAAATAAAATAAAGCTCTCTGAAAATAAATACACAGCTAAAGTAAAATAGACGGGGACTTCAGAACTGCGAACGTCGTGCAGTTATACCTCAAGTTTTCTCTGAGTAGCTGAAATCCGAGCAAGTCTATGGTACGCCGCTGAGACCAACTCCAAAATCTACACAAGAAGTGCAGAGTGTAGTATCAGTACAATTGACCCCATGTACTGGTAAGTGCTGAGCCTAACCTCGACGAAGTAGTGACGAGGCTAAGGTGATTCACTTATATTAACCTGTACGCAATATTGATAACAACAATAAATAATAAAAATAAATCAAGTAACTCATTTATAATAATTGAAGCCAACTCAGCAGTCATAATCCATTATTATTTCAACCAATTCTGTTGCAGCGTACAATCCGCTCTCACAATATATTCACATTCAATTCTGTTGCAGCGTGCAACCCGCTGTCCCAATATATTCCTTTTAATCAAGTCTGTCATGTTTTTATTTCAATAAAGTATATATATAGACTTTTAAATAAGTCTGTTGCGGCGTGTAACCCGATCCCCAAATATTGACTTTTTAATAAGTCTATTGTGGCGTGCAACCCGATTCTCCAATATTGACTTTTAATAAGTCTGTTGCGACGTGCAACCCGATCCTCCAATATTAACTTTTTAATAAGTCTGTTGCGGCATGCAACTCGATCCTCCAATATATATCCATTTCAATCAATTCTGTTGCGGCGTGCAACCCGCTCCTCCAACATATTCATTTACCAACTCTTATAGAAGAAATTTTCCCGATAAATGCAACAATTAATATAAAACTATAAGACAATAAGCATACAATAATTATGAAACAAATAATGACAAATAGCAAATTATTATGGAAATCAGGGAGAAAATAGGCAGTTTAATATTTAATATGCTAAATGTCAAATAACAATTAAGACACATAATTCAAATAGCATGTAACAATTAATGCAAGAATTCAAGGATTAATGTTTGACAAAGAATAGGAGAGAAACAATTATTATAATAATTAATTCATGATTTAAAACAATTTATGATTTTTCAAGTAAGTAGGCAAACAATCAATTTGACGACGTATAGACACTCGTCACCTCGCCTATACGTCGTTCACATGCATTTCACATAACAAATAATTTAAGGGTTCTATTCCCTCAAGTCAAGGTTAATCCTGACACTTACCTCGCTTTGGAAATTCCAATCAATTATTCAACCACAACTTTTTCTTTTAAATTTGCCTCCAAAAGCTTCAAATCTATTCACAAACAATTTGATATATTCAATACGAATCATAGAAATTAATTCCATATGAATTTACAAATTTTCCGGATAAATATTCGAAATTTATTAAAATATTCGGCAGTGGGACCCATATCTCAAATCCCAAAAAACTTGCGAAATCCGAACACCCATTCCGATACGAGTTCAACCATATAAAATTTGTCCAATTCCGATATCAAATGGATCTTCAAATCTTAATTTTTTATTTTTGGAAAGTTTTACAAAAATTCCAATTTCTTCCATCTAAATCCGAAATAAATGATGAATGTAGGCTTAGATTTATGAAATACAATCAGTATATGATAAAGAACACTTACCCAGTTCGAAATCGTGAAAAACTCCTTTGAAATCACCATAAGCCGAGTTATAATTGAGGGTTTGTGAAAAATGGGAAAAATCCCATTTTGGTTCTGTTTTAAGTCACAAGGGTCAGGCCTTCTTCGCGTTCGCGATGAGTAGCAGTACCAACATCCCTCATAAAAGCCAAATATGCCAAACACCCCTTCCCAACCATCCTTTGGGCCTTTAGATATGAAATCAACATACTGGGAACATAGTCCAGAGAACCTCTCTACTCGATCCTAGGTAACCCCGGCATCGCAAATGTCACGATCTTAGTGAGACAATCCAGAATAGCATGACATGGGGACAACCAATCAATGCCCAGAATCACGTCGAAATAAATCATACTAAGCAATAAGAGATCAACTCTTGTCTCCAATCCCCCAATGGTCACCACACACGACCGATACACACAATCCACAATAATAGAATCACCCACCGATGTAGATACATGAACAGGCAAAACTAAGGACTCACGGGGTTTATCCAAATAATGAGCAAAATACAATGATAGATATGAATAAGTGGAACCAAGGTCAAATTATATGGTTTGAGTTGTAACTCAATTTGGATCCGAGGCAACTGAAGAGTTGGGTCCAAAACTTGCTAGTGAAGCATGGGTCGCAGTCACTAATGATGTTGCTGGGCATACCCCAATGTTTGACAACATGAGAGAAGAAGAGCCGAGCTGTATCTTCTGCTGATATGTTCTGTGGGGCTGCGATGAAGGTAGCATACTTGGAAAACAGGTCTACTACCACCATGATGGTTGCATGATTTCCGACCTTGGGTAATCCTGTGATGAAATTCAGGAAAATGCTTTCCCAAGGTCTCTGTGGGACAGGTAGCGGCTCCAAGAGTCCCGCTTGTGCTGGGTGATCTGACTTGTCCTTTGGGAATGCTTGACAAGTCTTCACACAATGAGGGGCGCCATGAGCTGTTGGACCCCGATGATGTGATGCATGTTTGATGATGTTGAGGGCAGCCGGAACTGTGGGTTCAGGTCTGTTGGTTCCCTCCTTAAACTGCATGGCCGTGATGTTTCCAGCGGCCATCTTCTTGGATATGCACGGTATGGTGTGGGGTTTGGCCCCGTTGTCTCCCATCATCAGGAGCATGTTGGCATATGGTACCGGGATGGTATTGGTCTGCCTGAGGAATTCCAATCCCACTATCAGTTCGAAGTCATCGATGATAGCTATGCGTAGGTCGAATATTCCCTTGTATGGGCCAAGCTGGATTGGCGCTTCTTTGGCTATTCCACTCACTTGCTGAGATGGAGAGTTGATAGCCTTGACACGACCCTTGCATTTTTGCACTGCTAGACCGAGGCGTTGCACCTGAGTTGAGGCCAGGTAGTTGTGGCTAGCACCCGTGTCTATCAATGCCCGAATAGGTCTGCCGTTTACTTTCATATCAACGAACATTAAGTTTCTCTTTTATGATTTGGGAGGCCTCTCGTCCGCCTTTCCTTTCCCTTTCTTGTCGATTGGGAATGCCTTCTTCTTGGGGTTGCCATCACTAGTTCCTGCCAAGGTATCATGAATGGAGCCGACAAATGCGTTGAAGGCACCTACTGGATCGGTTCCGTCTGAGTCGTCGGTATCTGACCCATCATCGTCAACAGTTTGTTGAGCATTGACTTGTGTATTGGGGCATTGATTGTTCCAATGTTCCCCGCCGCAATGACGGCATTCTGATGGGGGCTTTCTCCCCTGAGGATTGTTGACTGATGCAGTAGTGTTATTGCTTGAGGAAGGAGTCTTGGATTTGGATATACCTCGATCTCCTCCGTTTCTGTTGGGGCCACCGTTGCTAGGTTGGCTCCCGTTGTATCCCCCTCGGACAGGCGGCTGGGGCCTATCCTTCTGAGTTTCCAACTGATAATCCCCAAGGCACTCTGCAGCTTGAATGGCCTTGGGCAGGGTATCTACCCGTTGTCTTTGCAGTTCCATACGAGCATGAGGTTTCAAACCTTCTATGAATGCGAACACTTACCCAGTTCGAAATCGTGAAAAACTCCTTTGAAATCACCATAAGCCGAGTTATAATTGAGGGTTTGTGAAAAATGGGAAAAATCCCATTTTGGTTCTGTGTTAAGTCACAAAGGTCAGGCCTTCTTCGCGTTCGCGATGAGTAGCAGTACCAACATCCCTCATAAAAGCCAAATATGCCAAACACCCCTTCCCAACCATCCTTTGGGCCTTTAGATATGAAATCAACATACTGGGAACATAGTCCAGAGAACCTCTCTAATCGATCCTAGGTAACCCCGGCATCGCAAATGTCACGATCTTAGTGAGAAAATCCAGAATAGCATGACATGGGGACAACCAATCAATGCCCAGAATCACGTCGAAATAAACCATACTAAGCAATAAGAGATCAACTCTTGTCTCCAATCCCCCAATGGTCACCACACACGACCGATACACACAATCCACAATAATAGAATCACCCACCGATGTAGATACATGAACAGGCAAAACTAAGGACTCACGGGGTTTATCCAAATAATGAGCAAAATACAATGATAGATATGAATAAGTGGAACCAAGGTCAAATTATATGGTTTGAGTTGTAACTCAATTTGGATCCGAGGCAACTGAAGAGTTGGGTCCAAAACTTGCTAGTGAAGCATGGGTCGCAGTCACTAATGATGTTGCTGGGCATACCCCAATGTTTGACAACATGAGAGAAGAAGAGCCGAGCTGTATCTTCTGCTGATATGTTCTGTGGGGCTGCGATGAAGGTAGCATACTTGGAAAACAGGTCTACTACCACCATGATGGTTGCATGATTTCCGACCTTGGGTAATCCTGTGATGAAATTCAGGAAAATGCTTTCCCAAGGTCTCTGTGGGACAGGTAGCGGCTCCAAGAGTCCCGCTTGTGCTGGGTGATCTGACTTGTCCTTTGGGAATGCTTGACAAGTCTTCACACAATGAGGGGCGCCATGAGCTGTTGGACCCCGATGATGTGATGCATGTTTGATGATGTTGAGGGCAGCCGGAACTGTGGGTTCAGGTCTGTTGGTTCCCTCCTTAAACTGCATGGCCGTGATGTTTCCAGCGGCCATCTTCTTGGATATGCACGGTATGGTGTGGGGTTTGGCCCCGTTGTCTCCCATCATCAGGAGCATGTTGGCATATGGTACCGGGATGGTATTGGTCTGCCTGAGGAATTCCAATCCCACTATCAGTTCGAAGTCATCGATGATAGCTATGCGTAGGTCGAATATTCCCTTGTATGGGCCAAGCTGGATTGGCGCTTCTTTGGCTATTCCACTCACTTGCTGAGATGGAGAGTTGATAGCCTTGACACGACCCTTGCATTTTTGCACTGCTAGACCGAGGCGTTGCACCTGAGTTGAGGCCAGGTAGTTGTGGCTAGCACCCGTGTCTATCAATGCCCGAATAGGTCTGCCGTTTACTTTCATATCAACGAACATTAAGTTTCTCTTTTATGATTTGGGAGGCCTCTCGTCCGCCTTTCCTTTCCCTTTCTTGTCGATTGGGAATGCCTTCTTCTTGGGGTTGCCATCACTAGTTCCTGCCAAGGTATCATGAATGGAGCCGACAAATGCGTTGAAGGCACCTACTGGATCGGTTCCGTCTGAGTCGTCGGTATCTGACCCATCATCGTCAACAGTTTGTTGAGCATTGACTTGTGTATTGGGGCATTGATTGTTCCAATGTTCCCCGCCGCAATGACGGCATTCTGATGGGGGCTTTCTCCCCTGAGGATTGTTGACTGATGCAGTAGTGTTATTGCTTGAGGAAGGAGTCTTGGATTTGGATATACCTCGATCTCTTCCGTTTCTGTTGGGGCCACCGTTGCTAGGTTGGCTCCCGTTGTATCCCCCTCGGACAGGCGGCTGGGGCCTATCCTTCTGAGTTTCCAACTGATAATCCCCAAGGCACTCTGCAGCTTGAATGGCCTTGGGCAGGGTATCTACCCGTTGTCTTTGCAGTTCCATACGAGCATGAGGTTTCAAACCTTCTATGAATGCGAACACTTACCCAGTTCGAAATCGTGAAAAACTCCTTTGAAATCACCATAAGCCGAGTTATAATTGAGGGTTTGTGAAAAATGGGAAAAATCCCATTTTGGTTCTGTGTTAAGTCACAAAGGTCAGGCCTTCTTCGCGTTCGCGATGAGTAGCAGTACCAACATCCCTCATAAAAGCCAAATATGCCAAACACCCCTTCCCAACCATCCTTTGGGCCTTTAGATATGAAATCAACATACTGGGAACATAGTCCAGAGAACCTCTCTAATCGATCCTAGGTAACCCCGGCATCGCAAATGTCACGATCTTAGTGAGACAATCCAGAATAGCATGACATGGGGACAACCAATCAATGCCCAGAATCACGTCGAAATAAACCATACTAAGCAATAAGAGATCAACTCTTGTCTCCAATCCCCCAATGGTCACCACACACGACCGATACACACAATCCACAATAATAGAATCACCCACCGATGTAGATACATGAACAGGCAAAACTAAGGACTCACGGGGTTTATCCAAATAATGAGCAAAATACAATGATAGATATGAATAAGTGGAACCAAGGTCAAATTATATGGTTTGAGTTGTAACTCAATTTGGATCCGAGGCAACTGAAGAGTTGGGTCCAAAACTTGCTAGTGAAGCATGGGTCGCAGTCACTAATGATGTTGCTGGGCATACCCCAATGTTTGACAACATGAGAGAAGAAGAGCCGAGCTGTATCTTCTGCTGATATGTTCTGTGGGGCTGCGATGAAGGTAGCATACTTGGAAAATAGGTCTACTACCACCATGATGGTTGCATGATTTCCGACCTTGGGTAATCCTGTGATGAAATTCAGGAAAATGCTTTCCCAAGGTCTCTGTGGGACAGGTAGCGGCTCCAAGAGTCCCGCTTGTGCTGGGTGATCCGACTTGTCCTTTGGGAATGCTTGACAAGTCTTCACACAATGAGGGGCGCCATGAGCTGTTGGACCCCGATGATGTGATGCCTGTTTGATGATGTTGAGGGCAGCCGGAACTGTGGGTTCAGGTCTGTTGGTTCCCTCCTTAAACTGCTTGGCCGTGATGTTTCTAGCGGCCATCTTCTTGGATATGCACGGTATGGTGTGGGGTTTGGCCCCGTTGTCTCCCATCATCAGGAGCATGTTGGCATATGGTACCGGGATGGTATTGGTCTGCCTGAGGAATTCCAATCCCACTATCAGTTCGAAGTCATCGATGATAGCTATGCGTAGGTCGAATATTCCCTTGTATGGGCCAAGCTGGATTGGCGCTTCTTTGGCTATTCCACTCACTTGCTGAGATGGAGAGTTGATAGCCTTGACACGACCCTTGCATTTTTGCACTGCTAGACCGAGGCGTTGCACCTGAGTTGAGGCCAGGTAGTTGTGGCTAGCACCCGTGTCTATCAATGCCCGAATAGGTCAGCCGTTTACTTTCATATCAACGAACATTAAGTTCCTCTTTTGTGATTTGGGAGGCCTCTCGTCCGCCTTTCCTTTCCCTTTCTTGTCGATTGGGAATGCCTTCTTCTTGGGGTTACCATCACTAGTTCCTGCCAAGGTATCATGAATGGAGCCGACAAATGCGTTGAAGGCACCTACTGGATCGATTCCGTCTGAGTCGTCGGTATCTGACCCATCATCGTCAACAGTTTGTTGAGCATTGACTTGTGTATTGGGGCATTGATTGTTCCAATGTTCCCCGCCGCAATGACGGCATTCTGATGGGGGCTTTCTCCCCTGAGGATTGTTGACTGATGCAGTAGTGTTATTGCTTGAGGAAGGAGTCTTGGATTTGGATGTACCTCGATCTCCTCCGTTTCTGTTGGGGCCACCGTTGCTAGGTTGGCTCCCGTTGTATCCCCCTTGGACAGGCGGCTGGGGCCTATCCTTCTGAGTTTCCAACTGATAATCCCCAAGGCACTTTGCAGCTTGAATGGCGTTGGGCAGGGTATCTACCCGTTGTCTTTGCAGTTCCATACGAGCATGAGGTTTCAAACCTTCTATGAATGCAAACACTTACCCAGTTCGAAATCGTGAAAAACTCCTTTGAAATCACCATAAGCCGAGTTATAATTGAGGGTTTGTGAAAAATGGGAAAAATCCCATTTTGGTTCTGTTTTAAGTCACAAGGGTCAGGCCTTCTTCGCGTTCGCGATGAGTAGCAGTACCAACATCCCTCATAAAAGCCAAATATGCCAAACACCCCTTCCCAACCATCCTTTGGGCCTTTAGATATGAAATCAACATACTGGGAACATAGTCCAGAGAACCTCTCTACTCGATCCTAGGTAACCCCGGCATCGCAAATGTCACGATCTTAGTGAGACAATCCAGAATAGCATGACATGGGGACAACCAATCAATGCCCAGAATCACGTCGAAATAAACCATACTAAGCAATAAGAGATCAACTCTTGTCTCCAATCCCCCAATGGTCACCACACACGACCGATACACACAATCCACAATAATAGAATCACCCACTGATGTAGATACATGAACAGGCAAAACTAAGGACTCACGAGGTTTATCCAAATAATGAGCAAAATACAATGATAGATATGAATAAGTGGAACCAAGGTCAAATTATATGGTTTGAGTTGTAACGCAATTTGGATCCGAGGCAACTGAAGAGTTGGGTCCAAAACTTGCTAGTGAAGCATGGGTCGCAGTCACTAATGATGTTGCTGGGCATACCCCAATGTTTGACAACATGAGAGAAGAAGAGCCGAGCTGTATCTTCTGCTGATATGTTCTGTGGGGCTGCGATGAAGGTAGCATACTTGGAAAACAGGTCTACTACCACCATGATGGTTGCATGATTTCCGACCTTGGGTAATCCTGTGATGAAATTCAGGAAAATGCTTTCCCAAGGTCTCTGTGGGACAGGTAGCGGCTCCAAGAGTCCCGCTTGTGCTGGGTGATCCGACTTGTCCTTTGGGAATGCTTGACAAGTCTTCACACAAGGAGGGGCGCCATGAGCTGTTGGACCCCGATGATGTGATGCCTGTTTGATGATGTTGAGGGCAGCCGGAACTGTGGGTTTAGGTCTGTTGGTTCCCTCCTTAAACTGCATGGCCGTGATGTTTCCAGCGGCCATCTTCTTGGATATGCACGGTATGGTGTGGGGTTTGGCCCCGTTGTCTCCCATCATCAGGAGCATGTTGGCATATGGTACCGGGATGGTATTGGTCTGCCTGAGGAATTCCAATCCCACTATCAGTTCGAAGTCATCGATGATAGCTATGCGTAGGTCGAATATTCCCTTGTATGGGCCAAGCTGGATTGGCGCTTCTTTGGCTATTCCACTCACTTGCTGAGATGGAGAGTTGATAGCCTTGACACGACCCTTGCATTTTTGCACTGCTAGACCGAGGCGTTGCACCTGAGTTGAGGCCAGGTAGTTGTGGCTAGCACCCGTGTCTATCAATGCCCGAATAGGTCTGCCGTTTACTTTCATATCAACGAACATTAAGTTCCTCTTTTGTGATTTGGGAGGCCTCTCGTCCGCCTTTCCTTTCCCTTTCTTGTCGATTGGGAATGCCTTCTTCTTGGGGTTGCCATCACTAGTTCCTGCCAAGGTATCATGAATGGAGCCGACAAATGCGTTGAAGGCACCTACTGGATCGGTTCCGTCTGAGTCGTCGGTATCTGACCCATCATCGTCAACAGTTTGTTGAGCATTGACTTGTGTATTGGGGCATTGATTGTTCCAATGTTCCCCGCCGCAATGACGGCATTCTGATAGGGGCTTTCTCCCCTGAGGATTGTTGACTGATGCAGTAGTGTTATTGCTTGAGGAAGGAGTCTTGGATTTGGATGTACCTCGATCTCCTCCGTTTCTGTTGGGGCCACCATTGCTAGGTTGGCTCCCGTTGTATCCCTCTCGGACAGGCGGCTGGGGCCTATCCTTCTGAGTTTCCAACTGATAATCCCCAAGGCACTCTGCAGCTTGAATGGCCTTGGGCAGGGTATCTGCCCGTTGTCTTTGCAGTTCCATACGAGCATGAGGTTTCAAACCTTCTATGAATGCGAACAGTTTGTCTTTGTCCCCCATATCCCGTATGTTTAGCATGAGTGCGGAGAATTCACGCACGTAGTCCGCACCGACCTGGTGTGGCGGAGTTCACGCAACTTTCTCCGTGCATTGTATTCCACGTTTTGGGGGAAGAACTGCAGGCGTATGGCGGCCTTCAGTTCTGCCCATGTCTGGAGAGTATCTTCACCGGCCCTGATGGCTTCATATTTGACTCGCCACCAGAGTTTTGCATCGCCTTGAAGATACATGGCAGCAGTTGCTACCTTTTTGGATTCTTCCAAATGTCCAACGGCATCGAAGTATTGTTCGATGTCGAAGATGAAGTTTTCCACTTCTTTAGCATCCCGGGCTCCGTTGTATGGCTTGGGCTCCGGAATTTTCAGCTTTTGTGGCATGGGGGCAATGTTCATGGCACCCCTGATATGGTTTTTGCCTCCTTTGAGCAGGCTTTGGAGGGTAGCATTGACAACATTGAGCTGGCCTGTCAAGTTGTCTATGGTTTGCTGCATGACTGTCAGTCAGTCTGCCTCTAGTTCCCGATGGGCTAAATCCTCGGCACGCTCCTGTTAGAGGTCCTCGAATTGTCCATGAATTTTGGTTGGCTCGACGGCAGCCGTTTGTCGGTCTTCCTCAGAGTCTTGACTGATGTTTGCTATGTCATTTTTGGCTTGCCGCATTCTGCGGTCCAGGTCGTCCAACCTTTGCACTAGGCTAGTTTTTAGATCAGGCAACGTATCCACGATGGGCCATAATGCATCAACCGTCTCTTCTAGGGTCGTGATGCGATCCCCTAACTGCTAATCATCTCTATATGTTGAGTATTGACTGAGCAGGGTATTTGAGAAATTGTACACATACACACACATATGTTTTCTTACTAAATTATATGATTTGATTCCATTATTGTTCTCTACTAGTTTAAAAGATGAAACTACACAGGTGATAGCTAGTATCATTTTGTGCTTCTCTTACCTCGCCGTGTTTATTTACGATACTTATTAAGTGTATTGGGTCGGTTGTTATCATACTAGACTCTGCACTTAATTGTGCAGATCCTGGTGTGGGGACCAGTTATCAGCAACAGGCTAGCTTGTTGGACTATTTGCTAGAGGCGAGGTAGAATTGCATCCTTGGTCACAGTTTGACTTGTCTTTTCCTTTCATACTATTGTTACCGTTAAGACAGTGTATTTATTGTTCAGTTTAATACTTGTGTTCTATTGTAGAATCTCATGACTCCGTATTTACTAATTTCTGGGGATTTACTTTGAATTAGCAGTTATATTGTATTCAAACTTCAGACTTATGCTATTTCCATAAATTCTGTTATTTTATTTGTCTTCGTTATCATGTTTCAGCTTGCCTATCCGGTGTGTTAGAAGACATCATGACGGGTAGGGATTTTGGGTCGTGACAAGTTGGTATCAGAGCCCTACGTATTACGAGTCATGAGTAGGTTTAGTAGAGTCTTGCGAATCGGTATAGAGACGTTTGTATTTATCTTCGAGAGGCTATCGAACCATTAGGAAACTTCACTTTCTTGTATTCTTGTCGTGCGGATTTGTTGATTCTGGAAACTAAACTTTTATTATTCTATTCTCTCACATATGGTGAGGACACGTGCGACCGGATCAAGCGAATGGCCACCAGTACCACCAGCTAGGGCCGCGAGAGGGCGGGACCATGGTAAAGGCCGAGGTGCATCTTGTACAATAGCTAGAGCAACACCTTTGGAGCCACCAGTTGCTCCAGCTCAGGCAGATACCAGATGTGGTTGAGCTGGTAGGACCAGTTATGCCCATTGTGATTCTAGGCATTCAGGAAGCTTTGGCCCAGATATTGACTGTATGCACTTGCCTTGCTCCGGCGGTTTCAGTTCAGGCCGCACCAGCCACTTCCTAGGTCGGGGGAGGTGCTCGAACTCCCGCCGCCCGTACTCCAGAGCAGGTGGTTCAGGGACTTGGGGTCCTACCAGCCCAACCGGTTGCAGTTGCTCAGGCCCAAGTGGGTCCACCTATGAGTGAAGAGGAGCAGATAAGGCTAGAGAAGTTTGGGAGGATCAGGCCTCCAGCTTTCAGCCAGGCTGAGTCAGAGGATGCTCAGGATTTCTTAGACAGATGCTAGCGGATCATTCACACGGCGGGTATTCTGGAGACTAGTGGAGTCTCATTCACTACTTTTTAGCTATCGGGGGAAGCCTTTAGATAGTAAGAGGCCTATGAGTTGAGCAGGCCAGCCGGCATTGCACCACTTACGTGGCATGAGTTCTCAGTTCACTTCATCGAGAAGTTTGTTCCATAGACCTGCAGAGAGGAGTTACGTAGGCAATTTTAGCAACTACGCCAGGAGGGTATGTCAGTGTCCCAGTATGAGATGAGATTTTTAGAGTTGGCTCATCACGTGATATGGTTAGTTCCCACTGAGAGGAAGAGGATCAGGATGTTCATTGATGGCCTCAACTATGAACTATGTTTCATCATGACTCGGGAGATTGCATCAGGTGTTAGGTTCAACGAGGTGGTTGATATTGCTAGGCGTCTAGAGCAGATTTGTAGCCAGGAGCACGAGGAGAGGGAGGCCAAGAGGCCTCATGGTTTAGGTGGTTTCAGCAGTGTTTCTTCAAAAGGACAGTCCCATCACAGCAGGGGTCGTTCTTATAGGCGTGCTCAGATAGCTTGTCTGGTTCATCATGGTGCATTAGTTAGACATGGTTCCTACAGTGTTCGTTCGGGCCAGTCATCATTCAGTGCATTACCAGCACAGAGTTCTTACCATGGTTCGTCTTCCCAGGTTTCTACATGTGGTTCCTTAGGTTATCACGGTCAGCAGCCTAATAGGAGGGATAACTACGAGTGCGGGGATTTGAGTTATCCCAAGAGAGATTGCCCCAGATTATTGAGTAGGGTTCCACAGCAGAGATCCCATGCTATGACTTCTACAATAGTTACTTCACCGCCCGCTCAGCCAGCTCGGGGTGGGGCTCAGGTAGCTAGAGGTCACCCTAGAGGGGGAGGCCGATCAGGTGGCGGGCATGCTTAATGTTATGCTTTGCCTGCCAGGCCAGAGGTCGTTGCTTTTGTTACGCGGCGCCTTCCTGAAGTTCCTTGAAAGGGCGACGTAAGGCTAAGCAACCGATGTCAGTGCAGTTGCTATGCGCCAACTGAGGCCCTCGCCGTACGCTAGACTAGATTGTCAGTGCCGTACGGGAAAACCAATATCGTGAGCAATTGAGTAGCGGAAAATGAGCAATTGATGATGAAAGTTGATGATTGCATTGATGATGATGAAAGCTATTACAAGATGAAATGCGGTGTCGGGGGAGAGATACACCAGTACAGAGAATTGTTTGAATGCTTGAATGTTTGAATGCTTTGGTCCCCCTTAATAATGCTTAAAAAAAATAAACCAAAGTTACATGAGTTGACCTAAGAAAGCTGTAGAAGCACACTGAAAATGACGTGAGACAGAAAGTGTAACTACCGAAGCTCTTTCAACTTGTCCTATCTTTGGATAAGTATTGCGGTTAAGTCAGTTAACAAGATGAGAGTCGGAATGAAGTAAAAATACTCTATAATTACAATGAAAAGGACTTAGTCTTCTTGGAAGCAAGTCCGATGGCAGCAACTTTATCTTGAGCAGCAGGGTCTGCGCGCGCATTGCTGTGGGCGCGCGCGGCACTATTTGGATCTGCCAGCGGCTGGGCGCTGGTGCTTGGCATTGGGTCTGCGCGCGGGGCACTGTCTGGGTGTGCAGCGCTGATGGCAACATGATGATTTGTGCGCGTGGTATTGTCGGTGCACGCGGCACTGATGGCATTGGCCAGCCGCTGGGCGCTGGCATTAAATATCGGTGGGGCGACAGAGGCGCATGCTCGCTTGTCACTTGGCGCTGCCGAGACCACGGGGCCGACCGTGGAGCTAGGCGTTGGGAGGCTTGCCGGGACGCCACGGGGCGCGTCCAAGGGGTCATGGGTCGATGATGGAAAGCAGCCCATGACATTCTCCCTTGAGTTGGCGACGTCCTCGGAGCCTTACCTGCAGGATGATGATGGTTGGTCAGGCTCTTGATGGCTGGGAGGTCTGTTCCCCTTGGTCCTGTGAGATGTCTTTCTGAATGATCTTCCATGCATTTCTGAAATAGCCTGAGGCGGCTGACATGGAAGACTGGATGGAATTTCCACCAGGCTGGTGTGTTCAGCTGGTATGTGGATTTCCCGATGCGCCTTTCAATGGAAAAAGGTCCGATGTAGCTTGGCAATAGGCAAGGATCTTGGGTCCTCTTTGCAAACAAGTTTTGCCTCGGGGTTCTTACCATCACTTTGTCCCCTACTTGATGTTGGGAAAAGCGACGGTTTTGTTCGACATGCCTCGTTGCCCTGTCTTGGGCATTGACAAGATAGCTCCGCACTATCTTCAAAGTTTGTTCCCATTCTGTAGAGAAACTGGCAGCTCGATGAGATGATGGTAGGTTTGGTGCATTCACATTTTGTGGGAGTAGCAGTTGCTGTCCGGTAACAATTTCAAAAGCGCTTTTGTTTGTATGGGTGCACTTTTGTGAATTGAAACACAGCTGAGCAGCATCCAGAAGCTTCACCCAATGTATTTGTGACCCGGTTGCAAATTGGCGGAGATATTCCTACAGCATGTCATTGAACCGGTCTATTTGATCATGTGTTTGCTGATGATCATGATCGTACTTAACTTGCTGACAATTCAGACACCGAGCTACATGTGCAACTATATCCTTTTTCATTCTCCTCCACCAATAATGTTGCTGCAAATCTTGATACATTTTGGCGGTACCTGGATGAATAGAATACCTGGAACTGTGTGCTTCCTCAAGAATTAATTCACGAATCCCATCCACATTAGGAACACAAATACGACCCTGCATTTACAGAACCCCATCTTCCCCCACAACAACCTGTTTGGCATCACCGTGCTATATCGTGTCCTTAAGGACAAGTAAGTAAAGATCATCATACTACCTCTCTCTGATACGCTCATATAAAGAAGACCGAGCGACTATGCAAGCTAGATCCCGACTGGGTTCTTAAACATCTAACCTCACGAAGTGATTAGCCAAAGTCTGAACATCTGCAGCTAATGGCCTCTCACCAACCGGAATATACGCAAGACTGCCCATACTCACAGCCTTTCTACTCAAGGCATCGGCCACCACATTGGCCTTTCCGGGGTGATATAAAATGGTGATATCATAGTCTTTCAACAACTCCATCCATCTTATCTGCCTCAAATTAAGATCCTTTTGTTTGAATAGATACTGGAGGCTACGATGATCAGTAAATACCTCACACGAGACACCATAGAGGTAATGCCTCCAAATCTTCAGCGCATGAACAATGACTGCCAATTCTAAGTCATGAACAGGATAATTCTTCTCGTGAACTTTCAACTACCGTGACGCATATGAAATTACCTTGCCATCTTGCATTAATACTGTACCAAGCCCAATGTGAGATGTGTCACAATATACCGTATACGATCCTGAACCTGTGGGTAATACCAACACTGGCGCCGTAGTCAAAGCGATCTTGAGCTTCTGAAATCTCAACTCACATTCGTCTGACCATCTGAATGGGACACCCTTCTGGGTTAGTTTGGTCAATGTGTTTGCTATAGATGAAAACCCTTCCACAAATCGATGATAATAACCTGCCAAACCCAGGAAACTCCGGATCTCTGTAACCGAAGTAGGTCTAGGCCAATTCTGAACAGCCTCAATCTTCTTAGGATCCACTTTTATGCCTTCTGCCCATACAACATGTCCCAAAAAGGCAAACGAGTCTAACCAAAACTCACATTTTGAAAATTTGGCATATAACTGATTATTCTTCAAGGTGTGAAGCACACTTTGAAGATGCTGCTCATCCTCCTCTCGACTGCTGGAGTAAATCAAGATATCATCAATGAATACAACCACAAAAGAATCCAAATAAGGCTTGAACACCCGATTCATCAAATCCATAAATATTACTGGAGCATTTGTCAACCCAAATGACATAACTAGGAACTCGTAATGCCCATACCGAGTTCGAAAAGCTGTCTTAGGGACATCAGATACCCTAATCTTCAACTGATGGTAACCAGATCTCAAATCAATCTTCGAAAATACCTTGGCACCCTAAAGCTGATCAAATAAGTCATCAATTCTTGGCAGTGAATATTTGTTTTTGATAGTGGCCTTGTTCAACTGCCGATAGTCTATACACATCCGCATCGAGCCATCTTTCTTCTTTACAAATAATACTGGTGTACCCCAGGGCGAGACACTGGGTCTAATGAATTCCTGATCAAGCAAGTCTTGTAACTGCTCTTTCAATTCATTCAACTTTGGTGGGGCCATACGGTATGGTGGAATAGAAATGGGCTGAGTGCCCGGAGCCAAATCAATACAAAAGTCAATATCTCTGTCGGGTGGCATCCCCGGTAGATCTGCAGGAAATACTTCTAAAAATTCACGAACAACTGGTACAAATTCCATAGAAGGGACATCCGTACTGGGATAGCGAATATAAGCTAAATAGGTTAGACACCCTTTCTCTACCATACGCCGAGCTTTCGTATAAGAAATAACATGTTGGCAGAATGGCCAGGAGTTCCTTTTCACTCTAGTCGAGGTAACATCGGCATAGCTAGGGTCACTGTCTTGGCATGACAGTCCAATATAGCATGATAAGGAGACAGCCAATCCATACCCAAGATGACATCAAAATCTACCATATCAAGAAGTAGAAGATCCACACTAGTCTCAAGATTACCAATAGTAACCATACACGAATGATAGACATGATCTACTATAACAGAGTCTCCCACCGGTGTAGATACACACATAGAAGCACTCAGGGAATCACAAGGCACAACCAAATATGAAGCAAAATAGGAGGACACATAGGAATAAGTAGATCCTGGATCAAATAGAACTGAAGCATCTCTATGGCAAACTGGAATAATACCTGTGATCACAACATCAAATGACTCGGCCACAGCCCTAGCTAGAAAAGCATAAAATCGGGGCTGGGCCCCACCACTCTGTACTGCATCTCTAGCACGGCCTCTAACTGGCTGGCCTCCACCTCTAGCGGTCTGACCTCCACCTATAATAGCCTGACCTCCACCTCTAATGTCTTGACCTCCACCTCTAGCTACCTGACCCCTGCCTCTAGCTGGCTGAGCAGGCGGTGAAGAAACCGGTGCCGGTATGATGGCACGAGAATCCTGCCGAGATCTGTTACTCGCAAATCTAGGGCAATACCTCCTGATGTGACCAACGTTCCCACACTCATAACACCCATCCTGATGCCGTGGCTGCTGAAATTGAAGCTGACCCAAATGGGTCGGATAACCACTGTAGTAACTCTGGAGTGGTGGTGCACTGATAAGAGTTGAATGTACACTGAATACTGGCTACCTAGAGTAAGGCATAATAGGACCGTGACTCCCTGAAGCACCGGGAGATGCATGAAGTGCTGAATGAAACGGTCTGGGAGGATGATCCCTACCAAAATTACCCGTCTCCAAATGAGGCACCACTGAAACCACCGAACTGGCGAGGCCTCTTATCAGACCTCTACCCTCTCTCCTGTGCAAGAACCATCTCGATCCTCCTGGCGACATTAGCAGCCGCCTGAAAAGAAATCTCACTTCCGGTTTTCTTGGCCATCTGAAGTCTAATAGGGTGAGTGAGTCCCTCAATAAACCTCCTCACTCTCTCTCTCTCCGTAGGTAGTAAAAGGAGAGCATGATGGGCCAAATCCACAAAATGGGACTCATACTGAGTAACAGTTATACTGCGCTACTGTAGACGCTCAAATTGCTTGCGAAATTCCTCTCTCAGTGTGATAGGGAGAAACTTCTCCAGAAATAGCTGAGAGAACTGCTCCCAGGTAAGTGCAGGTGATCCGACTGGTCGTGTCAATGTATAATCTCTCCACCACCTCTTGGAGGAACCCGTCATCTGGAATACAGCAAAATTAACTCCATTGGTCTCAACTATACCCATGTTTCGCAACACCTCATGGCAGCGTTCAAGATAATCTTGTGGGTCCTCAGAAGATGTACCGCTGAAGTGAACTGGAAAGAGCTTAGTGAACTTATCCAGTCTCAATAAGGCCTCAAAAGACATGGCGGGCCTTTCATCGATCTGTACCGCAACAACCGGCTGAACTATCCCAACTGGCGGGGCTGTTGGAGCCTAATTCTGGGGAGCCATCTGCTCCAGAGCGGGAGTAATGGGAGTTTGTGCTCCTCCCCCAGCCTGTGAGAAGGCTGGTGCCACTGGAAATGTATCATTCTGAGCCACACCCTCCATAAGACTTACCAAACGGACTAGAGCGGTCTGAAGTCCTGGAGTGGCTATGAATCCTTCCGGGACCTGAACTGGTCCAACTAGTACATTCTGAACTGGAACTTCCTTCTGAAGATCCACCTGAGGTTCTATAACAGGTGCAACTGCTCGAGGTCTTGACTGAGCTCTACCTCGGCCTCTGGCACGACCTCGACCTCTACCCCTGGCCATAGTTGCTACCGGGGGTTCTGGTCCCTATCCATCGGTAGAGGTATTACGTGTTCTCACCATCTGTGAGATAATAAGAGTAGAATGGTTCAATCATCGATGATAGAATAAAATTGCACGACAGAATAAGAAAGAAGTGATATTGTTCCTAAACTTTATAGCCTCTAAGAGATACGTACAGACGTCTCTGTGCCGATCCTTCAGACTCTACTAAACTTGCTCGTGACTCGTGTGACCTATGTAACCTAGTGCTCTGATACCAACTGTCACGACCCGAAATTCCCATCTTCGGACCGTGATGGCACCTAACATTTTACTTGCTAAGCAAGCCAACGTTAGAATAATATTATCCATTTTTAAAATAATTTTTAAATTTATTAATAACAGAGAACAATTGCGAAAGTAACGTCTGAAATATAGTGAATAATCCATAAAAATAACGGTGTCTAAATACCATCCCAGAATTGGTGTCACAAGTGTACGAGCTTCTAGAATTATACAAATAAAGGTCTGAAATAAAATAAAGCTCTCTGGAAATAAACACACAGCTAAAGTAAAATAGACGGGGACTTCAGAACTACGAACGCTGTGCAGATATACCTCACTTACATTAACCTGTACGTAATATTGATAACAACAACAAATAATAGAAATAAATCAAGTAACTCATTTATAATAATTGAAGCCAACTCAATAGTCATAATCCATTATTATTTCAACCAATTCTGTTGCAGCGTGCAACTCGCTCTCACAATATATTCACATTCAATTCTGTTGCAGCGTGCAACCCGCTCTCCCAATATATTCCTTTTAATCAAGTCTGTCATGTATTTATTTCAATAAAGTATATATATATAGACTTTTAAATAAGTCTGTTGCGGCGTGCAACCCGATCCCCCAATATTGACTTTTTAAAAAGTCTATTGTGGCATGCAACCCGATCTTCCAATATTGACTTTTAATAAGTCTGTTGCGACGTGCAACCCGATCCTCCAATATTGACTTTTTAATAAGTCTGTTGCGGCGTGCAACCCGATCCTCCAATATATATCCATTTCAATCAATTCTGTTGCAGCGTGCAACTCGTTCCTCCAACATATTCATTTACCAAATCTTATAGAAGAAATTTTTTCGATAAATGCAACAATTAATATAAAACTATAAGACAACAAGAATACAATAATTATGATTTAATTATGAAACAAACAATGACAAATAGCAAATTATTATGAAAATCAGGGAGAAAGTATGTAGTTTAATATTTAATATACTAAATGTCAAATAACAATTAAGACACATAATTCAAATAGCATGTAACAAGAATTCAAGGATTAATGTTTGACAAAGAATAGGAGAGAAATAATTATTATAATAAATAATTCATGATTTAAAATAATTTATGATTTTTCAAGTAAGTAGGCAAACAGTCAATTTGACGACGTATAGACATTCGTCACCTCGCCTATACGTCGTTCACATGCATTTCACATAACAAATAATTTAAGGGTTCTATTCTCTCAAGTCAAGGTTAATCCCGACACTTACCTCGCTTTGGAAATTCCAATCAATTATTCAACCACAACTTTTTCTTTTAAATTTGCCTCCGAAAGTTTCAAATCTATTCACAAACAATTCGATATATTCAATACGAATCATAAGAATTAATTCCATATGAATTTATAAATTTTTCTGATAAAAATCTGAAATTTATTAAAATATTCGGCAGTGGGACCCACGTCTCAAATCCTGAAAAACTCGTGAAATCCGAACACCCGTTCTGATACGAGTTCAACCATACAAAATTTGTCCAATTCCGATATCAAATGGACATTCTAATCTTAATTTTTTATTTTTGGAAAGTTTTACAAAAATTCCAATTTCTTCCATCTAAATCCGAAATAAATGATGAATATAGGCTTAGATTTATGAAATACAATCATTATATGATAAAGAACACTTACCCAGTTCGAAATCGTGAAAAACTCCTTTGAAATCGCCCTAAGCCGAGTTATAATTGAGGGTTTGTGAAAAATGGGAAAAATCCCGTTTTGGTTCTGTTTTAAGTCACAGGGGTCAGGCCTTCTTCGCGTTCGCGAAGGGCCTGTCGCGTTCGCGATGAGTAGCAACCCGTGTCTTTCGCGTTCACGAAGGCTTCCCCCTCTGGCCTTCGCGTTCGCGAGGCATAGCTCGCATTCGCGATGAAGGAATGATCAACCCTCCCCCAGGTGTGCCTAACACTACGCGTTCGCAAGGAGCTGATCACATTCGCGAAGAGTAATGCCCCCATCGCTTTGCGTTCGCGACCAAGCCTTCGCGTTCGCGAAGAAGAAAACTCCAGCTGCCCAGTTTACTCTTCGCGTTCGCGAGAGTACCTTCGCGAACGTGAAGAAGGACATGCCAGAATACCTGCTGCAGTAAAATACCAGATTTTCAAAGTCCAAAATATCCCCTAGCCTATCCGAAACTCACCCGAGCCCTCGGGGCTCCAAACCAAACATGCACACAAGTCCTAAAATATCATACGAACTTGCTCGCATGATCAAATTGCCAAAATAACACCTAGAATTACGAATCGGACACCAAATCAAAGGAAGTTTTCAAGAAAACTTTAAAACTTATATTTTTACAACCGGACGTCCGAATCACGTCAAATTAACTTCGATTCTCACCAAATTCGGCAGACAAGTCATAAATATTATAGTGGACCTATACCGGGCTCCGAAACCAAAATACGGACCCGAGGTCAATAAATCCAATATTAGTAATTTCTTAGAAATCATTAAGCTTTCAAGCTTTTAATTTTTCATTAAAATTCCATATCTTGAGCTAGGGACCTCGGAATTCGATTCCGGGGATACGCCCAAGTCCCAAATCACGATACGGACCTACCGAAATTATCAAAACACTGATATGGGTCCGTTTGCTCAAAATATTGACCAACGTCAAATTATTTGAGTTTTAAAGCTCTAATTCACATTTTAATGCATTTTTCACATAAAAACTTTTCAAAAAATTGTACGGACTACGCACGCAAGTCGAGAAATAATAAATGGTACTTTTTGAGGTCTTAGAACATAGAATTACTTATTAAATTTAAAGATGACATTTTGGGTCATCACATTAACATTGAAATACACTTAATACAAACATTAAAATAGAATAGAATATAAATAGTGAATACATTTAATTTTAAAATAGTGAAATACAATAAAATACACTGAATATAAATAGAAATACAGTGAATACAACCAATAAAATATACTGAATACAGTAGTAATAACATGTATTAGGAATAACTAAAATACTGTTAATATAAATACATTTGAATACAATGTATATAAAATAGCGAATACCGTAAATACAAACATTGAATTTAATAAATGCAACAGTAAAAAAAAATATTGAAACACACTAAATACAAAAGTTATATACAACTGAAAAATCTTTCCAATTAATTGGGTTGATAATGAGGCATGTTAGAATTAAGTTTGTTGAGTTATATTAGGAGTGTATCACGCTAATTGATATTATTTTCGTTATTAGACAGCTGGACATACCTATTTTTAAGGTGATTGTTGTTATTGTATTCATAAATATATGGCGCGAATACATGTGAATACATGCATGTACAGCTGGACTACCCTGATTTTAGGTACTTTTTACTGTTGTATGCATGAATACAGCAGCGCGAATACATGTGAATACATGCGCATACAGCTGGACTGCCCTAATTTCTAGGCGATTTTTGTTGTTATATTCATGAATACAAAAGCGCGAATACACTACCATAACAACTGAATAGTAGCTATATGAAGTTATTGTGTATATGGTAGCTATAAGAAGTTAATAGTCACTAAAACAATAGTGATTTTTGAAAATTCCTCAAAAAAAAAGGGACCAAGCCCATACTTCACACTGCCACCCATTTATGCTAGTTAGGGTATTAGAATAAGGGAATCCTTGCTGTGTTTAATTAGGAGATATAAAATACAAAATAAAGAAAGAAAGGAGAAAAGTACGTATCGAGAAGGGACCTTAGGCGGCTATCACTGCTCGGGGAGAAGAAAGAATCAGGTATACATACGTTCATATGAACATATCCTACTACTATGATTCAATTGGTATATATTTGTTATCATTAATATCATGATAATAGTTATAGCGATGGTTAGGGGAAGACATAATGAATTGACCATGATTAAATAATTAGTGGAGTTAGTCTAAAAGTTTGGATTTCAAGAATGAATAATCTGACATGGAAAGTATGATGATAATGATTAGCCATAGAGATAATGCCTAATAATTGGAGATATGCCTAATAATTGGAGTACGATGATAATGATGTCACGACCTCCTTCCTTAGGTTGTCGGTGATATCACCTAATTTTTAAGACTAGATAAGCCTATCAATACGGAATATAACTTAATACAAAACTGAAATTTAATCTTTAACAGTCGAATAAATAAAAACTGCAATTTAACAATTTCAACTCCCAAAACCCGGTAGGAATAAGTCGCAAGCTTCTAAGAATTTATTCTCTATGTCTCTATATATCAGAGTCTAAAGTAAATAAAGAAGGTAACATAATAAGATAGAAGGGGACTCCGGAGTCTGCGAACGCTGACAGATATACCTCGAAATCTCCTCGTACAACTAGTTTACTGATGCCTGGTCTGATAACACGTACCTGGATCTGTACAAAAGGATGTGCAGAAGCGTAGTATGAGTACATCACAGCGGTACCCAGTAAGTGCCAAGCCTAACCTCGGTAGAGTAGTGACGAGGTCAGGTCAGACCCTACTAGAATAATAAAAGACATGGTGACATGTTTAACAATATAATAATAATAAATGATAATTGAAATGAATCAAGTAAGTAGTATGTCACCATCAAATTTCACAAAATAAGGACAAGTAATACCTTGCGACAGGAAAACATAAACTTATAACTTAAAAAAACATCACGACAATAATCAAAGGCAAATGCAGCCATAAAGAATTATTAACAAGGGAATTCCCGAGGTACCGCCTCGGAGTCCCAAATCATAAATAAATTAACAATATCTTATTTTCTTATATCACTGCGGTAGCCTTCACATTTAATTTTAAAGAAAATATTTTTCTCGAAATAGCATCCCGAGTTTTAGCCACCCTTATCACACCACTTGACTTCTAGTAGTTTTCCTACTAGCCACGTGTATCAAGCCACCCTTATATCACCGCATGCGTTTCAATACCCATACCTTATACCACCGCATGCGTATCAATATCACAATATATCATAATTTGCAACTCAAGTGCCCAAATACTTCAACATGCCAAAATAAATCAACAACCAGAATATTTTTTCCACAATAAGGAGCTCACGGATCAATCATAGTAAATACAAAAGTCTTCACAAATTATTCAGCAAAATAATATCCATTATTTCCACAATACGGAGCTCACGGCTCAATCACAATGAATACAAAAATCTTCACGAAATATTCAGCAAAAATAATATTTTCACAAATTTAACATCTTGACTTAACATCCAATTAATAAATGTAAAATACTTCATTTTTAATAATAGTTAATTTAAGGAAATTCAAACTTCAAATAATGCACAGAATAAAATAAAGCAAAGTTTCAACTAAAAGGGTAAAAACAATTAATAGGAAAAATGTCAGGCAAATTTAGGAATATAAAATAGATCAATGATGATGAATATAATCGGATAAAATAATTTAATTAATGTGTGACAGATATATACACAATTTAAAAACCCTATATTTTCATATTTAGCTCGTGTACATACTCGTCACCTCGTGTACATGACTTTCAACACATTACAATTATCACATCAATACCAACCCTAGGAGAAATTTTTCCCACGCAAAGTTAGACAAGTCACTTACCTCAAACCGCCTCAATCAGTTAAGTAGTAAGCCTTTTTCTTGATTTACCGACTCCGATCAGCTCAAAAACAGTCATAATTAATTCGATACAGTCAACAAAAATTATAAAATCAATTCCACTATATTTTTTAATAAAAATACGAAATTAACTCAAAAATCGCCCGCGGGGCTCACATCTCAGAATCCGACGAAACTCACAAAATTCGACAACCCATTCAATTACGAGTCCAACCATACCAGTTTCATTCAAATCTGACTCAGAATCGACACCGAAATCACAAAAATTCGTTTCTGTGAGATTTGTAAAAAAATTTAAAATTTCAATCTCAAAACACTATATAAATGGTGAAAAACAAAGATATATCCGTGTATATTGACCAAATCCGAGTTAGAATCACTTACTCCAATGTTTTTCCTTGAAAATATCTCAAAATCTCCTCTCCCCAAGCTTCAAATTTGTCAAAAATAGAAAATGGGACGAAGTCCCGTGCTTTATAACTTAAAGTTCTGTCCAGGCTGCCCTCGATCCTGCCTCGATCCTGGCCCTCGATCATGGCCCTCGATCCTGGGCCTCGATCCTGACCCTCTATCCTGGCCCTCGATCCTGGCCTCGATCCTGGCCTCGATCATGGCCCTTGATCCTGGCGCTCGATCATGGCCTCGATCATGGCCCTTGATCCTGGCCCTCGATCCTGGGCATCGAATTTCTAGCAGAAAATTGCAGCAGCTGTTTAAATTCAACTTTTGATCCGTTAACCATCCGAAACTCACCCGAGGCCCTCGGGACCTCAACCAAATACACCAACAATTCCTAAAATATCATACGAACTTATGTAAAACCTCAAATCACATAAAATAACGCTAAAACCATGAATCATACCCCAATTCAAGCTTAATGGAACTTAAAAAATTCCAACTTCTACATTCGATGCCGGAACCTATCAAATCAAGTCCGATTGACCTCAAATTTGCACACAAGTCATAAATGACATAACGGAGTAATAAAAATTTTTGGAACTGGATTCTGACTCTGATTTCAAAAGGTCAACTCCCCAGTTAATCTTCCAAACTTAAATTCCTATTTTAGCCATTTCAAGCCTAATTTAACTACGGACTTTCAGATAAAATTCTGGACACGCTCCTATGTCCAAAATCACCATACGGAGCTATTGGAATCATCAAAATTCTATTCTGCGGTCGTTTGCACATAAGTCGATATTCGGTTACTATTTGAATTTAAGTTTTAAACCTTGGAACTAAGTGTTCTAATTCATTCCAAAACCTCACTGGACCTGAACCGACTACCCCGACAAGTCACATAACAGTTATAAAGCACATAATGAGCAGTAAATAGGGGAATAAGCTCCAACTTTTAAAACGACCGGCCGGGTCGTTACATCCCCCCTCTTAAAACAATCATCTGTCCTCGAACGAGCATAGATACATACGTGAAGTGGTGAAAAGATGAGGATAATGGCTGCGCATATCCTGCTCGCTCTCCCAAGTCGCCTCCTCGACCGGATGACCCCTCCACTGAACCTTCATGGAAGCAATGTTCTTTGATCTCCGTCCAACTCAACTTGCCTGTCCAAAATAGCCACTGGTTCCTCAACATAAGATGGATCCTTGTCCAACTGAACTGAACTTAAGTATAACACATAAGATGGATCGTCGTGATACTTCCAGAGCATGGAAACATGGAACACTGAATGAACTGCAGAGAGGCTAGGTGGTAGTGCAAGTCTGTAAGCCACCTCTCCAACTCTCTCAAGAATCTCAAAAGGTTCGATATACCTCGGGCTCAACTTGCCTTTCTTTCCGAACCTAATTACACCCTTCATAGGCGAAACCCGGAGCAAGACCCGTTCACCAACTATGAATGCAACATCACGAACCTTTCGATTCGCATAACTCTTTAGTCTAGATTGAGCTGTACGAAGTCGATCCTGAATTAATTTAACCTTTTCCAAAGCATCTTGAACCACGTCCGTACCCAATAGTCTAGCTTCACCTGGTTCGAACCAACCCATTGAAGACCGGCACCGCCTACCATATAAGGCCTCATACGGAGCAATCTAAATGCTCGACTAGTAGCTGTTGTTGTAAGAAAACTCCGCAAGTGGTAAGAACTGATCCCAAGCACCCCCAAAATCTATCACACACGCACGAAGCATATCCTCCAGTATTTGGATAGTGCGCTCGGAATGTCCGTTCATCTGAGGGTGAAATATTGTACTCAACTCCACAAGAGTACCTAACTCTCGCTGTACAACCCTCTAGAACCGGGATGTAAACTGCATACCCCGGTCAGAGATGATAGATATCGGTATGCCATGAAGTTTGACAATCTCGTGAATATAGACCTGAGCCAACTATTCCGAAGAGTAAGTAGTAACTATAGGAATGAAATGGGTTGACTTGGTCAACCTATCCACAATCACCCAAACTGCATCGAACTTCCTCTAAGTCTGTGGGAACCCAACAACTAAATCCATAGTGATCCACTCCCATATCCATTCCAGAATCTCTAACTTCTGAAGTAATCCACCTGGTCGTTGATGCTCATGCTTCACCTGCTGGCCATTTAGGCACTGAGCTACATATTCCACTATGTCTTTCTTCACCCGCCTCCACCAACAATGCTGTCTCAAGTCCTGATATATCTTTGCAACACCTGGATGAATGGAGTACCATGAACTGTGAGCCTCCTGGAGAATCAACTCACGCAAACCATCTTCATTAGGCACACATAGTCTGCCTTGCATTCGTAATACACTGTCATCTCCAATAGTGACTTCTTTGGCATCACCGTGTTGAACTGTGTCCTTAAGGACAAGAAAATGGGGGTCATCATACTGACGCTCCCTGATACGATCATACATAGAAGATTGAGAAACTACACAAGCCAAAACTCAGCTTGGCTCGGAAATATCCAATCTAATAAACTGGTTGGCCAAGGCCTGAACATACAAGGCTAAAGGCCTCTCTGCTACCGGTAAATATGCTAAGCTGCCCAAACTCTCCGCCTTACAACTCAAGGCATCGGCTACTACATTGGCCTTCCCAAGATGATAGAGAATGGTGATATCATAATCCTTAAGCAACTCCAACCACCTCCGCTGCCGTAAATTAAGATCCCTCTGTTTAAACAGATGTTGTAGACTCCGGTGTTCGGTGTAGACCTCACAATGGACACCGTACAAATAATGTCGCCAAATCTTCAATGCATGAACAATAGCTGCTAACTCAAGGTCGTGGACCAGATAATTTATCTCGTGTACCTTTAACTGTCTGGACGCGTAGGCAATCACCCTACCGTCATGCATCAACACTGCATCGAGACCAATACGCGACGCATCACAATACACAATATAAGACCCTGAACCTGTAGGTAATACCAATACTGGGGCTATAGTCGAAGCTGTATTGAGCTTTTGGAAGCTCTCCTCACATTCCTCGGTCCACATGAACGGAGCACCCTTCTGGGTCAATTTGGTCATAGATGCAGCAATAGAAGAGAAATCCTCTACAAATCGGCGATAATACCCCGCCAAACTAAGAAAACTCCGGATCTCAGTAGTTGATGATGGTCTGGGCCAACTCTACACTACTTCAATCTTCTTCGGATCTACCTTGATCCCTTCGCACGAAACTATATGACCCAAAAATCCCACTGAATCAAGCCAGAATTCACACTTTGAAAATTTTGCATATAACTTCTTTTCTCTCAAAATCTGAAGCACAGTCCTCAGGTGCTACTCATGATCTTCCCGACTCCGAAAATATACCAGAATGTTGTCAATAAACACAATGATGAAAGAATCAAGATAGGGCTGAAATACACTATTCATTAAGTGCATAAATGTTAATGGGGCGTTGGTTAGCCCAAATGACATTACAAGGAACTCATAATGATCATACCGAGTCCTAAAAGCAGTCTTTGGGATATCGGATTCCCGAATCTTCAACTGATGATAGCCTCAATGCAAGTCAATTTTAGAGAATACCCTGGCACCCTGAAGCTAATCAAATAGGTCATCAATATGTGGCAATGGTTACTGTTTTTCACTGTAACCTTGTGTTCAACTGGCGGTAATCAATACACATCCGCATAGAACCATCCTTTTTCTTCACAAATATGACAGGAGCATCTCAAGGCGATACGCTGGGCCGAATGAAACCCTTATCAAGCAACTACTGTAACTGTTCTTTTAATACTTTCAACTCTGCTGGGGCCATACGATATGGTGGAATAGAAATGGGTTAAGTGCCCGGTAACAAATCAATATCAAAGTCAATATCCCCGTCGGGTGGCATACCCGGAAGGTCCGCTAGAAATACATCAGGAAAATCCCTTACTACAGGAGCTGACTCCACGGTAGGAGTATTAACACTAACATCTATCGCATAGGCCAGATACGCATCATACCCCTTCTCAACCATTCGTTGATCTTTAAGAAATAAAACAACTCTGCTAGGAACATGATCCAAGGTACCTCTCCACTCTAGCCGTGTTAGACTTGGCATAGCCAACGTCACCGTCTTAGCGTAACAATCAAGGATAGCGTGATATGGTGACAACCAGTCCATGCCCAAAATAATATCGAAATCCACCATACCGAGCAATAATAAATCAGCTCTAGTCTCAAAACCACTGATAATAATCAAACACGACTGATACACACGGTCAGCAATAATAGATTCACCCACGGGTGTAGATACATAAATAGAAGAACTAAAAGAATCATGGGATTCGCCCAAATATGGGGTAAAATAAGATGACACATAAGAATAAGTGGATCTTGGATCAAACAAGACTGATGCATCTCTATGACAGACCAGAATAATACTTGTGATAACAGAATCAGATGCAACATCCTCTGTCCTAGCAGGTAGGGAATAATATTTGGCATGGCCTCCCCATCTAGGGAGACCTCTACCTGTCCAACCTCCACTCTAGCTGGTTGTGCTGGTGGAGTAACAACTGGTGCAGTGATCATGGCCTGAGAAGCCTGAGGGCCCTGTGGAATGGGTGGGGCCTGAGAAATCTGTGGAGGTGCACCTATCCTAAATCTGGGGCAATCTCTCATTATATGACGAGTGTCGCCATACTCAAAACAAGCCCTCGGAGGACGTGGCTACTAGGACTAGCTCGGGCTTGATCGACTAGACTGCCCGGTGAAGGCACCCCATACAGGAGGTACAAAAGACACCGGCGATGCATAATATGGAATCCGAGGTCTAGGAGTAGCCGGAATACCGCTGGAAGCTAGAAGTGCTGAATGAATAGGACAACTCACATAACCTCTACTATGACGGGCTGCAGTTGGGGCACGAGAATGATTATATGTGCCAGAATCTTGGGGTCTCTTAACTTCCTTCTCTTCTCTCTCCCGAATCCGCATACCATACAATCTTCTAACAATTGACACCACCTGTTGGTATGTGATGTCCATTTCCAGTTCTCGGGCCATACTGAATCTGATACTAGGGTGGAGCCCCTTAATAAATCGGCAAACCCGCTCTCGAACAGTAGCAACTAAGGTTGGTGCATGCCTAGCCAAATCACTGAATCGGACCGCATATTCCGACACGGCCATAGAACCCTGGCGTAACTGCTGAAACTCTGCGCGCCACACATCTCTAAGACTCTGAGGAACATACTCCCTTAAGAACATATCTGAAAATTGAGTTCAAGTGAGTGAAGTTGCCTCAACCGGACTATCCAACTCATATTCCCGCCACCACTGGTAGGCTGCTCCTCTAAGATGAAATACCGTGAAAGAAACCCCACTGGAATCCACAATACTGTCACGACCCAAACCAATGGGTCGCGACAGGCACCCGGTACCTTACTCAACCGAGTACCAACATAACGTATCTTTCGTATCATACTATCATAGGTAAATGAGCCGGAGAGGCTATCGTGAAATAAGCAGAATAAAACATGAAGAAATACTCAATATAGGGTGATCCAACTTGATATACTGACTTATACATATGACTTACTGGCCTATAAGGACATACCAGTATCCGTATATATGAAATCTGTCTACAAGCCTCTAAGAGTACATAAATATCATAAAGGTCGGGACAGAGCCCTGCCATACCAATCAATACATATTCAAATCATACTGACCAAATAGACAACTCCGGAGCAAGTGGAGTGCACAAACACCTTCTGCTGAGCTGATAGCCTACTAGGAAAACTCTCAACCTGTCTATCGGGACCTGCGGGCATAAAACACAGCGTTCCTAGGCAAAAGGGACGCCAGTACAAATAAAGTACTGAGTATGTAAGGCATGCCAGTAGTATATAAAAGACATGAAAGAAACATGGAGTAAAGAACTCAACCTAAAATTCTGAACTCTGTGAATCATGAATGTTTATAATGTCATGCATGTGAGTATAAATGCCATACCATGCATAGTTATATGCGTACATAACATCATCAAGCCTCTGAGGGTATCCCGTCATATCATTTCAGCCATTGTGGGCAAAATCATCAACGTATACCAGTTGATCAGGTGGTGGTGCGTATATAACGCCATAACCTTTTCCCATATCCCATATACATATAATATATGCGTATATAACGCTATCTGGTCATGGGTCAATGTACATGTATACATGAATGAAATGCATAAGAAGTACATTAATAAGATTTTTCCAAATGTCATAAGATCATTATGCCTTTGATTAATATCATGAAATAAACTTTATCAACTTGCGTATTTTTTCTGAGACTCATGAAAATATGATAGAATAATAAGACACATGGGGAATCAAGAATATAGATATCCCTAGTACTTCTATGAATAGAGTCATTTATGAAAGTTGTGCATTTACTCATTTCGTTTGTATCGTACAGATCATGCCAAAATGAAAGAAGAGATAGCCTTAACATACCTTCACTCCGTTGAGTCCTTAATACCTTCCAAGAAATTCTTCAAAAAACTCAACCCAATCTACCACATTATAAGGAGATTCAAAATCAGTGATGAGTAAAGGCTAAGTCCTCAACTTAAACTAGTAGCTCGTTTACGAAAATTTGGGCAGCATCACCCCTGTAACTAGGCCCTCCTCCAATACCATATACTAATAATAACAAGAACACAAAAATAAAAACATGTAAGCATCATTTTACAACCTTATCTCCATCATAATATACCACAAAACATCCCACACGCCCTAATCACTTCATACATAAAACGATAACCAAAGTAGTGTCAAACAACCAAAAAGAAATATAATGACGAACGACCAGCCCACCATTCCGTCATTATGTGGTGTTTCTCCACACCATATTTCCTCCAAAACTCTATTAAACAGTAGAAAAATATACAGCCCAAAGGCAACGTGAAACATCCCACAAAATAGTCCACTACAAGTCAAATAACTCGAACTCACGGCTTTCGATCACCGTCCCGTAAGTTCTAACTATTAGGAAATGAATTTATCAAAATTCATTAATATTTAACTACTTAAATACAGAAAGTACACATTTTCTTAACTATGAAGTACCTTCCAAAACTCAAACTACAAATAAAAAGAGAGGCGATATAGCGATACTTACGTGGTAGGGATTGTTTTAATGTTAACGCTTCTTGATTCGGTGCCCGAAATGATAATCTTGTTTGAAGCTCTTGTAGAGAGCTTATGAGTAAAGTTAGGGGGTGTTATTTGGGTGTGTTCTCTCAAAAATTGGAGAAAGAGACGAGATGGGATGTAAATATCCCATTTTTTTAAAAAGTCAAAAAGGTGCTACTTGGCACCCTATGATTGACCCTTCTTCCAACCCTTATAACGTTTTATACGGGTATCATATGAATGAACTGTTAAGAGCATTGGAAACTACATTCCAAGACCTTCAATTTTATATATAATATGTCCCAAAAAGACCTCAGATAGAACACAAAATGTATTTCTTAAAAAGCTCTATTACAAGGCAAATCCTTAGTCGGTTTTTCCGCAACTTTAATATAATTTTTCGCAAACTTCATATTTTCTATCTAAACATCATATATAGCCATATTATGACTTTAAAATCATTTAAATCATAATAACAAGTCTCATATTCATTACATCACCTTGAGATGCACAAGGTGTAACAAATACCCATAGTACGGAGGATACAGTGACATTCCTCCAGAAAACCCTGAGCATCCTCTGAATCTAATCCGCTGAATGTGGAAGGGTGGTACTTTTTGTACCTCTCGATCCCGAGCTGCTCCCCCTCTGAAACTGCTGCCCTAACCTTGGGCAGAATTGGAACAACTGGTTGCACTAGTATAATCTTTGGGGCATGGTCAACCTGGGCCCGTGGCTCTAGGGTACGAGCGGCGGGAGTTTGTGCTCCTCCCCCGGCCTGAGATGTGGCAGGCGCAAGTGAAATTAGCCTTGCCTGAGCTAGAGTGCCACACATGCTCACAAACTGGGCAAACGTCTCCTGGAGTGCGGGGTAGTAACTGGCGTCTCAAGTGCCTGTTCTCCAACTGGAGCTACTGGTGGTTCCTCTGCAGCAGCTCGTGCGGGTGCTCTGGCTGCACCACGTGGTCTTCCTCGACCTCTGCCTCGACCCCGGCCTCTTGCGGCTCCAACAAGAGGCACGAGTATCTGATCATCGGATCCAGTTGTGCGTATCCTTACCATCTGTGAGAGAATAGAAAGACAATGGTTTAAAATTTTGAAGTCAACAAATGCGCACGATAAGGAATCAAAGATGTGAATATTTTCCTAACAGTTTCATAGCCTCCCGAAGATAAGTACAGACGTGTCCGTACCGATCCACGAGACTATACTTAAACTGCTTGTGACTCATAACACCTATAAACCTATAACTCTGATACCAACTTGTCACGACCTCAAATTGCCTTTTGTAGGATGTCGTTATGGCACCTAGTCTCTGAGACTAGGTAAGCTTATCAATGCAGAATATAACTGAATACAAAACTGAAATTTAATTCTTAACAGTCGAATAAATAAAAACTGCAATTTAATAATTTCAACTCCCAAAACCCGATAGGAATAAGTCACAAGCTTCTAAGAAGTTATTCTCTATGTCTCTATACATCAGAGTCTAAAGTAAATAAGGAAGGTAACATAATAAGATAGAAGGGGACTCCGGAGTCTGCAGACGCTGGCAGATATACCTCGAAGTCTCCTCGTACAACTAGTTTACTGATGCCTAGTCTGATAAGACATACCTGGATCTATACAAAAAGATGTGCAGAAGTGTAGTATGAGTAAACCACAGCGGTACCCAGTAAGTGCCAAGCCTAACCCCGGTAGAGTAGTGACGAGGTCAGGTCAGACCCTACTGGAATAATAAAAGACATGGTGACATGTTTAACAATATAATAATAATAAATGACAATTGAAATGAATCAAGTAAGTAGTATGTCACCATCAAATTTCACAAAATAAGGACAAGTAATACCTTGCGACAGGAAAACATAAACTTATAACTTAAAAAAACATCACGACAATAATCAAAGGCAAATGCAGCCATAAAGAATTATTAACAAGGGAACTCCCGAGGTACCACCTCGGAGTCCCAAATCATAAATAAATTAATAATATCTCATTTTCTTATATCACCGCGGGAGCCTTCACATTTAATTTTAAAGAAAATATTTTTCTCGAAATAGCATCCCGCGTTTTAGCCACCCTTATCACACCACTTGACTTCTAGTAGTTTTCTTACTAGCCACGTGTATCAAGCCACCCTTATATCACCGCATGCGTTTCAACACCCATACCTTATTCCACCGCATGCATATCAATATCACAATATATCACAATTTACAACTCAAGTGCCCAAATACTTCAACTTGCCAAAATAAATCAATAACCAGAATATTTTTTCACAATAAGGAGCTCCCGGATCAATCACAGTAAATACAAAAGTCTTCACAAAATATTCAGCAAAATAATATCCATTATTTCCACAATACGGAGCTCACAGCTCAATCATAATGAATACAAAAATCTTCAAGAAATATTCAGCAAAAATAATATTTTCACAAATTTAATATCTTGACTTAATATCCAATTAATAAATGTAAAATACTTCATTTTAATAATAGTTAATTTAAGAAAATTCAACCTTCAAATAATGCACAGAATAAAATAAAGCAAAGTTTCAACTAAACAGGTAAAAACAATTAGTAGGAAAAATATCAGGAAAATTTAGGAATATAAAATAGATCAATGATGATGAATATAATCGGATAAAATAATTTAATTAATGTGTGACAGATATATACACAATTTAAAAGCCATATATTTTCACATTTAACCCGTGTACACACTCGTCACCTCGTGTACACGACTTTCAACACATTATAATTATCACATCAATACCAACCATAGGAGAAATTTCCCCCACGCAAAGTTAGACAAGTCACTTACCTCAAACCGCGCTCAACCAGTTAAGTAGTAAGCCTTTTCCTTGATTTACCGACTCCGATCGGCTCGAATCTAGTCATAATTAGATCCGAAATTAACTCAAAAATCGCATGTGGGGCTCACATCTTGGAATCTGATGAAACTTATAAAATCCGACAACACATTCAATTACGAGTCCAACCATACCAGTTTCACTCAAATCCGACTCCGAATCGATACCGAAATCTCAAAAATTCATTTCTATGAGATTTCTAAAAAAATTCAAAATTTCAATCTCAAAACACTAATTAAATGGTGAAAACAATGATATATCCTTGTATATTCACCAAATTCGAGTTAGAATCACTTACCCCAATGTTTTTCCTTGAAAATCTCTCAAAATCGCTTCCCAAGCTTCAAATTTGTCAAAAATGGGAAATGGGACGAAGTCCCTTGCTTTATAACTTAAAGTTCTGTCCAAGCTGCCCTTGATCCTGCCTCGATCCTGGCCCTCGATCATGGTCTCGATCATGGCCCTCGATCCTGGCCCTCGATCATGGCCCTCGATCTCGGGCCTCGATCCTGGCCCTCAAATTTCCAGCAGAAAATTGCAGCAGCTGTTTAAATCCAACTTTTGATCCGTTAACCATCCGAAACTCATCCGAGGCTCTCGGGACCTCAATAAAATACACCAACAAGTCCTAAAATATCATACGATATTATTTGAAACCTCAAATCACTTAAAACAACGCTAAAACTACGAATCATACCCCAATTCAAGCTTAATGAAACTTAAAAATTTTCAACTTTTACATTCGATGCTGGAATCTATCAAATCAAGTCCGATTGATCTCAAATTTTGCACACAAGTCATAAATGACATAATAGAGCTATAAAAATTTTTGAAACTGGATTCCGACCCCGATATCAAAAAGTCAACTCCCCGGTCAAACTTCCAAACTTAAATTCCTATTTTAGCAATTTCAAGCCTAATTTAACTACAGACTTCCAAATAAAATTTCAGACACGCTCCTAAGTCCAAAATCAACATACGGAGCTGTTGGAATCATCAAAATTCTATTCCGGGGTTGTTTACATATAAATCGATATCCGGTCATTATTTGAAATTAAGCTTTAAACCCTGAAATTTAGTGTTCCAATTCATTCCAAAAACTCACCGGACCTGAGCCGACTATCCCGGCAAGTCACATAACAGTTATAAAGCACAGAATAAGCTACAACTTTTAAAATGATTGGTCGGATCGTTACAAATGATTATCCAGAGATACCATATGGCAATGATTAGATTTGAGCGTGTTAGAGAAGAATTAGTACAAGCCACCGTGGCATAATGAAGCCACTGTCTCGGCTTTGTTTTCGTTGTTTCTTTTGACACAGATTTTTATTAATTGAATTACGAGTTGACTTAATTTTGATTTGTTCTAAGATTATGGAAATTTTTCAGCTAAACTAGTTAGGGCGTGTTATTCAATATTTTGGATAGATTAAGCTATTGGAGGCCGTTTGGTTGGTATTCTAGACATAAAAAGGTTGGAGAACTTCCCGTTAGCAAGGTAAGTAAGACTTTAAATTTTGATGCTTACTTTTTCAAAACCCATTTTGAAAATATATTTTGTCTGCCTGATCCATGTGTTGGGACGAGCGTGCACTTGACAGAATCAATGGTCTTTGACCAGCCGCATATATATATATATATATATATATATATATATATATATATATATATATATATATATATATATATATATATATATATATTATTTACTGAAAAAGATGGAATTATTTAATAAGTGGTTAGTGTGTGGAATGATGTGGCGTAGCCTTGTGCTATGGCGTTAGAAATTATTTTTTCGCTGCCGTAATATATTTGGGGCATTGTGTATGCCACCGTGATAGATTTGGGACATTATGTATGTTAACGTGGACTCGTTGGGGAGTTTGGTTAATTTTCTGCACTACCTCTTATAACCAGTCCTTAGTATGGATTGTGATAAAATATATAGTGTTGTTATTGAATAATTGATTGGATTGTAGAGAGTAATTATATGGTGAAAGTATTTCTATGCATATTATTTATGTGCTCCTTGTATGTTTGTATTATCTAAAACTTGTTCCAGGAGTACTTTAAGTGGCGGGTCAATGATTTTACTGGGTTAAATCTGTATTCTGAGATATTAATTATCAAATTATTTGGATACTCATTTAATTAATCAAATAATGTAAATTAGTGGCTCAGGTATGAAAGTATGGTTCGCCTGGCGTATGGTGTTAGATGGGTACCAGTCACGTCTAGGAGGTATTTGGGACATGACAAAGTTGATATTTTGGGGCAATCCCGGGTCATTGAGCAGTGTTTAGTAGTCTTGTTATGAGTATGTAGGCGCCTATACTTATGATCTTGAGGCTACTAAGCATTTAGGATGTTTTCCCTTCTTTCATTCCTTATTCGTACGTTAAGCTGAATCAAGTTTATTCTTAGGATGTCCCGTTAGCAAATGGCTAAGATGTGTGTATCCCTCTCTGCTGGACGACACAATTGATTAAGAAGTTTCTAACAATATATGCGCAATTGAGATTGGCCTTGAGTACATGAAATGTTATGCACATTGGTGATAGTTGAGATTTTACTTATTTTACATTCTGGGATAACTCTATTTTCGAAGAAACGTTTGCCAAAATTAAGAACGTCAACAATTGATTGAATAATATAGTGAGTACGCAAACCTACCCCTATCCTGAATAGGCAGTGAAGCTGTTTTAGAGATAATAAATTCTATAGTTATTTAACACTTTAGAGTATTTTGCCCTATTCTAAACTAAAAACATTTCGCTGCAATAATTCGATAAGGAAGCATATTATATAAAAGCATATGTTTGCAACAGAGATGTAATATACGTCGCCTAAGCTTTAACCAACCATCTAGCAAAAACATTTTTTGTCCCTGATATGATTATGTGATAAAGCTTTAACAAACTTATTTTTGGCTATAATTTCATATTTTAGTACATTATTTCTCTTATATTTAGGTGCTTTAATGCCAAACTATACTATATTTGTGCTTAATTGAGTTTATTTTTTGTGTAGGTACGTCGAAGATGAAATTGGGAGCAAAGTAGAGATTTTATGTATATTTTATACATTACAAGAATGGAGTTATGATTATTTGATTAGTGGATATGTATGGATTAAAGTGTAACAAATCAAAAGAAAAAAAAAAGGAACAATTGAAAAAGAAACAAGGAAGACAAAAACGTGAAAGAATTGAGAAGTTGAAAAAGAAGGACAACGTGAAATGGGATGTTAGGCAGCAAATCAAAGTCAGCCTTCCAGGCGACGAGAGACTCATTGCTCGCGTTAGAGCTCGCGCCGCTAGGCCTAAGGCGAGCTGGAGCGTGCATTTGAGCAGGCTAGGCGTGGTCTGGTGCGAGGCGACGCATGTTTCGGATTTTTAAAGCCTTGGTTTTGGACTTGATTATTTCGTCTAAGCATTTTCCCTACACATATAAAAAGTTATTCATTACTAGAAATTTGCTAAAAATCGACCAAAAAAACCAATCAAAGTTGGTCGGTTATGGCCAATTATCGACCAAAACACGACCATTACGGTGTGAACGGTATTTTGATGGTCGGAATGGCTTACCGACCAAAGTTAGTCGGTAGCTTAAGACGACCATATGACAAGTTTAATTACTTACCGACCCACTTTGGTCGGAAACATATTTTATTAATTTAATTTTACCGACCAAAGTTGGTCGGTTTAACTAAATTATATTTTTTATTAATTATTAAAATTAAAAAAAACCGATCAACTTTGGTCGGTAATTGAAAATATATATATTTTTAAAATAATTAAAATTAAACATTACCGACCAACTATGGTCGGTAATCTCAACAGTGCAGGCAAAATACCGACCAAAGTTGGTTGGTAATGTTGAATTCTGGGAATTCAATGTTCATTAACCGACCAACTTTGATCGGTATTTTGGAATAATTTATTTTTTTTATTAAAAACCGACCAACTTTGATCGGTTTTTCTGGGTTTAATTTTGGCATAAAATGCCTGTTTTGGCAGCTACACCACCTGCCAGCATACCAATACACCTAATAACAATAATAACACAACAACAACAACAACAACAACAACAACAACAACAACAACACAACAACAACAACAACAATAACAACAACAACACAACAACAACAACCAAAACATTCAATAAATACTTTAAAACTAACAAATTAAAGTTCAATTGAACATAAAAATTCAAAATCAAGTTAAAACTAATTACAACTAGTTCAAAACTGGTTCTATTTGTCTAGTTCAAAGTATATAAAAGTCAAGGGGTATTTTCTACAACATCATCATCACCGTCTGATGAACTTTCATTTACAAGACGATATAGAGAACGGTCTTGTGGAGGACGGGAAGCACGATCACGGGGAGGACGGGAGGAACGATCACGAGCAGGACGGGAGGAACGATCACGTGGAGGTCGACCCTCTGGAGATGACTCATGAGATCAGGGCAACGGAAAAGCTCCACTAGATAGGAGAGTTCTGATCTGAGCTTGCATGCCAAGAAATTGAGTATCTCTAAGCCTTTCTCTTTCCTTGGTCGCTTCTAGCTCTGATGTGAGCTTTGTCACTGTCTCCTGCATAGCGAAGAGGCTCTCCCTATTAAGTTGTTCTCCTTGCGAGGAAGTCCATATTCCTCACATTCCACACTTATAGCGATGGAAGTTTTTAGTAGGAAACCCGTATACCTTCCCCCATTTTGGACCGCCAACAGACTCCAACCATATTCTTTCAGCATCCTCGTACGAAGGTTGGGTTGGCTCACCCGATTCACCAACTGGATGACTACGGATGAATTTCTCCATGTTACTTTGGTAGCGACCCAATATTATTTTAAATTAAATCAGTATTTTAAATTTTTTATAAAAGTAAATTATAATACTTAAAGAAAATTCAAAGTTTACATATGCTGTCGAGGCTCGGTCCTCGACCCACATATCTTGATCCCCCTCTTTCTTCTTCTTCACAATATGTGTCTCCTTGAATAGCTCATCATGACTCATTGGACGCCCATACTTCTTTTCCTGAAAATAAATTAATTTAGTTAATAAACAGAATAGATATACTTAGAAAAGTAAAATAATTTAAGCAATTACGTACCAATCTTCTTTTTATTGTCCCTAGGCTGATCGCACCTCCAGTGTGCAAGGAGCCTCCCTTCTCGGATGCGCGAGCTTTCTTTCCTTTTTCGCTCCTCTCTAAGAACTCTGCGGTAAGCCATTGCCTTTGCAAATCATTCCACAAATTCTCAAGTAACCAGCCAGGCCTCTTGTTCTTCTTTCTAGCATCCGAGAAAGCATCCGCCAATCTCTTGCGAGCTTTATGATGAAAATTTGTAGCCACTTCCGCGCTATAGCGGTCTTCCCATACACACTTGCTCATTATTTCAAAAGTTAAATATTAGATGGAAACATCATAAATATAAATTATTAAACTGTTTAAAAGAACATTTATACCTTAAATTGATTGAAAATTTTTTCCTTCAGTGAGAATGGTGTCACGACCCAACTGGAGGGTCATGACTAGCACCCGGGCCATACTTGCCGAGCACCAACGTACATTTTATCTAACCTTCCTTATTATCTTTAAGGGCCGACAAGATCAATATAAATGGTAGACATGGATCATGAACATCCAACAATGAAAGATAATGTCATGAACATACATAACATGGGACGACAAGACTGTCAAGAAACTATATATAAGGTACGAGCTACCATAAGTCGACACCTGTCTATGAGCCTCTAAAGGAACATAAGTTCTACAAAATTGCCAGAACAGGGCCCCGACATACCCATAATGTCTATAATAAAAATTCATACCAAGACCACGGCAAGTCCGGAGAAGGGATCTCGCCAATAACCGCTGAACTGGACAGCCTACTGTGGTGGGGGAGCTTCGTCTACCCATCTATCAGGACCTGCAGCACGACATGCAGTGTCCACAAATAAAAGGGACGTCAGTACGAATAAAGTACTGAGTATGTAAGGCAGGAAAGCATAGGTAAGAATAGTAATGTAAACAGGGATAGGGAATATACAACCTGTGATATCTGGGTACCTCTGAGGGCTACTGACATGAAACACATGATACATACATATATATACATAAACTTTTAAAACATACACCTTTGTGGGCATCACCATCATCATATCGAACCCGGCCGTAATAGGCTCGGTAAAACGTACCCGGCCATCATAGGGCTCGGTAGAATCATACCCGGCCACGTGAAGCTCGGTAAAACCCAACTGATCAGTGGTTGCACAATAGGTGCCGTACCCGGCCGACTATAGTGCGGCTCGGTAGAGTAAAATAGATACATATATATGATGCATGCTGGACTCATTGGAATCACATTTTGAACCTTTCGGAGTGACGTAAGGTCGGTATCCTTCGTACACGTTATTAGGATTAACTCTTCATCAAGAATCTTATAAGAATCAGGAACTACCAACAACATTGATAATATAAGAATAAGAGAAGTAACATCAATATCAATCGTTTCATAAGAAGGGAAGCAATGTAAGTACTGCTAGCTTCTAAGAGTAGAGTATCTTTGGGAGCTCGTTCATTACATTATGTACAATCGGAGTCGTGCAAAATAATGAAGGGGATATACTCACATACCTTGTATATACTTCCCAACCTCAAGCTATGCAAATGTCACGACTCCTTAGTCTACAATAAGAGAAATGACACTATCATTATCGTTTAAGCGTCGTAACTATTATGTATCGACCGCAACCTATTTTACGATGAAACGGACAGCACCTCCCCTATTTATATGACTTCACACAAGTCAATACAATCACCAAACAGCCCAAACAACATCATTAATAATCATATTGAGCCTCCCAAAACAGTCCACCAACCAACAACATTACTACCAAGCCTTTCGATATATATTTCACAAGTTCTAGCTTCAACGACTTAGCCGCAACTTGGATAATCTTAAATATATATATAGAGTAAGAGGTTCCTTACCTTTAAACAGAAATAACAACTCCAATTTGACCTTAATTTTCCACGAAATATCTCTCCAATTCTGCCACAAGAACAAGGAAGCGAAACTAGCAATCAATTCGGGTTTTTCGGCACTAGAATTACTTTAGAAGACTTGAAATCACCTAGGGTTGATATTAAAAACTTGAAGGAGTATTTACAGAACATAAAAAACTTAAAACAACCTCCCACACGAGCTGGAACAACACAAAAATTAGCAACAACAAGAAGAACAAGAAACTTACTAGCGCCACGGGATTCCCGACACTTGATTTGTGTTGTTTGCCCTTTGTTTGGGTCTTGGATCATGAGAGAACCTTGAGAGAGTGTTTTTAGGGTTCTAAGGTCTGAATATACTGAAACATAATGACTTAAAACGGGGTTGAGGTATCTTATATATATCCATATGTCTTAAACCGCCTATGTGGGCCCCATAGAGAGCTGCTTGGTGCACTCTCACGAAAACGCAAATATCTCTCTATTCCGAGATCGTATCAACGAACGGTTTAATGAGTTGGAAACTAGACTCATAGATATTCAATTTTATAGGTAGATCACCCAATAATTTCAAGTATATTGGGAGAAAAATGTAGTAACATTTGACCTAAAGTTTAAGTAAAATTATAAACGTAAGTTGCGACAACTTTTATCGACTTTGTTTCATAACTCGCTTGACTTCAAGACTTATGATACGGATATTATATGATTCAAATACATTAAAACATGACCTCTTAGGACAATTAATCACCTCTAGTGTTACCCGAAAATACGGGTTACAACATCCTTGATTCGTTTAACTTCTAATACTTGTTAACCACTCTTATACACTCTTGTATCATTTAAGACCAATAGGATTAACTTCTTATCATCTCAAAGATAATCTCTTCTTGGATTTACGTTGACTAACTTACAGCGTGATCTAAGGTACACGAATTTGGGTTGTAACAAATGGGCAATCAGTCCAAGTCGCATAAGGGCCATCATAACGCTTTCTGATGGCATTGGTGATTATCTTCGTAGTCTTATTACCCGGCCTGAACCTGCATTTTAACAATAAAAACACATTAATATATTAGTAAAAATATTACAAATCAATAGACGCAAAAATAATGAATAACACTTACCCATCACCCTCGGGGACTATGATGATCCTGCCATATCGATCATAATGCACTACCTCGTCATCACCATTCGAAGCATGTGTATCTGAGGCATGTGAAGACGGTATAGGCGGGTCAGAGCTACTGCCTCGCAGGCGAAGGCCTGCAATAGATGGAGTCGATGATGAAGATAGTTGCGATCCCTGTGACTGCGACATAGCTGGATACGACCCAAGTGGATGTGATACCGATGGCTGTGACCCGAGTGGCTGTGACATGGATAGATGCGATCCATGTGGCTGTGATATGTAGGGATGTGATCCATGTGGATGTGATGTAGATGGTTGCGATGCAGATAGCTGTGAGGTAGCTGGACTGTATGTCGGACGTATAGTCCTATAGCCCTGTGATGGAAGACCTGGTGTCTGAATAAAGGTGTACGGCTCGTGATGCTGTGGCAGCTCAGTATAGCCGTGTGGTGGAGGATAAGACATAGGCATCTCTGAAAAGGGTGGACAAGAGGGAGTATTATTTTTTACCCTCCTCTTTCCCTTCCTACCCTTTTCTCGACCCCGAGAACTAGTAGGGTCATTGTTACCTTGACCCTTGCCTACCATCTGCATAATATAATATACATTTAGATTGAAACATATAAGAAACTAGCTATAAAACGAGAGTGCTTTAAAAAACCAACTTTTTAATCCTCATCGACGTATTGTTCCTCGTCCGAGAATTCTTCGTCCTCACTTGTTTGAGCTTCATCAGTTGATTCTTTGTCCTCATTTTCTATAATTGTTACTTCATTTATATCAACTTCTTCCAATATGCGTTCAGGATGTTCCAAATTATTTTCTAACTGATCGTCCACTATTTGGTGAACATTGGAGATATCGTTTTGATATGCAACATCTGACACATTCTCGACTTCCACCCTACCTACAGGCTTAGTTTTTATTACAACCCACCAATCGGACTTATTCCGCCGTAATGGATAAGGAGCATAATACACTTGCCTAATGTTATGTGCAATTATGAAAGGATCATAGCGATCATACTCCCTCGTATGATTAACCTCAATTATGTTGTATTGGTTGTGTACTCTTGTACTTCTTGTTGGATTTGGGTCAAACCACTTGCATCTAAAGAGTATCAATTTCTTATATGGCCAACCTGTATATTCTAGTTGTAATATTTCTTTGACCACACCATAATAATCAATATCTCCAACTTGGTTGCCATCACCACCTTGAACCCACACCCCGCTGTTGTTGCTATTTTTATTTTTAGAGAAATCCTCTGTATGAAACTTATAACCATTCACTACGTACTTAGACATTGTTGTGACCTGAAGCCCAGGTCCCCAAGATATATCTTTCAAAAATTGATTTACACCATTATTTGGATTATTTACCTACATAGAGTTAAAAAAATTCATAAGTTAGCACAACTTATGAATCAATTTTTATACATTCACTACATATATATATATATATATACACACACACACACACACACACACACTTACAAACTGTTTGAACCACGTATCAAATCTCGTATATACAGCATCATGGCCAAATTGACCCACGAAGTGACTGTGACATATCAAATATTTTTAGTAGTTGCATCAATATGTAGTCACAGTAAATTTTACATTTTGATAACTAATAAATCAATACTTACTTGAGAAATGGTACAACTTCGGGACAATTTAGCAACACATGAAGTGTAGCTGACTTGTACTCCATATCACTCAAACTTCTCTTTCTAACATCCTTAGAACATCGGCCTGGTTGATTGAATATGGACATTGGTGGATATAATGGATCATTCACACATTCGACCGTGTGCCTATTGGGCCTATTCCTAGAACATGGCACGTTACTCTCAAAATAATAAGAACAAAAATGTGCAGTTTCCTTTGCAAGATAGGCTTCGCATATAGATCCTTCAATCTTATTCCTCTGCTTAACAAATTGTTTGCATTTGTCAATTGTCCTACATAATCTCATGTTAGCCAAGAACATTCAAATAAAATAGAATATTACATCAAACTTATAATATTACCTCTCAAAGGGATACATCCATCTGCATTGAACAGGCCCTCCAAGTCGTGCCTCGTGTACAAAGTGTATTGGAAGTGTTCCATCACATCAAAGAAACCACATGGGAATATTTTTTCCATCTTACTAGAAATTACACGGATGTTTTGGTCCATCAAAAGTAAGTTTTCTTCCCTTAATGTGGTAGAACACAAGTCTTTGAAAAACAAACTAATCTCTGTGATGGGTTTCCAGATTCTTTCACGCAAACCACAAAATGCAATAGGCACTAAGGTCTCCATGAAAACATGGCAGTCATGACTTTTCAAATGGCTCAACTTCCCTACCTCTATATCTACTTTTTTTCCAAGATTCGACGCATAACCCTCAGGCATCTTCAATTTCGTAACCCAATCATAAATTTGTCGTCTTTCCTCCAAGGTGAATGTGTAACTTGCTTTGGGCTTGAACACCTTACCATTGTTTGCTGTCTGCAAGTATAATTCAGGCCGCCTGCAATATTCTTGTAAGTCCATTCTAGCCTTCGGGTTATCTTTTGTCTTACCTTTAACATTCATCACTGTGTTGAACAAATTATCAAAATAATTCTTCTCAATATGCATGACATCAAGTTTGTATCGGAGAAGATTATCCTTCCAATAAGGCAACTCCTAAAATATACTCTGTTTCGTCCAATTATGATTAACACCATATCCGGGAAATCTATAAGGTAGAGCCTCAGTAACTTTACTGAAGTTCTGGATCCTCTCCTAAATTTCCTCACCTGAAAGTATCGGAGGTGGAGAATCATATTCCACTTTATTCTTTCTGAATGCATTTTTCATCCTTCTAAACTCATGATCATCAGGCAAGAATTGACGGTAACAATCAAACTATGATTGCTTTCGGCCATGTTTCAAAGTGAACGCTTTACTATTTTCCATCCAGTAAGGACAAGCTAGCTTCCCAATAGTCATTCACCCAGACAACATTCCATACGCAGGAAAATTATTAATAGTCCACATTAAATTAGCACGCAAATTGAAATTCTGCTTGGTTGATATGTCATATGTTTCAACACCATCATACCATAATTGTTTTAGCTCATCAATCAAAGGTTGCAAATAGACATCAATCAAACTTTTTGGATTACGTGAACCGGGGATAATACAATTTAAGAATATATATGGACTAGTCATACACAACTCAGGTGGTAGATTATAAGGTGTAAGAAAGACAGGCCAACATGAATATGGTGTCACAGATATAGAAAAAGGCGTGAAGCCATCCGCACACAGACCTAACTGAATGTTCCTTGGTTCACTAGCAAAATCTGGATATGTCCTATCAAAGTGCTTCCAAGCTTCTCCATCTGAAGGATAACACATAACACCAGGTGGTCTTCTATTTTCAAAGTGCCATCTCATATGAGGAGCATAACTCATCGACTCATATAACCTCTTTAACCTAGGTATAAGAGGTAAATAATGCATCGCCTTGACAGCGACCATATTTTTGCTGGAACGCCTCTTGAAACGAGGCTTTTCGCAAAATTTACAACTATCTAAAGTTGCATCATCTTTATAATATAACATGCAACCATCTTCACAACAATCAATTCTCATTGACGAAAGTCCTAACTTAGAAACCAATCTCTTTGCCTTATAGAAATCACCAGGTAAGTTGATATTAGGGTCAACTAGTTCACTCATAAGGTCAATGAAAGAGTCCATGGCTGCTTGAGAAATATTCCAATTAGATTTGATACTTAGTAATCTAACTGCAACAGACAGCTCAGAGTGCAGACTTCCTTTACGTAGTGGACGACTAGCTTGCTCTAACTGTTCATAAAAACGTTTTACGTCATCATTAGGAGTTTGTTCAATATTTTCATTGGGCTCACCCCCGAAGTGCATCCCAAAAGCATCCGCAACCATATCCTGAATTCTAGAATCAAGATTTGTATTCTCCACCGACCTACTACTTTCACCAACAACCATGTTATGAAATATCCCACG